>NW_026555234.1:32507500-33036218 GCF_021234165.1 Pteronotus mesoamericanus | reverse complement strand
TAGCCGGATATATGTGTGTAAGCCAGGGTGCTAGTAAGTGACCTGGGCCTGCCCCAGTGACGGGTGCATGGTCCGCACCCAGCCCAGCGGACCATCTGCTGAGATTCTGTGGACAGCTGCCCCGTGGGCCCGGAGCTTCTGGTCCAGACGCTCAGAATGTCCTTTCTGCATCAGGCTGTGAATCTCCCTGCCGGTTCTGTGTAAATCGTCCAGCTTCCCCGGGTGCACGCTCAGTAGGTGCCCATTCTGCAGAGACTGCCTGCTGAGACGCGTCTGTAGATCTCTTTGCATAAAGAACTTGCATCTGATCGAGACTTCTGCCCACCGGGGTGCTGTGGGTCCCTGGCTGAAGCGCGGCCTGTGAACCAAAAGGATCTCCTGTCCGATTTCCAGTCACGGCATGTGCGCGGGCGGGGGGGGGTTGCGGGAAGTTCCCCGTGAGCGTCCCTGGGAAGGAACCGCAGAGTAATCTTTCGCTCACCCTCTTTCTCTCTGTCTTCCACTCTTTCTCTAAATGAATAACTGGAAGATTTATATTCAAACTGGATTCTGCCAACAACGGCATATTCTGGGGACTCAGGAAGTGTCATGGATGGCAGTGCTCTTGTGGCTCATGGGTGTCCTGTGTTTCCTTCAGGAGACAATCTCTCAAAGCATTGTGTTAGAATCGGGACTCCAAACTGAGTATTGAGTTAGTTTCTTCAATGACCTTTCCGTTGAAAGAAATCCCGGGGTCAAAGAGTGAGGAGCAGACCTGTGCCCGTCAGGGGTTCTCAGCCTCTGACCGCAAGACTTGCCAAAGGGTGGCAGGAAGTGAAAGCCCTCCCGCAAACCCTGAGGGCCGAGAAAGCGCTGCGCCCTTCCTCGCAGGTGAGCACTCTGGGTGGTGTTCTGCAGGGGGTGGGCAGGGGCTGCCTGGAGCCGGCAGGGGCCCCGTGTGTGACAAGCCGGCGTGCCGCAGCGCTGGACACTGGGCCGGCAGGACGCTGGTCGGACAGCGGGCGGGGGCCGGAGGCAGGACCTGGATGCTCTCAGCGGGACAGATCAGCATCCAGTCCGCTTGTTCTCCAGAAACCGATTCTGAAAAGAGCAGCCACAGCACATGAGCTGTCAACACAGACCAGGGGTGTCTGGCAGGGCGACCGTGCTCGCCATGGAGACCGGGTCTGGCTCTCTGCTCGGTCCCTGTTTTTCTTCAATGGCTGCAACAGCAGAATATCCCCCCGTCCCCGTAAACACCGCCTCATTCAAGGCTCTGTACTGACGACCGTCAGCGGGAGACACCGCTGACTCTTGGGACCGGGGACAGGGCAGCAGTACTCAGAGCTCCCCTTCATTGTCAGAGGAAACAAAGTGTCATCAGATAGGAAGGAAAAGCCACCTTTGCAGACAACCCACATTTCTGCTTTGCAGTTTTATTTTACATGAGCGTTTGGTTACTCCTCACGCTGCCTAAGTTTATTAAATTCTAGAGAGAGGGAGGATGGGGGTCTAGAGAGCGAGAAGCAGAGAAACATACCTAGATGTGAGAGAAAAACACGGCGAGGTCGCATCCCGTTCACGCCCCCAATCAGAGATGGAACCCACAGCCTAGGCATGTGCCCTGACCGGAGATTGAACCCGAGTCTGATCGTGCCCAGGACGATGCTCCAAGCGCCTGAGCCAGAAGCCCAGGGCTTCAGCTACATTTATTCCCTTTCAAAAACTACGTCGCAGCTCTAGGTATGTGTGTAAATTTCCTTTATTGAAACAGCACAGCCTTCAGCGCCTCACACCCTCTTCCCTCGAGCAGTTATGGCGTGGAGAGAGGAGGTCCGCCGGTCCTCCTTCCTCTGGCGCCCGGACGCGGACGCCCTCCGAACGTGGCCCAGCATCCGTCCCCAGAAGGAGTCCCCGCGGAGCCATGCCTTTGGGGTGACCTCTGGGCCCCACGTGGGGCCATCGAACGGGTCTCCCTGAGCCCCAGCGCTGAGCCCGGCCGGCCTGGCCGCCT
Source organism: Pteronotus mesoamericanus (assembly GCF_021234165.1). Taxonomy (NCBI): domain Eukaryota; kingdom Metazoa; phylum Chordata; class Mammalia; order Chiroptera; family Mormoopidae; genus Pteronotus; species Pteronotus mesoamericanus. The sequence continues at coordinate 33,034,225 of NW_026555234.1, read as the reverse complement.
GCGTGCCCGAGGGGTCTGTTCCCTTGCTCGGGGCACGTACAGCCTCCCCGCTGTCATCACCGGCAGCGAGCCACTCCCGGGAGAGGGAGGCCAAGTCTTCACGGAAACTCGTCCCGCCCATGTCCACGGCAATTGGAGGAGAAGAATCTGCAACACCGAGAGAAACCAGGTGCCCGTGAATCGCATCGAAAGACATGTGACTTGTGCATCCTCCATATAACAGGGTGGGAATGAATTCAAGAGAATCTCAGTTCTTAAACACAGATTTCAAGCAGTTCTCTCAAAGAAATAACTTTCCAGATGATGTCAAAAAGACTCTGGGAACATATACAAAAGTATTTGCAATCAGTGCACCAATTGAAGGACTCATTGGTGGCCTCCTTCCACAGCTGATATATTCTATCAAGGGCTACAGCTTTCAAACTAAGTGAATTTTCAAGGAAACCATGGAGGATGTTTGCGGTAACCATATATATTCTTTAATTAATGGGTATGCATTTATTTTTACCTACTTGAATAGTCTCCGTTTTATTCAGGTATAAATGACATCATTTCTTATTCCTAATTATAAGACATCCAGTGGAGAGAAGCTTTGAAATTTGCTTTTTAAGTGACTACGTTTCTGAAAGGCCGGTAGCCCGGGTTTCTGGGGGCGTTTGCGAGGACCCCCGGGACCGTGGGTGTCCCGGCAGGGGGATCCTGACACACCGCCTGCCTCAGGTGGGCTCCGGGGCTGGGCGTGGGGGAGAGCTGGCATCGTCTCCCTGCCTGTCGTGGCCCCATGAGTTTCTCGGGGCCCCTACACCCGTGTCCTCCCCCCGTAGCAGAGGAGAGAGGGAACCCAGCCACTTTCTCAACAGGCCACACAGCTGCAAGGCGCTTGGGAGCCCAGCCACGGGGCAATCATCTCCCAGTCACCGAGGACATGCCCGGAAAGAAGCAGAGCAGCCGGTGCTGTGTCCACTGTGCCCTGGGGACACCTGCCCAGGCACTCTGGGCTCCAGCCCACAGATCCCTCAGTGTCTGGGCCGAGAGCTGCAGCTGCTGTGTCCAACTCCAAAGCCCAGGGGCTTTCTCAGCTGCCCCGTCACGCTCATCTCAACGCTGAGGGTCACCCTGTGTGTCGTTTCTGGGTGGGAATGGTGAAAGTCAGCGAGGGCTTTCCCTTGGCCCTTAAACCACCCACGTCCCGAAGCCCGTGGGGCCGGCTAAATGAACTGCCCCTCCAGAGACCTGGGCCTGAAGCGTGCACTTCAAAACTCGGGCCCGTCAGGGTGAACACCACCAGGCGGGCCTCCAAGGATGGCCTCTGCCCCAGGACGTCCAAGCCAGGGTCTCCTTACCTTTTTTGGTAGGCCTCTCTCTCGAAGGCAACGGCAGGCCTCGGCCAGGCCGAGAACTCTGCGCAATCGGCACAGGACCAGCTTGTGGGCGGGGGGTGGAGCCCTCCACTTGGAGGTTGTGCACCATCCACATGAGGTGGCGCAAGAGGGCGGCCTTCGTTCCTGGCACATGGTCCAGAATCCTAAGCACAGAGAACACACTCAGACCAGCCGTCTTCACCAGCAAGATAGGATGCGAGTCCCCCTCTTTTCGTCATGAACAAAGCACAAGGAGAAGGGAAAAGCATGTATTTCCCTCAGAGGCCTGTCATGTGTTTTCTTTCGGAGGAGGCGTTGGCTTATTAAACGATCTACTTTAATATAAGTAGATTTCAAAACTCTGCAACAGCCTACATGTGCTCACCTAAAGCACACTGGAGCTTACTGACCAAATGAACCCTCAATGAAAGAGAAGACGTTCCCTTTCATGTTAAGGTGGCCTCAGCGGTGGGCTGAGTCATAGTCAGGCCCAAGGATCTCTTATGATCTGAGAGAGTGGCAGAGCTGCAGGCACGAAGGCCTCCACACGGGTCTCACTGGTTTCACTCGCGGGCCAGGGAAGAACCTCTCTGGTTGGGTAAGTGTCTGACAGAGCGTAGGGCAGACCACGGGCAGGGGGGTGCTCCTGCATCTCTCCTGGACCAGTGCATCCCATCTCCTATCAGGCTATTCTCTGCAGAAGGTGCAAGATGGTCAGGGTCTCCATATTAACCGGGTGTGGAGAAACCAGGAATTCCAGAGCAGGGTCTGTGGTCAAAGTGGCCTCGCTGGGTGTGACCAGATGGGCCGGAGGGACTAGTCCTCTTTTCAGTGGACAGGGCTGTGAACTCTCAGCCGATCCTTTCCTGGGGGGCTGGGGGCTGTGTGTGGAAGCCTGACCCAGGAGAGCCGTCCCTGCCGCGTTCGCGCTGGGACGCAGCGCATTCCCCTCCTCGTTCCCTTCCCCCAGGACACGACGCCACTCATCGTAGGCACCCCATGCCCATATGGGCCATTCCGTACTTGCATGGGAAGTCCTCACAGAGCTAAAAAGTATTGTCATTGCACATGAATATGTGGGACCTGAAGAAACATTTAGTGCAAAAGCTCCGCCTCAATCCCCACTCCTTTCACACCTCTTCCAACTGTGAAAGAGCCAGCTGAGATCGTGTGCCCAGCTCCACCCTGACAGGCACACCCGGAGCCAGGGGCTGGGATCTCCACCTTGTCCTAGAAGCTCCACATCAGACCCTGGCATGAGGTGGGAAGGAAGATGAGCCCCTAAATCACCACGCCCTTCCTCTTAGTTTCCAAGTGAGCAAGCTGCTCCGGACCAACAGATATGCAGGGATACCTTCCGAATTCCTGCCACTTTCCTAAAAAGACATCCTGATCCCTCATGCGTGTAACAAACAGAGCTCTCATTCCTAGCAAGAGGGCTCTGTCACACACACACACACACACACACAGACACACACGCTCCCAGCCAGGTGCTCTTGTCTATGCAGACAGGAGTGGGCCTTTGACTGGAAGTGGAGGTGCTCCTGGGGAGGTAACTAGCCTCAGGTTCTGGACTTGTCCTTCTGTTTCACTGTAGGAAGTCCAACTCTGTGGACTTGGAAGGATGAGGTGTGGGAACTCTTTCCCAGCCCCAGAGGCTGACGACCTGCTACTTCTGGCCACCCCTCGGATGGAACGCTTCGCTCTATTCTCCCCCAAGGGAAAGCTGGTCCAAATTCAGGCAGATCCTAGCTTCAGGCCTGTGAGTGCCCCTGCTAGAGAAAAACAAGGCGAGCTTCCTACTGCAGGCAGGAAACGTGGTCACCGTCGAGGGCTGAAGAACATGTCTGGATACCAGAGAAGAGCGCCTCTGGCACTTGGGACGTTTAGATGTTTGCCCGAGACAGTGGGGAAGTCCTCTCATGGCCTTGCCACCTTCAAAGGCACCCCTTGCTCCTGTTGATCGCACGACCCGACGCAGGGTCCCTCTTCACAGCAGCTTGCTCATGAAAGCCTCCCAGCTACTCTCAGGATTAGCACCCCCGGCAGGGCCGCTCCGCGGGGTCCCTCCTGAGCTGCTGCGGGTGGCGGCAGTGTTTTGAGGACTGGGGACGGGGCATGAAGCACAGGACCACGTGCCAGTCCTATCCCTTCGGATCCGGCAGGATGGCCCTCCGTGGGGCAGGGTCTCTCACGGTTTCCTAGGCACTGGCCTCAGGGTATTCACAAGGAGAAAGCATCCAGCACAGTGGGCTTAGGGAATCGGGCCCAGTGCAGGTGTGCCTTGGCCAGGGGTGACCTAAGTGCCAGCTCTCGGGCCTGTGTCTCCTCCCTGCTCCCTGGGCCCTGCGCTGTAGATCCGCTGGGGAGGTGAGTGTGGCTACGCCCGATCGTGACCCCAGTGGAAGATGCCAAGGGCATTGCCTATGCGACCTCAGTATGGAGCCTGTCACAAGGCACACTCAGGGTGGCCCAGGGGATGTGTTCCCTTCTGGTTGGATCTCAGCTCTCTCGATAGCTTGACATGGCATTTTGAAATCATGATGTGATCCCACCACCAACAGTCATCCTTAAGCAAATGCAGGGTGTCCGCTCCTGAGCCCCCCAAGGGCCCGCCCCTGGCCGAGAACCTGGCAGAGTCTGCCCAGGGCCGCCCTACTGACTGCAAAGGCAGCTCCACATGGGGACCTGCCAGAGCCATCACCTGCCTGCCGCTGGCCACCTAACGTGCATCCCCGTGGTCCCAGAAGGAGTACAGGGGCCCCCTAATTCGTGCCTGACCTGTTGGCCCTTATCACGGCGAGCGTTCACGGCGGAGGAGGCGGGCTTTCCCCTGGGGACGTGGAAGCACACCCGCACCCGAGAACGCTCGCCGTCGAAGCCCTTCTGGATAACTTGTGTGCTCTCCTTCCTCTCCCACCGTAGGGCTCCTCCGCACTCATCACAAGGACCAGCATGCTTCTGCTAACTTTTGACACTTTAAAATCCCTTCTATGCACTTTATAAAATCTCCCATGAAATCTCTAGTAGAGTAAACAATTCCTTCGTGAGATGCGACAAGCACTCTCTGATGGTCAGTAAGATAATCTTCTTTTAAATGGCATTTTAGGAAAAAGAAGCGCATCCCGTGGGCAACAGCCTCAATCAACCTGTACCTAGTAGCAACATTGCCAAGAAGGTTTCACAGGAGAAGGTTGTATCCGCTTCTGGCAATCACTGCGTGGCCAGTGCTAACTTTGCTCGTCGACAATCCAGGGAAACGTGGCTACTCCTGCCCTCCGTGCTTAAGCGCTATGGCTGTCTCCCATTGCCCAGGAGTCACTTCTGCACCTCTAAGGTCACAGATGTATGCAGGAAAACACCGTTTGGGCCATGGTATTTTTACAAAGTTCTCTCTGTTGCTGCCCTTTCTCCTGTCCTTTCCTTTCCTTCTCATTTCTCTCCCTCTCTTTCCTCTCCCACCCCTACTCCTTCATTCGACCTGCAGGGAGGAAGGGGGTTGGGATGGTTGGACTGAACAGAACTTACGGGTGCGGAGTTTTTCCAGGTGAGGAGAGTGTTGTCCTGTCCAATCGCTTCCTGGATGAGCCTAATGCAATTGAGAATGGATGCAAAACAGAGTAGGCTGGATTAGCTTCTTGCTCATCTTTGCAATGAATCTGTGTGGCTCCCATTTTGGACATACTTTGCATGTCTTGAATGGCACAGAAATAACCTCAGCCGTTGAAACATGGTTTGGAAGAAAACGGACAAAAGTGTTTCAGGAAAATTGGACAGGACCTCACATATCAGGCTGCCCTGGCCGCGGAGGACCGAGCAGCAGGTCCAGTCCTGAAGCTTCCCTGCCTCAGAGGGAAGGGCCTACACTGCAGGGCCGGCGGGCACCAAGCAGCCTTGGCTCTGAGCATCCGTCCGTGATGGAAGCTGCCCGAGGGGAAATGGACTGTCTGTGTGGGGAATCACCGTGTCCCTGTTGCTTGGGCCGGGCAGAAGGAAAAGAAGAGAGGGAAAGCGGAACTCCCTAAGAAACTGGAGAACGCACTTGTCGGCCTGAGCCCATTTCACCTGGCAGCAGCCAGAGTCCATGGGGCCAGACAATTCTGTGCCAAGAGGAGAATCGACTGGTTTCTGCAGAGAAGAGGGAGGATGGTGTGGGGGCACTGCTTGGCAGAGATTGGCATCCATTCCTTAGGGCTTCGAGGGAAAATATGGGACCTGACAAAGTGTTTACCTTTCAAGGAGACACATCCACGTCTGCTTCAGCTCTTCTGATCTGCAGAGGGCAAAAGAGAGAACAGATGATGCGCTGCAATGTGCGTAAACTAACACGTACGACGGTCAGTCCAGAGAAGGTTGGCGGCCGGCAGTCGTCAGCCTTCCACACGTGCGTGCGTGTGGAAGCGGTCGCTCCTCCTAAGTGCTGTCCATGGACACCGCCCTTCCCCGGACAGTGCCACGGCGAGGGGGAGTGGAGTGAGAAGTGCAAGAGGAGTTGCTCTCTGAAATCTGAACGCTTGGTTGCACGAGGTGACGGAGGCTGGGTGCTGGGGAAAGCGGCACGTCCTCAGAACTACTCAGAGCTTCCGGGCCCGGCGCTGAGAACGGGGCGGGGACCTCCCGGAGCGCTCCTGCCCCTGGAAGGGCTGCTCAGACGTGAGGAGCAGGACGGTGCCAATGAAGCCCTGCGTCTGAACTTGGGCATTGGGGTGGAACTGCCTTGGCCACGAAAGAAGAATACTTTTGAGAAGGAAAAAAAACCCCACAATATTTAATTCTTTAGACATAGAGTGGGCTGCAAGGCATTAAATGAGTTCCTAGAAAACGTACTCTCCCTACCACCCTCTGATCAAGATCAACCTCCGTGTCGGCAAATTACTCCGTCTTCGTAATTTCCTTGCCCTAGTTCCTGCAACTTCCATATCCCCAGGTGAAAACCGGGGAAGAATCGAAAAGTCACGGTTTTCCAATTGCGGAGATTTTGAAGGTAGTGAATACACATCAGAGAAAAATGATCCCCAGCGACTTCTTTCCATTCACAGGGGTGTACAGCGATCACCACCGTCTGGTCCTGGAATGTTCTCGTCGCCCCAAAAGGGACCTGGTGTCCGTTAGGTGGTCACTTCCCGTTCCTCCGTCCCTTCCTTTCTGGGGGTGTGGCGCTCGCTTGACAATGTCGTGGGTGCTTTCCTGCTTCCTGGGCTCACACAGACTGTGCTGCCCTGGGCCCCTGAGCATCATGTTCTGTGTGGTTCCTTGCACGGGGCCGTGTCCCTGGAGGGGATCCTGTGTCAGTGCTCCTTCGGACTGAAGGCCGGGCCCTCGAATTTGTCCCCAGGGCCTGCCACATGTTATAACCTACCCGCCACACTGTTCCCTCCCCCACTCCCATTTGGGGACCCGTTTCACCAGGGCACCGTAGGGGCCGCGGCGCTCCCCAGCTCCTGGGCGCGGGCACAGCTTGGGATTCCTCGGCCGTCCGCAGAGGAGTCAGCACGGCGCGCGGCCAAGCCCTGGGCGCCCGCGACGTTCTCAATGCCCGTCCGTCTCTGCGCAGCCTCCCCGCCCATCTCCCCGGCGTGAACCTGGCTTCCCCATTTCCCCTCTGAGACAAGGACGGTTTCGGAACCCTCTTGGGAAAGCTGTCTGGATTCCCGATGGAGAATCCCTCCTTCCACCCGCAGCCGGGACCAGACGTCAGCAAGAAGGACTGAGCATCGTCCGAAACATGTGGGAAAGACCTGCCGAGAAGGATGGAAATACCTGTTTCTTCCCAGTACGTTCTGACCTGTCTGTTTTGAACCAACAGTCACAGAAGGGAATTTAGTCAACGGACAACTTGGAAACGTCGTCCTCACGTCCTCGTGATGGTGATGTGGGGGGTGAGATTCGGCCGAAGTGGGGCGAGGAGAAGACAGACCAAGCGCCTGCGGCGCTTTGGCAGAACGCTCGCCTCCCAGAACAAGGAGGAGACTCAGGAGGTCCGGGGTCGGGGCCACATTCCCCACGCTCACGCTGGCCTGAGACGTGGCCGGCCAGACTGATCCGTGGTGTGTGAGTCTGACCTGTGGTTTAAAGGTCACCCCTCTAAGACACCCCTGATGAGGTCACCTGTATTTGGCAGTTCAAGAGCCCCACGTGTGATTATGGGATCCCTTGCGTGTGTGTATGGGAAACTCTTCTCAGTGAACTAACTGGGGAGTATACAAAGAAGGATTCCAGTGTTCTCGGATGACTCGCTAGTGCGTCCTGAAAAAATAGCTGGCAGTGATCGAAGGACACACACACACACTCCCTGGGACGCGGGAGCAGGATGTGAGACAGGGGCGCCTGACCCTTGTCCTCTGTCCCGCGGGACGTGCAGAGCCCATTGCCAACCCCTGATCTGAACCAAAGAGGCCACCACCAGGGTGGCCTCCCTGGAGCCATGTGCAGATTTTGGCACACAGAGGGGCAAGGGGATTGGAGACAGGTGTCATTAGGGGTGCTCCCCAAGGGAGCCCCTGCCTTGCGATCGAATCTGAGGAAAATGGGTTCCCTCGGAAAAGCAAGGAAGCGCAGGAGCAGGCTGTAGGACTTACCGCAAAGTGGCCAGCACGATCCCCGTGGGCCAGCCCAGGAGGAAGGCCTTCCTGTACCTTTTGGCCTTCCACACTTTAGCGTCTGCAATCCACATGGTGGAGAGTGGAATTTTCTCTTTAATTTTGAAAATCTTCTTGTAGCTACAAAGGGAAACGGACAAGGCGTCTGTTAGCTTGTTGCTGAGGTGCAGGGAGGCAGCCGGGCCCCAGGAAGGGGCCGCCCCTCAGTCTCCAGGGCCGCCCGCCGCCTCCCCAACCCCAGACGGAGATGGCGTGGGCCGGCCCCCACAGCGATGTCCCCAAGCACAGCTGTTCGCCGGCAGCAAACACCACCGTTGTGGACGTTGAGTACGTTGCGTACTGGGTTTGACCCGACGCTCCATTTGCGAGCTCCTTTGAGACCGTTCCTTGGGTTCATATTTGTTTCTACGTTCTCTTTCTCTTCTTTTCATCGTTTTGTGATATGTTGCTAATTGTCAAACGCATTTGAGGGGGCTGAACAAAGATATTAAATGGCGACACCACTTCTTCTAAAAGGGACAGACCGAAAAACGCTTACAAAAGAGGGATTTGAAACCCGTTTCTGCCTCCCCTGCACAAATGTCGTCCGGGCTTTAAGCCATGGGGTATTTTAAATGTCCTGGCTTCAGATTTCATTCATACCAGTTCCCCTTCCTTCTGGCTATGCCCTCAAACAGTCTCCGGACTGAACCCAGCACCAAAACCGGCCGAACCCTCCATCCACCCAAGCCCAACCCTAACCCCAAGCCGTGGCCAGGAGGGACTCGAAGGAGGTGACAGCCATCCTTCCCCGTTCTCTCTAGAGCCCGAGGGCGCGACCCACACTCTGAGCAGGGAAACTGCTCTCTGACCGTCTCTCCCTTCTCTGCCTCTGACCTCTGACCTGGACCCCCCACCCCCGTATCTCGGCTTCATTCACCACGTCAACGCTCCAGTGGGCTCCAGGTTCCACAGAACCAGGCCCTACGACGGTGGGCACGCTCTGCAACGTGGACACGCCCTCTGCAACGGCCTGCTTGTCAGCACCACGTGTACAAAACGAAAGCTCCAATGAGGCGGAAGCACCCCAGGGGCAAAATGGCTGCCGCACTCACTGCCTGAGGGAACAACAGTACAGCTGACGCTCCCGTGGGATTCAAGACACGGATCCTTCTGACAGTGAGGCTGATGGAATATGTAAGTCTACGGTAAGCAGCAGGGTGGTAATGTAGACCTACTTGGCGTTGGAGATGAAGAGTACATCTCGGAAAAGAAACAAGTGGCGTTTCTTCTTCTTCCATCCTTTGCCAAGGACTACGGGGCTGTGGAGGAGCAGCTTGCGAGCAGATGGTGAGAGGCTCTGGCCCCGGGGGTCCGGGCAGCAATTCTTGCCATCAGGCGGCGGCAGACCCTGGAGGCTGCAGCATTCGATGTGGGGCGGCGGCAGGCCGGGAAAGCCGCAGCTCGCTAAAGGGGTTGGTGTCACGCCCTGGAGGCTGCAGCTGTCTACCTGGGGAGATGGGGGTCCCTGGAGACTGCAGCCCTCGACGTCGTGCGCTGGCAGGCCCCCGGAACGGCAGCCGTCCTTGCGGGGCAAAAGCCGGTTCTTGAGGCAAGAGTACTCGACGTCGGGCAGTGGCAAACCCTTGAGCCTGTAGCTGTCAACCTGGGGCGGTGGCAGGCCCTCGAGGCTGCTGTCGAGACTACAGGTATGGACGTGGGTCAGTGGGAAGCCCTGAAAGCTACACTCAGGGCTATAGTCCTCAACCTGGGGCGGTGGCAGGCCCTCTTGGGTGCTGTCGAGACTACTGCTATCTTCCTGGAGCAGTGAGTAGCCAAGTAAGTGATAGTTGGGGCTGTGGCCCTCCACCTGGTGTGGTGGCAGGCCCTCTATTGAGTTTTTGAGACTGAAGATGTCATCCGGTGGCGGTGGGAAGGCCCGAAAGTTACAGTCGGGGCTGTAGCCCTCGACCTGGGATGGTGGCAGGCCCTCTGCGCAGTTTTCGAGACCACCGATATCATACTGGGGTGGTGGAAAGTCCCGTAAGTTACAGTCGGGGCTGTAGCCCTCGACCTGGGGCAGGGGAAGGCCCTCTGCGCAGTTTTCGAGACTAACAATGTCATCCTGGGGTTGTGGGAATCCCCGTGAGTTACAGTCGGGGCTGAAGCCCTCAACCTGGGGAGGTGGCAGGCCCTGGAGGCCACAGCTTGTGAAAGGGATTGGTGTCACGCCCTGGAAGCTACAGCTGTCTCCCAGGGGAGATGGTGGTCCCTGGAGACTGCAGCCCTCAACGTCGTGCGCTGGCAGGCCCCCGGAACGGCAGCCGTCCTTGCGGGGCAAAGGCCGGTTCTTGAGGCGAGTGTACTCGTCGTCGGGCAGTTGCAAACCGTTGAGCTTGTAGCTGTCAACCTGGGGCGGTGGAAGGCCCTCGAGGCTGCTGTCGAGACTACAGGTATTGACGTGGGTCAGTGGGAAACCCTGAAAGCTACGCTCAGGGCTATAGTCCTCATCCTGGGGCGGTGGCAGGCCCTCTTGGGTGCTGTCGACACTACTGCTATCATCCTGGAGCAGTGAGTAGCCCAGTAAATGATAATTAGGGCTGTGGCCCTCCACCTGGGGTGGTGGCAGGCCCTCTTGGGTGCTGTCGACACTACTGCTATCATTCTGGAGCAGTGAGTAGCCCAGTAAGTGATAATTAGTGCTGTAGCCCTCAACCTGGGGCGGTGGCAGGCCCTCTACTCCGTTTTTGAGACTAACAATGTCATCCTCGGGTGGTGGGAAGCCCCGTAATTTACACTCGGGGCTGAGCCCTCGCTGGGGCGGAGGCAGGCCCTCTACTGCGTTTTTGAGACTAACAGTGTCATCCTTGGGAGGTGGAAAGCTCCGTAAGTTACAGTCGGGGCTGAAGCCCTCGACCTGGGGCGGTGGCAGGCCCTGGAGGCCGCAGCTTGTGAAAGGGGTAGGTGTCACACCCTGGAAGCTACAGCTGTCTACCAGGGGAGATGGTGGTCCCTGGAGACTGCAGCCCTCGACGTCGTGCGCTGGCAGGCCCCCGAACGGCAGCCGTCCTTGCGGGGCAAAGGCCGGTTCTTGAGGCAAGAGTACTCGACGTCGGGCAGTGGCAAACCCTTGAGCCTGTAGCTGTCAACCTGGGGCAGTGGCAGGCCCTCGAGGCTGCTGTCGAGACTACAGGTATGGACGTGGGTCAGTGGGAAGCCCTGAAAGCTACACTCAGGGCTATAGTCCTCAACCTGGGGCGGTGGCAGGCCCTCTTGGGTGCTGTCGAGACTACTGCTATCTTCCTGGAGCAGTGAGTAGCCCAGTAAGTGATAGTTGGGGCTGTGGCCCTCCACCTGCGGTGGTGGCAGGCTGTCTTGGGTACTGTCGACGCTACTGCTATCATCCTGGAGGAGTGAGTAGCCCAGTAAGTGAAAATGAGGGCTGTAGCCCTCGACCTGGGGCGGTGGCAGGCCCTCCACTCCGTTTTCGAGACTAACAGTGTCATCCTTGGGCGGTGGGAAGCCCCGTAAGTTACAGTCGGGCCTGAAGCCCTCGACCTGGGGCGGTGGCAGGCCCTCTGCTATGTTTTCAAGACTAACAGTGTCAGCATCGGGCGGTGGGAAGCCCCGTAAGTTACAATCGGGGCTGAAGCCCTCGACATGGGGCGGTGGCAGGCCCTCTAGGAAGCCGTAGAGGCTTCCGTTGTCCTCTTCGGGTGATGGGAAGTCCCGAAAGCTGCCGTCGGGGCTGCAGCCCTCCCCCTGGGGTGGTGGCAGGCCCTGAAAGCTGCAGTCGGGGCTGCAGCGCTCATACTGGGGTGGTGGCAGGCCCTGAAGCCTACAGTCGAGACGACAGGTGTCTCTTGCACAGGGTCCAGGGCTCTGCAGTCGACAATCTAGACTGCATGTGTCGCTCTCTGCTGACACAGAGGTATGGAGACTCTTGTCCGGCAGTGGAGAAGGCCGTCTCCTGCAACACAGCAGAGGACACAGATGTTCAGGGACTCACCCATGGGAACTAGGCTTAGATACCAGATGGAGAGATTTGCATGAGAGGAAAAGATGAGTCTGTCTTCCCCACCCAGAGCTCTGGAGTGCAGGGCTCCAAAGCGTGAGTCACCAAGTTGGGGATAGCTCCGGAGGAAAAGGGGTGGCCGCCTTGCCCGGGACATGGCCTGGCCTTGCCCACACGAGGGGCGGGAAAGGACACATCAGCGCGCCGAGGCAGATCGGAGGTGTTGGTGTGGGAGGCCCACGAGGCCGCAGGCGGAGGCTGTCCCAAGGAGGCCGAACCAAAACCCAACGGGGCGGACCGTGGCCTTACGGAGACGAGAGCGAACCGGAGGGAGATCTCGGAAGAAGTGATGGCCGTTTGCTTTCGTGGACATGTGCAAACCTAGATGATTGAGAATTTGGGAACAACGACCTTATCTGAGCTAGATCACGAGGCACAATGCAGGGAAAGGCTCAAAGAGCAGCATGGAATCGTGGAAACACCCATCATTTTGGAGAAGGGAAACACCGCTTCTTTAGAGTTGGCTGGAACTCTGAGAAAGCTCTTCCGGGCCTGGGGATCCAAAGAGCTATGGCAAAGGTGCGGAACAGATCCTGCGATGTTTCAATAAGGGCCCAGAGATGTTCCTCGCCTTAGAGCAAGCGGTCCGCTCGGGAGCCCGGGAAACGCCCCTCCCTGACACGCTCTGGCCCGCTCTCTCGTTTTCATCTGCACTGCCTAAAGTAGCCTTTCCCAGAACCAGCGCTCAACTTAAGAGTTGGCCCATCTCTTGGGAGACACGGAAGAGAACACGTCCTGGGACTCTCCGTCCCCCTCCACGACAAGAAGTAGGACAGACTAGGCCGTACTAAAGAAGAGAATTTTCCCCGGTGCGTCAGAATGGATGGACCTGCGGAACGTTGGACTAAGGAAAGGAAGCCCGTCAGAGACAGACAAATACCATAGCATTTCCCTCCAGAGTGGAATCGAACGAACTCCCTCAACTGACAAAGACCACGGGGTCAGACTCCCAGAAAGAGAGCAGGATGTCAGCTCGTCCGGGGCGGGGAGGTCAGGCGGTGGAAGGATTGATCCCAAAGGAATAAGGGCTCTTGGGCCTGGACAAGGGTGTGCTGAGGGCGGGGGCAGGGGCGTCTAAGGGGTCTGAATGGTCTGGGAAAACTATTCGGGAGAGATTCCATTCCCACAGTAGTCTACGCAAGCAGTACCTTTTGCCAGACAGTCTCGAGTAGCCACCGAAACGCCGGAGGCGCTTCTTGATGGCCGCAAACATAATTTTCCTTTCAGTCCTCAGCACTGAAAAGTCCAGCCGCGTCTTCCGCTCTTGGCAGAAAACTGTCAAGAATTCCAAGGCGCCCGAGGGTACTGTGGTCCTCTAGACGACGGCCATTATGATGCCACGGTTCAAAGGTCGGGCCACACCTGACCCAAGCCTGGGCTTCATGCCCTTCTGTTGCCTCCATCTTTAGTGTTTTGAATTCCTTGTTCGATTCTGAGGCATGTGTAGATTCGCAGGCAGTTGTCAGAGAGAAAGCAAGAGATCGTATGGGCGCTTTGCCCCCTTTGCGCCGGCGGTGCTCTCTCTCCCAGCCGCAGACCACTTCACACCCAGGACATGCCTGCTGGGAGAGTCATTGCCACCCCCGCAGGATCCTTGGCGTCCCCTCCAAAGCCACACGCGCGCCCCTCCCATGCTGTCCACCCCTCCCCCCTGGCTCAGCCGTCCGCCCTGTCTACCGCTGTGCCCTGTCACGAAAGTTGCAGCAAGGGGGTCGTGCAGTGCAGAGCCTTTTTGCGTGGGCTCGGTACACTGGCCCTTCCTGAGGTGCGTCCGCAGGGTTGAGGTGCCGACGGTCCATCAGTCTGCGTGGCTGGGCAGGGCCCACGCCGTGGGTGTACCACAGTGTGTTTCACTTCTCTGCCGTGGAGGCACCTCTGGGTGGACTCCGGGTGGGGGGCTCTGACAGATCAGTCCGCCACAAGCACTGGCGCACAGGGTTTTGTGTGGGTGAGAGTCCTCCTCTCTCTGGGCCAAGCGTCCCGGCGTGGGTAGGCCGGGCCGTGTGGCAACCTTTGTCTTGTTTTTCGAAGAAACTGTCCAACTGTTTCCCCGAGGGCTTTCCTACTGGACAGCCTGGCCAGCACTGGACGAGTGACTCTGTTTCCCACATCCACAGCAGCATCTGGTGGGGTCATTCTTCTCGCAGCCCGTTGTCAGGGCTGCGTGGTGAGACCCCGGTGTGGATTCAGTTGGCACTTCCCCGAGGCGAATGATGCAGACAAGCCTCCTCGGGCTTCTTTGCCACGTGTCCGTCTTCCTGTGCGTCGTGGGATCGACAGCAGGCTGCTGAAAGCATTTGCTGTAATGGCAGAGTTGCTTCCCACCAGAAAACTGGCCATCCGACAGAGGAGGGGCCGCACCGATCGGGGTGGGACTTTGCAGCCAAGCAACCAGGACGCAACAGGAAGGAGTCGGGTCCAGATGCGTCAGCAGGCCCCACGGCCTCTCCTCAGAGGGACATGGCTCTGGCACAGCTAGGAAAGACCGAAACTTGCTCCTGCCAAGGAAGTCTGTTCTTGCCCTGATCGGCTTCTCTAAAGAGTTCCTGGAATACATTTCTTTTCTTTTCCACGCATCTCTTAGCACCTCAGGAAAATGTCTATATCCGACCGATCCCTGAATTCTCGCAGGTATTGCTTGACACCTTGGAGGAATTTAAAACTTTTCACTGAATGACACAGACCCAGCTCTCCCAGAACCAGGATTGGGTTGGGGGAGGCAGGAATCAAACGGCCCCACACACAACTGTGTCGCAACCGACTCTAGCAAGCGCTGCCACGAAACAGAGAGACAGGAGTCGTTAGAGAGGGACCGGAGCCCTGACTGGACTGTGGGCAGGGCAGGCGAGGAAGGCTTCCTTGAGGAGCTCCCGGAAATGAGCTTTCACGCATACTCGGAGATGGATGGAGAGACAGGGGAGAGAGACATAGGCGGATAAGTAGAGACATGGAGGATAGATACACAGAAGCATCCTTCTGTACAAAGCTGGATGGATAAAGGAGAGCTAGACTGACAGGAGGTAGACGCATATATATATGTGCATAGATCAGGACAGATGCTGGACACATACGTGACGCGTAGGTGGATAGAAGGAACGGAGAGTGTGTTGACGAGGGTGTTTCACCTTCCTGTGAAGGGATCCATTGGAATTTGTGTTGTTCAGAGACAGGAAGAGTTTGGTAGACCGGAGACACTGACCAGCGGCTAAAGGAAGCCTGAAAAGTAGAGAGGGTCCAGCACACCGGACCTGACGGTCCTTTGAGATTCCGCTAAGGAGTCTCCTCCTAAGACCAAAGAAGCGGATAAGCAGCGTGTAGCGGGGGGGCCTTCAGGGACTTGTGACCCTCACAGGGGACATGCGTGCCTGGCCGTGCGTGCCTGGCTGTGCGTGCCTGTGTGGAGGACCCGTGGTCTGAGCGGGGCCCCCTGCCTGTCCTCTCTCAAGCGTCTGTCAGCATCTACGTCAGGACGGAAAGGCATGTAGGCACACTTGTCTCGGGACCTCCCCCCGACTCGCAGATTCTCTGCCGTTCTCTGCCACTCCCTGTCGCAGACGGAAGAGGCGGGAAAACTTGGCTCCCTCTAGAAGCAGGAGGCTTCTCATCACACACTGAAGCTTCACTGTCCCTTGGGGGAGCTTTTCAAGCACCGATTCCCCTGCTGGGGAGAGCCTACATTGCCTTCACTTTAAAAACTATTTACTTATGTTTTATTCTCCAAATTCTTTTGTATTCATTTCAGGTGTACACGTTGGTGGTCCGGCAGCCATATCGTGATCTTGGTGTTCATCTTGCTATGTCCGGTGCTCCCTGGAGCCACGCGTGGTCATCGTGAATTTGCCGACTCCATTCCCTGTGCTGCACTCGGCATCCCCGTGACTGTTTTGGAACTACCAATTTGTGCTTTGTACTCCATTCACCTCTTTCTCCTAGTTTCCTGATCAGCTTCCCTTCTGGTAACTGGGAGTTTCTTCGCTGCATCTATGAGTCTTTCTCAGTTTTGTATTCTTTTGTTTTTGTTTGTTTTGCCCTCATGATTTTGTTGTTGAGATTTTTTATTTAATTAATTTATCTCAAATACTTTTGTGTCTGCCTTCCCCCCACCACTTTCCCTTGCCCCCTTCCTCCGTCCCTCCCTCAACTCTTCCCCTTTGGTTTTGTCCATGAGTCCTTCTTATATGTCCCTTGACTTTCCCCTTCCCTTCCTTTTCCCCCTCCCCCTCCTCCCTCCTTCCCTCTTGTGTCTGTTGGTTTCTTTTCATTTCCGTGCTGCTGGCCTCATTTGCCTTGCATCTTTGTATTGTTGGTTAGGTTCCACTTCTACGTGAGATCATCTGGTATTTGTCTTTCGCCCCTTGGCTTATTTTGCTTAGCATAATGCTCTCGAGTTCCATGCATGCTGTCGCAAAGTTTCGTAGTTCCTTTTTTCTTTCTGCTGCGTAGGATTCCATTGTGTAAATGTACCATGGTTTTTTGATCCAAGCATCTACTGATGGGCATTTAGGTTGCTTCCAACACTTGGCTATTGTCAATTGTGCTGCTATGAACATTGGGGTGCATAGGTTCTTTTGAATTGGCGTTTGGGGATTCTTAGGGTATAGTTCCAGCAGGGGAATCACTGGATCAAAAGGCAGTTCCGTTTTCAGCTTTTGGAGGAAACTCCACACTGCTTTCCACAATGGCTGCACCAGTCTGCATTCCCACCAGCAGTGGACTAGGGTTCCCTTTTGTCCACAGCCTCGCCAGCACCTGTTGTTTGTGGATCTGTTTCTGATGGCCATTCTGACCGGTGTGAGGTGGTACCTCATGGTGGTTTTGATCTGCATTTCTCTGATGGCTGGTGAGGCCGAGCATCCTTTCAAATGTCTCTGGGCCCTCTATCTTTTCCTTGGGAAAGCGTCCGCCCAGGTCCTTTGCCCATTTTCTGATTGGATCGTTTGTCCTCTGGGAGTGGAGTCGAGTGAGTTCTTTATATATCTTGGAGATCAAACCTCTATCTGATGTATCATTAGCAAATATATTTTCCCAGACGGTTAGGTCCCTTTTCATTTTGCTGATGTTTTCTTTAGCCGTGCAGAAGCTTCTTATTTTGATGAGGTCCCACTTCTTTATTCTTTCCTTTATGTCCCTTGCTATAGGAGACATGTCAGTGAAAAAATTGCTGCGTGGGATATCTGAGAGTTTCCTGCCAAAGTTCTCCTCTAGGACTTTTATGCTGTTGCGACTTATATTGAAGCCTTTTATCCATCTTGAGTTTATTTTTGTATATTGTGTCAGCTGGTGATCTAATTTCAATTCTTTGCATGGAGCTGTCCAGCTCTCCCAACACCATTTGTTGAAGAGGCTCTTCTTGCTCCATTCTATGCTTCTGCCCACTGTGTCAAACATTACATGCCCATAGAGACCTGGGCTTATTTATGGACTTCCTATTCTGTTCCACTGGTCTATGGGTCTGTCCTCGTGCCAGTACCAGATTGTTTTGAGTACGGTGGCTTTGTAGTATAGTTTGATGTCCGGTATTGTGATCTCTCCGACTTTAGTTGGCTTTCTCAAAATTCCTGCGGCTATTCGGGGTCCTTGATGGTTCCATATCAATTTTGGAAATGTCTGTTCTATTTCTGTGAAATATGTCATTGGTATCTTAATAGGGATTGTGTGAATCTATCAATTGCTTTGGGTAGTATGGACATTTTCATGCTGTTAATTCTTCCAATTCATGAGCACGGTATATGCTTCCGTTTATTTGTGTCTTCCTTAATTTCTTTCTTCAATGTTGTAGAATTTACTGCGTACAGGTCTTTGACCACTTTGGTTAAATTTATTCCCAGGTACTTTATTTTTCTTCTTGCTCTATCGCATGGTATTTTTATTTCTGGTTTCTTCTTTCTCTATTTCATTGCTGGTGTACAAAAATGCCTTTGATTCCTGAATATTGACTTTGAATCCTGCTGTTTTGCCAAATTCACTTATTAGGTTGAGGAGTTTTGGGGTAGAGTCTACAGGGTTTTCTATGTCCACGATCACGTCATCTGCAGACAGTGATAGCTTTCCTTCCTCCTTTCCTATTTGGATGCCTTTTATTTCTTTTTCTTGTGTGGCCGCTGTGGCTAGGACTTCCGAAACGAAGTTGAAAAGAAGCGGTGAAAGCGGACATCTGTGTCATGGTCCCGATCTCTGTGGCAAAGCTTTCAGTTTTTGCCCGTTGAGTATGGCGTGGGCTGTAGGTTTTTCATATATGGCCTTTATTACATTGGGGAATGCCCCATTTGTTCCCACGTTGCTGAGTGTTTTGATCAGGGATGGGTGCTGTACCTTATCGAATGCTTCTTCGGCGTCCATCGAGACGATCATGTGCTTTTTCTCTTTTCTTTTATGTATGCGATGGATTACGTTTATTGACTTGCATATATTGAACCATCCCTGCATCCCTGGGATGTATCCCACTTGATCGTGGTGGATAATCTTTGGAATGGATTGCTGGATGCGGTTTGCCAATATGTTGTTGAGAATTTTAGCATCTAGGTTCATCAGTGAAATTGGCCTGTAGTTTTCTTTCTTTGTAGGGTCTTGAACTGGTTTGGGGATGAGGGTGATGCTAGGTCATCAAAAGAGTCTGGCAGTCTTCCTTCCTCTTGGAGTCTTTGGAATAGTCTGAGAAGAACTGGGGTTAGCTCTTCCTTAAATGTTTTGTAAAATTCTCCTGTGAAACCATCCGGCCCTGGGCTTCTATGTGCCGGGGGGTTTCTTGATTACTGCTTCCATTTCTCCAGCTGTTATCGGTCTGTTCAAGCTGTCTGTTTCTCCCTCCTTTAGTGTTGGACGATTGTACTTTTCTAGAAATTTGTCCATCTCATCAAAGTTTTCAAATTCCTGGCATATAATTGTTCATAGTAGTTTCTGACAACTCTTGGTATTTCTGGGGTATCTATCACTTGTTATTTCTCCTCTCTCCTTTCTGATATTATTAATTTGGGTCCTCTCCCTTTCTTTCTTGGTGAGTCTGCTTAAAGGCTTGTCCATTTTATTTCTATTCTCAAAGAACCAGCTCCTGCATTGGTTGATCCTTTGAATCGCTCTTTGCATCTCTATGTCATTCGGTTCTGCTCTCATCTGGACTATTTCCTTCCTTCTGCTTGCTCTGGGATTTATGTGTTGTTGTTTCTCCAGTTCTTGAAGTTGTAGGGATAGGCCTTTTATTTGAAATGTTTCTGTCTTTTTTAGGCAAGCCTGTATTGCTGTGAACTTCCCTCTCAGGACCGCCTTTGCCGTGTCCCATAGGTTTTGGACTGTCGTGTGTTCATTTTCATGTCTTTCCAGAATTTTTTGATCTCCTCTCGTATCTCATTATTGGCCCATTCGTTGTTTGATAGCCTACTGTTCAGTCTCCATGAGTTTGCACATGTTTGAAGTTTCTCTTGGAGGTTGATTTCCAGTTTCAAGCCCTTGTGGTCCGAGAAAACGTTTGGTATTCTTTCAATTTTCCTGAATTTGCTGAGGCTTGCTTTGTGTCTTATCCTGTGGCCTATCTTTGAATAACTGCCATGAGCATTTGCAAAGAATGTGTGTTTTGCTTCTTTGGGATGTGAGCTTCTATATATGTCAGTGAAGTCTATTTGATTCAGTGCGTCATTCAGCTCCACGATATCCTTATTGATGATTTGTTTGGAAGATCTGTGCATTTTTGACAGTGGGGTGTTGAAATTCCCTACTCTCAGTGTGTTGCTGTCTATATCTTTTTGGAAGTCGTCCAACAATTTCTTTATATAGTTGGGGGCTCCTATATTGGGAGCATATAAGTTTACAATGTTTATGTCTTCTTCATAGATTCTTCCTTTAAGTATTATAAAGTGTCCCTGGGGGTCCCTTCTTATGGCCTTTGTTTGGAAATCTACTTTGTCTGATCTAAGTATAGCAACCTCTGCTTTCTCCTCTTGCCCATTTGCTTGGAATATTTTTTTCCATGCCTTTACTTTCAATCTGTGTAGGTCTTTTGCTCTGAGATGGGTCTCTTGGAGGCAGCGTATGTGTGGGTCATGTTTTCTTATCCATTCAGCTCCCCTGTGTCTTTTGATCAGGGCATTTAGTCCATTTACACTGAGAGTTATTACTGATAGAATCTTATTCATGTTTTCTCTCTGTACCTGTGTTTTTCTCTTTCTCACTCTTTTCCTTCATCTTCTTACACTCGGGTCTTTAGCATATCTCGGAGTGCTGGTTTGGTAGACATGTATTCTTTTAGCCTTCTTTTGTCTGGGCAACTCCTTATCTGCCCTTCTGTTTTCATTGAGAGCCTTGCTGGCTAGAGCAGCCTTGGTTGGAGGCCCTTGCTTTTCAGGACTTGGAATATTTGTTGCCATTCCCTTCTGGCTGGTGATGTTTCTGTTAAGAAGTCAGCTCCTAGCCGTATCGGGGCCCCTTTGTATGGGAATTTCTCCTTCTCCCTTGCTGCCTTGAGGATTCTCTCTTTGTCTTTGATAGTTGCCATTTTAACGATGATGTGACTCGGCCTGGACCTCCTTGGGTCCCTCTTGAGTGGGGTCCTCTGTGCCTCCTGGATCCATGAGACGCTTTCTCTCCTCTAATTGGGGAAATTTTCCATCATTACTTTTTCGAGGAGGTTCTCTATCCCTTGCTCCTCCTCTTCTCCTTTGGTATCCCTGTGGAAGGAAAGAAAAATGTATACGAATAATATATGAGTAATATTGCTGAGTAGGTGATTTTGGGCTCTGGGGGTCTGTTTTATACTGCTGGAATTGTGATTCAACTGGTATTCTGAGTTTTCATTTTCGGGGTTGGAAAAACATCTCTAGGCCTTATACTGTTACATAATGTATCTTCTTAGTAGCTCTCCATAGACCTCAAGTGAACTAACGTGGTGTTTGCCAGGAGCTATTTGCTTGTCAGGTGAGGCCTCTTTTGTATTCAGGAACCTTCTAATCAGAAGCCTCTATCCAAAGCCACCTTCTCTTGTTCGCGTTCCAAGCTCAGTTAGGGACTGAGGAGCAAATGGAGAAGGGCAGGGAGAGAGGGACTGGTAGTGCTGGTGGAGGGGGTTCTACCGCTCTGAGGTGTATCTGGGTTTGGGGCCGAAGAGCCCCGAATTTGTAGGGCTGGAGCCTGGAACATGTTGAAAGCACGTTTGCCCCAGCGAGTGTACGTTAATGAGCAATACAGCTCTAGGATTTCATTCTGTAGGAGTTAGCCTTCTGTATTGAAATGGATTTTTAGAAGATTTGGTGTGCTGTAAATGCAGGATACTTAGATGTTTTCAGGAAATCTTCCTAGTTCCCCATTTCTGTGTAGCTTAGATGGAGAAGAATGGGCGTATTTCTCCTAGTCTGTAATGCATATATTAGCAAGGTATGAAGATCTGATATTTCTCATGAAGATACTTCATTGAACAAATATTGTTGTTACAGCTAGCTCCTCCATTGCTGCCTTTGGAGAAAATCAGTAGAGGTAAGACGAATTTATAATTGCTGTGATTTTCAAAAGGCGTGATTTTTGCCCTTTCATTGACTGAAGCTTTGTGGAGTTTCCAAGGTAGATTTGGCACATAGAGAATTTCTTTCCATAGTTATTGGGCAGGGTTTTTGGTTTTATTCAAAAATTTGTGTTTTTTTGCAGGTTCTAGAAACATTTTTGGGCACAACTAATTAATAGTCTTATATCTTTTGTCGTTTTTAAAATTGGATTTATGAATTTTTGTAGGGAGGAGAAGGGAGGGAGAAAGAGAGGGAGAGAAACATCAACGTGTCTTCTCCCTCTTGTGTGCCCCCTACGGGGGACCTGTCCTGCAACCAAGGCATGTGCCCTGACTAGGAATCGAACCGGTGACCCTTTCGTTTGCAGACAAGCACTCAATCCGCTGAGCCGCACCAGCCAGGGCTAATCGTAGTATTCCTATAAGGAATAGATGGGCTCATTTTATTTCTATAACCTAATAATAAACATTTTAAAACTTAGAATAAGCTTTCAAATGTCATGAGTACAATGTACAGTCCTTTGCATTTATTGTGTCCTACTTCACTCAGCATCACTGACAATTAAATAGTTTCTCCTGCGCTTTAATGTAATTGTGTTAATTTGACAATTCTCATGGTTAAAAAGTTAATCATATATATATTGCATTTGGGGACCTTAACCCTATACATTTTCATTAAACTTCTATTTTAAAATGCAAACAGATGTCACCTATAGTCAAACAATTTTTAAGCTACTTTATTAAAAACACTTTTAGGATTTATAATATACATTTTATGTGTATAGCTAGGTGAGTTATCATAAAGTAAGCCCTGATGTCAAGGAATAAACTGCAGCCCTGGCTGGATAGCTTAGTTGGTTAGAGAACATCGTCGGAATGCGCCAAGGTTGCAGATTCAGCGCCTGGTCAGACTAGAAAACCTCAGCGGAGTGAAGGCTTCCGTGAGCTGGTTCCACAGGCCATACTCTAAATGTCTCACATGCCGTGGAATGTGGCAGACAGTTCTGGACACTCCGCCAGGAAATTTCCCAAGAGCATGGATTTGGTGGCAGTGTCTCCACGTGTACCCTCAGACCCGGGAGGATCGGTGGGCCATCGGCAGGCACGGGCCGACCCCTCTAGGGGCACCCGGAGAGGGGCACAAAACCGAGCCTGGTCTCCGGTGGCCGAGGCCGGGCTGGGCCTGTGCGCTTGCTGGAACTCCTGCTGAATTAGCACCTCCCCCTCCCCCCCGACCCAAGCAATGCGGAGGCCTGAGAGCTGCTCCTCACTGGCTCCTGTTTACCTTTCAGACAAGAAATTGAGTCAGTAACATAAGAAACATAGGAAAAACTGAAAACACAAGAGGAAAATAGATTCCTTTGCAAAAATGCAAGTGTTCTCAGATCTAAAATCCAGGGCAAGGGGGTCGGCAGGCGGGGGGCTTTGGAGCTCTGGCCTTCTTCCATGTGATCTCTGTGCCTATTCAAATTCAGGTATTTTCTCCCTCCCAACTTTGGATGAAGCTAGTGATGGATGTGATGCCCTTCGATCTCACTGAACGGGGTTCTACAGAGAGTTAGAGAGGTCGCTGGTTAAGTCGGCAAGGACACTAAGGCAGGTCTACCCCAGCCCCCTGGGGGCGACCTCAGCACCAGCATGGCGAGAGCCCGTGCTGGCCGCCGGGTGGGCTCCGTGTGGGCCCAGGCTCCGCCAGCGCGTCTTCTCCTGGAGTCCCTGCCACCTTGCCCGGCCCTCCAGCTAGTAGCTCCGGTTTCTCTCAGAATCTTAGATTTCTCTCCCTCCACACGCTGTGTGGAAGTATCTCATAACCGGGTGGTTTTCAAGGGAAACTGGCAAGAGCGAAAACCAAGCAGGAAAAGAAGCAGGGTCCCCCTCAGAGGGTGGAGCACAGGGGCCGCTTTTTGCAGGTCCTCCCCAGAGACGTGTTTTCCTCCACATGGTAAGAGCTTTCACCCCCTTCCCAACCCACCCCCCAACCCAGGCCATGGCTGCCGTGTCTGCACAGGAGCAGGGCCAGGAGAGAGAAGGGAAGGGCCCCTCTTGTGCTGGGGGAGGACAGAGGCCAGCAGCAGCTCCTGGGTCTGCGTGGGGGAGGGGAGACAGGAGGGAAGGCCTTCATGGGCACAGCAGCGAGGGCCCGGGGCCGGACTCACCGGGGACAGGGTGTGTGAGCGCAGGCACTGGGGCATCCCCATATTTCCTGGTGCCCACAGAGTGGCCTGGGGACGGGCAGCGTGGCTGCAGTGAGGGTCACCATCCGGTCCATTCATCGTCTGTCTCCCAGGAACGCAGCTGCCCCCTTGGGGTGATTCATTGCATCCACCCTACATTCCAGCCTCTACTCGGCCCTTCCTGGGCACCCGCAGGAGCTGCGCCTCAGCCGAGGAGGTCAGGCTCCGGCCTCCGCATTTGAACTTGAATTCAGCTTACCACCTTGAGAAGGACTTTAACCCTCCATTTCCGCATCTGCACAATGGGACAGTAGTAACTGCAACACGGGCTGTTTGGAGGTTTAAATGAAGTTAAGTCAATTCCCAGAAAGGCCTGACTATACACCCTACATGAAGTGAAAATCAGTAACTGTTCCATCTTTCTTGCTAAGGTCACTGATGTGACAGTCTGCATTTGCTACAGTGACGCCGCACGTGGCTGTGCTGTGTCAGAAACGTGGTCCCCTGTCTGAGTCTGTCCCAGGAAGCTCGGAGAAGTGAGATGGGGAGGCAGTCGGCGGGGCGACGTGGATACGCACCTCATGTCCCTGAGGAGGGAGCCAGACCGCCTGACTCCCCTCCCGTCAGCCAGTGGCGGGGTTTCTTGGCTCTCACTTCTCTTCCACCACGAAAAATGCGCTTCGCATGACAGCTAGAAAGGAAAAGAAAATTATCTGTGAAGAGGAGAGGGGTTGGGACCTGAGGATCCTGCAGAACTCAGCACTGTTTAAAGAGCTCTCAGTGATCCTATGAGATGTAGGCTTCATGACCGGTCTGGCGGGGGGGGGGGGGCC
This sequence comes from Pteronotus mesoamericanus, assembly GCF_021234165.1. NCBI lineage: Eukaryota > Metazoa > Chordata > Mammalia > Chiroptera > Mormoopidae > Pteronotus > Pteronotus mesoamericanus. The sequence continues at coordinate 33,009,720 of NW_026555234.1, read as the reverse complement.
CCCCCCTGGGGGGGGGGGGGGGGGGGGGGGGGGGGGCCCCCGCCGGGGGGGGGGGGCGGGGGACGGGGGGGGGGGGCCCCCGGGGGGGGGTTTCACTGAAGCGCCTCCGGCGGTCCCGGAGTGGCGTGCGGTAGGTTCTCAGTGAGTCTCCGGAGGAGGCGAGTGGTGGAGAATGATACAGGTTTGAACTCGGTGTCAGTGTTGGGGCTGAAGTCCCTCAGCCCACGTTCCAGGGTGAACCAGGTCTAGGTGCCCTCGGCTCGGTGCTCACACATGTTTGAGCAGGTGGCAAGGTGCCCACACCTGACTTTCTTTGGAAGAGTGGAGTTGAAAAGTTGAAATAGGCCACATATTCCAGGGCGTAAGGAGTTCAGGGTCCATAGTCCGAGATCCGCTGTGTGAGCTCAAGGTCTCCGCAGAGGGTCCCTGGGTTCTTAAGGGCCAGGGAGCGGCTTCCTGCCGCGTGCGGGTCAGGGGTCTCTTGGGATGCAGCCATGGAGGGCGAGCATGGGTGACGCCCTGCAGCCATGATGCCGTCACCCTGTCATGGAAAGTTGAGTGCCCCTCTGTGTGGGCGATCATACAGACGCTTACCTCCACCCTCTTCCTAAGGGAGCTTCAGTTCTGTCCAGAGAGCTGACGAGATGCATGTTCCATGGCGGCTTGGGCAGCACCGTCTCGGCCCGCAGTGCCCAGGGCTGGCTGAGCCAGGCTGGCAGGGTGCAGGGAGAATGGGGGTGGGGGGTGGCATGTGAAGGTTTCTGGGGAAGGTTGAGAACAATGTCAGAACCCTTAAGATTTTTAAGGAAAATGTGTGCGTGTGTGTGTCCTATCTCACACTAGAACGAAGCAGCCAAAGTGAACGCTGAGCACACTCTCAAGGAAGCACAGTCCTGCCTTGCACCACCGCCAGGTGCCGCCAGGACAGTGAGGAGGCGCGGGGAGGAGGAAGGCAGGTTGCTCCCATCTCAGCAGTGGCTGTCCGTCCCATCAGGGGGCCTGTCTGCACAGCCCACTGCTGCAGGAGCCAGTAAGGCTTTCAGAGGCAGAATGACTGATCTGATTTATAGTTGTAAAGACGACTCTGATTTACCCTATTTCCCGTGGATAATGTGCTCCCGTGTATAATGCGCACCCACCTTTCTGGGTACATTATACACGAGATTATCATGCCCACGGTACGTAATCATTATACGTGTGTACAATGTGCATCCTTACTTTTTCCTCACAAACCTGGGCAAAAGAGTGTGTTTTATACATGGCAACATACGGTATATTTTTATTTATTTTATTTCATTTATTTTTATACTTCAATCTCTTTCATTTTAAAGTAGCGTTGCCATTCAATAATAGTTTCAGGTGTCGAGCATAGTGTTTATACATTTATAAAACTTACAAAGCGACCCCCCAATAAGTCCAGTTGGGGCCTCTTTATAAGGGTGTCAGTCCCATTCATGAGGACGTCCCCTCATGATCGACTCCCTCCCAGAGGCCGACCTTTTATTACTTCGAAATGAACTTACAGAGGTGACATTGATTAATAAAGTTACACAGATTTCAGGGACACAAGGCTGAGATGCCTCGTCTGTACAGTGTGTGTTCCCCACCCCACGTGTCCTTCCATCCTCATTCACGTGCCCTGTTCTCCCTCTGCCTCCCACGACCCCCTGCCCCTCTGGAGATCACACTGGGATTGGACATTGGAAAAGATATTGGAGATGCGTCTTGAAAGGAGGTAGGATACAGACCCGTGATTTTCAACCATTGCCACGGCACACTGGTGCGCTGCAAGGATTTTGGAAACATGCAATATCTGACTGTTGAGTCAGGGGCACTGGTCTCTTTTCAAGACTTTTTACCTTTTTTTTCTTTTCTCTTTTTTCCTTTTTTCCTTTCTTTTTTTCCCCTCTATTTTCTCTTTTCTTAGATATCTCGAATGAACTGACCACTGTGTTTCCTACATTCTGAAATCACCAACAGACCACAGAAAGGCAATTCTTTAGACTCCCACTTGACACCATGCTGTCATTTTTTAAATTTGACAATCTAAGGGAAAGAAGTCAGTGCCCCTGGCTAAAGAGTCAGATGTTGCCCGATTTCACAATCTTCATGGCACACGGGATGAAAATCACTCATTGAGACAGATGAAGAGAGGGAGGTGGGCTTCAGGGACCGAGAGGGGAGCGCGGCCAGGAGACAGGAGAGCTGAAGACAGTAGCCCGGAGCCACTGTCCCTCAGAGGCCTGTGAGTGCGGGGACAGGGCAGGGCAACAGCAGACCTTCCATGAAGAAGGGAGGGCGGGGGGCAGGGGATCCTCCGTGGAGGAAGCAGCACAGAGGAAATGGAAGACCAGGAAGGGGAAGAGCAAGCGGGACAGGCACCATGGGAGGAGCAGGGCCGAGGGCACGGGGGGCCTGGGGAAGAGGCAGGGGAAAGGAAACAGGGGACCCTCCATGGATGGGGCAGTATCTCCTGTCACCTGTGCCTCCTCTCCTGGCCTTCCTGCACTTCCACATCCATGAAAGGTCCCTTGTTGTCCCGACTCGACCCGAGTCATGGAGGGTCCCCTAACCCCGATACCCTGCCCCTTCCATTGAGGGTCCCCTACCCACCCTACCCTGCCTCTCCATGGAGGGTCTCCTACCTCTCTGCCTGCCTCCTCCACGGACGGTCCCCTGTTCCCCCTGCCCTGTCCCTTCTTTGGAGGGGGTCTGTTCCCCTGCCTTAATATGCATTAACCTATAAATACATATGATTTCTTCCACCTCTTTAGAGCATCGCAAACAAATAATTTTTTCAATGAAAAATATCATTTTCCTGTCAAAACCTGAATGCCAGTTTTTGGTTCAGAGATGCGATGGCCACCCTGTAAGCTGCCTCATGGAGGGAGAGGGTCCTTCCTGACCGCAGACAGGCTCACACGAGGGTGTTCCTCCTGTCCCCCGCCCCCGCACGCCACCCTTTGGCCTGTGGTGGCCAGCTGACCCTGGAGTTGCTTTTGGCGGGGCCAGGGGACTCGCATCCCGGGGCTATGACGGCCTTGGTGATCTGAGCTCCTTGAGTTTGAGTTTTCATTCACTTCTTGGGGACAAAGAATAGCAGCCATTGGAAGTGGGGACAGCTCGGATGCCGTGTGCTTGTGGCTGCAGGGGGGCATGTGTGGGGGGGCCCTCCCGACGCGCTCCATAGCTGACCCGTTTCCATGTCCACCTCCCCGAAAAACAACTCCCCTCCAGTTCCATGAGGAGTTCCCAGGAGCAGTTTCAGGGACACAGTGACATTAGGTCATGACGGGACAGCCTATGCCTGTGGCCACAGGGCTTGCTGAGGTGGAACCTGAGTCCAGATGACCTTCCTCAGCTGTGGTCCTGGTGGTGCGGGCAGAGCAGGGGCGTCTGTGGGCCTCCGAGCAGACGAGCTCGGGGGGCTGGGGCTGGAGCAGGTCTGAGGCACAACGTCTTTGGGCACGAGGGGCGTCTCCACCAGCGGGCCATGTGCCCTGGCGAGGGGGCGGCCTGGGAGCTGCCCCTCCTGCTCCTAACCTGCCCCGGGGCTGCGTGGGACCAGCTCCATGGCTTCACAAGAAGGGCTTCCATATACAGCCAATCAGACATAAAATATTGCATGAGACATGTGACTACAGACAGATTACCTGTTGAAATTAAAATTTAATTGGGCACCCTCTTGACAAGGCCTCCAAGTCCAGGGTACCAGGAACCCAGCCTCAGACTGTGGATCCTGGGTAGCTCACGAAAGATTAGGTGCTGCCGCAGGCCTCAGTCTCCCCATCTGTCAAGTGGGACTGGACCGACAGGTTCTATGTAGTTCAGGTCCAAACAGCTCAGAAAGCAGCTCCGGGAGACCTGAGGGATCCAGACATCCAAGCCCTGGAGTGCCCTTGCGGCCACCGCCAGAGGGGCAGCAAAAACCAGTGCGAGAGGCTCTGCCTTGCGGCAAGGACCCTGACCAGGTTGTCAGGTCACTCAGTCACTCCGCAAAGGATGGCAGAGCCCATTGAGACAGGAGGGCTGTGGGGACAGGAGTGTGGCCTGACACAGGGAGTTTTGGGCCTGCCATTTCTGGGTCCCAAGGGCTTTGAGAGAGGGACTCCTGGCAGCCTTGTTCCCAAACCAGGTCACTCTCCAGCAAAAGCTTCCTGAACCCCGGCAGGGGAAGCCCGCCCCCAGCTCAGGCCCAGGGAACAGCTAGCTGGTGGGTCTCTGCAGCCTGTCTTCTTGCTGCCCCCTGCTGTCGGGAATGGGTAATGGCTGCCTCCCAGTCACCTGCTGAAGTGCCTTCAGGGCCCTGCAGCTCTGGCCTCTGCTCACATCCACCCCCCCACCCCCCCAGCCCTGGCTGTGCAGCACCCTCACCCCCTGAGCTGGACCTGAAGCCAGTGTCCAGAGCCTTACCTCCACCCACCACAAGCAGTGGTGCCTGCTCCCCACCGCTGCACGGCTCCGTCTGAGCTCTTCCCAGCCTGGGGCTGCCAGCCAGGGATGCCTGGTCCCAGCCCTGGCTCTGGCCCCGGCCCCACATCTGGAGGAGCCAGAAGCACTCGCAAGTTTGCTCTGAAGCATAGAGTCGGGGCAGATTCTGTCCTGTGTGTTCGCGGGGCAGGGAGGGGGGTGTCGAGGGGCGGGGGTTGAGGGGCATTGCACACTCCAGAGGTGTTTGCAATTTCTTCCCTCCCAGTACTAGTTGGTCAGCATGGCGGTGACTGTGTAGAGGCCTGGCTGCCCGCCAGAGCCAAGAGGCTCTGACCTCAGCCAGCACCCCCAGAAGTCCCAGAACCCAGCACAGGGAAGCTAGGTGAGCACGAGCGCCATCTGCCGTTCCTTTGCCACCTTGGTCGCCTTGCTGAAGACACTTTGCCTCTCAAACTGTAATACCCACGAATCACGTGGGCTCCTGTTGAAGGGCAGGTCCTGATGTTGTGGGTCCGGGGCGGGGCTTGAGGGTCTGCAGGGCCAGCCAGCTCCCCGGGGAGACCCATGCTACTGGGTCACAGACCGCACTCTGAGTAGTGAGGCTTGAGAGCGCACCCGTTCGAGAGACACAAGTTCCATAAATGTGTTACCTGTAGCCTATGCTCTAGGGAAAACTGGAGGATGCAACTCTGAAACCAGGCCTGCAGCTGCTCTGAGGGTCGTGAGGGAGGGCCCCGAGCAAAGTCTTCACGGAGGAGCGCAGTTCAGGGACTCTCGACACATCACGACTCTAGGAATCCAGGATGCAGCGCTGTCTCTATAGCACCCAGGCCTGCGCCCGGGCTCGGGTTTCAGGTTGTGCACAGCCACGGCTTGCCTGGTGCCTCAGGTGACTAGGGACTTGGTGGGCCCCTGCCCTTGTGGGGACTCTCTGCCATGAGGTTGAGGTGACAACACTTCAGAAGAACGGAACGCAGGCACAAATAGCTTGTGCCTTTGTTCAGCGGGCCGGCGGCAAGCTGCCTGAGCGGCCAGGCTCCAGGGGTGGTGCCCCCAGGGCTGGGGGTGGCTGATCTGTGCCTCACCCCTCTCTGCAAGGTCATCTCTCCCTCTGCAACGCTGTCTGCACGTTGGGCGGCTGGCGATTGAAAAACTCTGGGCGTTTCCCCGTCGGTGATGGAACGGGGCCTGGGCAGTGCGGGGTTCCGGCCTCACCTGTGACCTCACCAGGGCGGGCAGGTGGAGGGTCCACTGTAGCCAAGAGTGGAGCCACACGGCACATTGTCCTCACTGCTCCTCCTGAAACACAGCCTCAGTTCCATCCCTGACGCCTTAGTTTCTTCTGAGGAGATGAGGAAAAGGGGTGTCAGGAGCAGGGCAACCACTCGGGAGGGGGGCCAACTCCAGGGCCTCCTCTGGGCGTTGTCAGCGGGACAGCCAGGCTGCAGGTGTTGAGGGTTCACCTGGCCCAAATGCTGCACAGAAAGGAGGGCTGGCCCAGGCCCAGGGCTCGCCTGGTGGCCTTCAGGTATGCCTCGGTTTCCTCTGCGTCTCAGAGTCCACGTTTGTGAAACCTGCCTGAGAATTAGGCCATGAAGTCAATGCACACAGGTCCCAGTAGACGTGGGACAACCTTTTCCAGAGAGGGTTGGGCACATCAGCCTCCATTTCCTTTTGAACTGCTCCCCAGGGTGCAAAACCGGAAGGACCTCTTCTGCACCCAGAGCAGCCCACTGGAACCGCAGCCTGGAGGGAGCCCTTCCTCACCTCCCTGCTGCCTCCCAGCAGCCCCTGCCACCCCCGCAGGTAAAGGAAAGGTTGTGGCTCCACCTGGCCCAGTGCTGCGCCCTCTGGAATGGGAATGCTGCGAGGGCCAGAGCAACTGGGCACGGTGGGCTCTCTTCTTGAGAGGAGGCAGGGGTAGCCGGCCCTGACCTCACAAGCTCGGTCCGATCTTGGCTCCAAATCCCATGTCCAGTCCTGCGTCCGACCCTGGGCATGGCATCTGGTGCAGGCAGGCCACTGACACAGCTGGCTCCCGGTGCCATGGCTGATGGCCCACGCGTTTATCACCTAAGGCCTCACAGAATGTCAGGGACACAAAGATAAAGGAGACCGCAGCAAAGATAAGGGAGATAACTGAAAGGTCACGGACTGTCTGGAATCCTCGGAGTCAAGGTGACCCGCTTGGAACCACCCATGTGACACCTCAGGGCCGGCAGAGCAGGACAGCAACAGGAAGGGTCAGGGTGGCCCTGCAGAACTGTTGACGACCCATGAGGTGCGTGACGTCAGCGGAGCCGTGCAAGGCCTGGTGCTGGAAAGGGGTGAGGTGGGAAGGCTGTATTTGGAGAGCCGGACCTCCAGGGGTCGCCCCTTCTGTGCCGCTGGGAGACCATCCGCTCCCTCCATCACCAGCGTGGACGCCGCTCTGAGGGATCCCTCGAGGGTGGCAGTGGTTGTTATTGCTGCTGCGTTCCTCCTGCCACGGAGAGTCACCGCAGTCCTGCAGGTCGCATCTTCCTGGAGTTTGCCCCCAGACCCACGGGCTCACGGATGGTGCGCCAGGGGCATCTCCATTCCAGACACTCACGCACGTCCCTGTCATCGGCCCATGTCCACGCCAAGCATCGACTGGGGTAGCAGGCAGCCCCACGCCACCACCTTCTGGCTGGGAGATGTTGGGCGAGTGACCTGCCCTCTCTGTGAAATAACATAAGTAAGACTGCCTTGCAATTCCTGTCGAGAGGCTCAGCAATAGTGTCTGTAAGATCCTCGGAAATAGACGTTGATGTTCCCTCACCCAGTGGACGGCATAACTAAGACGCGAAGGCCTCCCACACCACCCTGACTCGCTCTGATCCACCCCAGCTGGGTGTCGCCTCACTTCTCGCCATCCTCCAGGAAATGCTGTCATGAGGACCTGTGGGTTCTGTGGGTGAAACCAGGGGCTGCTCTGGGAGCAGACAGGGACAGAAGCTGCCTGGGTCTACGCGGCAAGGCTGGAACGTGACCATGCTGCCCAACCTCAGGGCAGGGGCGGGGTGTCCCATGTCCCCGCCTAGATTGTCCCTGGGGGGCTGGCTCACTGATCAGTGTAATAGGAATAAAGGAAACCCATTGACAAAAGGAAAAAGCAACCGACTGAATGGGACACCGTATCTGCCAATGATACATTTGGTAAGGGGTTAGTATCCAAAATGTAGAAAGCCTCCGCAGCTGCAGACTCTCTGGTTCTTTGGAAATACCCCTTCACAGCCTGGCGGGAGTCCTCACCGTCCAGGGCAGGGGTCTTCTCCTGCCCCACCTCCTGCACCCCCTGCTCTCCAGATCTTCCAACTGATCAGCTCCTGAGAGGAAATTCAGTCTTTGGGCTGAGGAGGCTGAAGATCTCCTGGCTCATCACCTGGGGGCAGAAGTGGCCTGAGGTTTCTGGCACGGACGGCCATCCAGCTGCCTCCGGGGACCTGAAAACATTCTCAACATTCAGGCAGGGAATCTCGGCAGACGGTCCCCTCTTTGGGTGCAGAACGATGACGGTCCCCTGCTTCGGCAGACCAAGGATCTGGACCCGGTCACAGCTGAGAGTCCAGATCGAGCTGAAGGACATCATGCTCAGTGTCAGCGTCAGGAGGTTGCGGGCCCCCGACCAGGCCGGGCTTGCAGCTGCCCGGCTCTGGGGGCCTTGACCCTGCTGCGCTGAGCGTCCTCTTGCAAATGAGATTCTTAAATAGACCTGGACGATCATTTTCTGTATTTATCCCAATTTTGTTCCCACATATTTCCCAATTCCCCATCTTTTTATGGCCCACATATAATGTCCTAACTTCCATACTTCTTTTCTACGATTACAATGGAAAATGACACAAGTCTCAATCCAACAGGATACATTCACCTAAATGAGACGCAACGTGAAAACGAAAACCTGAGTCTCAATCTTTCTCTCTCTCTCTGGAATTCTAGTAAGCATACTTAGAGGCTTGAACGGGGACTCCACTTGACACCTCTTTTATTGCACTGAAGTAAAAGCTGCCTCACCTCTCCATGTTTTCCTTTTAAGCAGCTAACACACGAGATTGGAGTCCTACATTCCTTTACAGGAGCCATAGCTCATGTTTTCTGAAAGTCTGCAGATAATAGCTGCATAAAAGTGAATTTCAAGGGCTAACCCATACAGCCCACATTATTCTGTCACTCAAAATGTGCTCCCTGCACATAGGGGACAGCCCATGTGCTTGGCAATGTGGATTCAGGGATGTCGGGCAGGGTGGTGACTGCCCGCCTCCGGGAGCACCCACCCCGGCCCGGTTGGAATCAGGGAAGCGCCGCACCCTCAGCACTGCCTGCGGCACACACTTAGCACCGCTGAAGGAGGGTCCAGAAGGCAGTAGAAAGCTTCGCTTTCTGACGGAATCTGTCCATAGCTCCTGAAATTCAATGAGAGATTTTCAATTCCTCTTCCAAACAACAAACAATTTTTTGAAGTTGCCACATGGCAAACTGGAAAGATGAACTAAAGTTTTCAAATTGCAGGTGGCGAGTCTGAACAGAGTGAATGGTAGCTGCTGCCATCAGTACTAATGTGACACACAATGATCTGTGTGAGCCAAGCATAGCCACGGCCAGAGAAGCTCTGCCTGCAGCTCCTCTGACACTCTCGGGGGCACCTGCTGAGTCTCCAGCAGACGGCAGCTCTAGGGCAGGGGTGTCTGTAGGCCTAGGAAGGAACAGAGCCCTGGTTTCCACCTACAGTTTGGTGCCCGAACCGTTCATGAGGGAAATCTCACAGCACACTTTGTAGAGAACCATCATGGAGGACAGTTGTCTGACCAGAAATGGCTGTTCTATGAATTATAAATGAGCTAAACAACCCCGTCTTTCATCCTCAGGTTCAGGCTACCTCTGGTGATATTATTTTAAGGCAAAGAATACATTTAAAAAGTTGTAAAGGCCAGGATCAAGGCGGAAAAGTGGGGAAGGGGTGGGAGGGCCTGATGAGAAACGAGGCATTCACGATTTTCAGCTACCGAAGATGGCACACGGATTCCACAGCCATTTGCTCGGTTAGTAACAGAGTCCTTCCCTCAAGCAGGGAATTGCACAGGGCATCCAATCTAAGTCGTCAAGATAAATGACACTTTCAGGGAATGTAAACAATGAAAATCAGTGCCCAAAGATGCACTGATGAACACAAGATCAAAGTTCTAAAGACATGAAATGAACTTCCACTTGTACGTTCCTGAGAGGCTTGCAAAGAAAGAGGGCACAGTGCAAATATATTTTTGGCAAACGTCATTCCATCGACAGAATTCTAACCAAAGAAAAGAAAAGGGTGTGACCCGCTAAATATCCTCACCGCTTGCACACAACACTCATTTTTATTTTGAACAATATAGTCAAGGTGGTGTCCGGTGAAGACATTTCAGTAACGTGATCTTAAAGATAAGTTATTCAGTATTGTCATGGAATCATGAGAAAGTGCCCAGCGTGACAATATAGGCAGTTAAAAATAAGTGATCTTGAAATTTCTAATGTGTTTGTTTCCATTAAAAGCAAAAAAGTAATCCTACATTATATTCCTGTTTTGTTATAAATATCATACAGTTTTAATAAAGTGGAGGATTATTACATGCTGTTTCAAAAGTATGAATGTTAAAAACTTAAAAATTTACATTGTTATTAAAATGATATTTTAATGTTAAATTGTTTTTACTTTTACACTTAATATTTATATTTAATATTGAAATATTTTAATATTTTTAAAGGGTTTTTTAATTTTTTATTTATTTCTTTTTTTCGAGAGAGGGGAAACGAGGGAGAAAGGGAGGGAGAGAAACATCAGGGTTTGAGAAAACATCATTTGGTTGCCTCTGGATCGCCCCCACCCCAGGTCCTGGCTGGCAACCCAGGCTTGTGCCCTGACTGGAATCCAACCAGCCCCCGTTTGGGTTCGCAAGCCGGGCACCCCGTCCATTGAGCTACACAGGAAGAGCAGGAAACGCTGTCCTAATGCTCCCGCTTTTGAGTTTTTCTATCCTTTGCTCCACTGGTGTAACATAATATTTAAAAATCACCCTAACAGTCAGCAAAACCTGTACAGCAGGCTTTTCCTGGGCTCGGGGTCCCCTGCTGGCCGCACCCGGACTCACTCCCACAGCGCCCCCAGCGCAGTCCAGTCGCACGCTGTCCTTTCTGTGCTCTCCACGCTGAATCCGCAGGCATCTCGGGCAGAAACTAGCCTCAATCTGTCAAAGCGACCAAACATGCCCTGGTTCCCAGCTTCGAAGCCCTCGAGTGAAGGGACTCTTTGTCAAAATGGCTTGGCTAGAGTTTTTGTGGGCAAGTAAAGCAGAAAACTCAGGTGAAAGTGCAGAAAAAGTGAGGATCACAGCCGCCAACACCTGCATCAGACGGAAGAGGAAAACCTGGCTTGCCCCTGCTTGGGAATTGTTGACGGAAAGGACGGCCCAGTGATTCAGAACTCCGTGCTAGAGGAGAAATGCAGCCCCCGCGCCTCGGAGGTGGTAGAGTCCAAACAGGAGGGCAAGTGCGCCCTCCCCTCAGGTAAGAATCCTCAGAGAAAAGTCAACAAATGAACAAGAAAGTTACATGCCAACTCTCTCTAGTCAATGCATTGTTTGCTGAGCCCCAGCCAATGTGGACTCACCCTTCTGCACCAGCTGAGAAACACGTGAAACCAAAATCACGGGGTCATTTCAAAAATACACAGTAAATCATGAATTTACAAAATTATGATGAGAAAGAACATGATCTGCATTCTTCAATAAATAATTTCGGAACATAATTTTCTTTGTCTTTTTCTGGTTTTTGGAGGAGCTCAGGGGAAAGCACACGTTTGGACGGTCAGAAGCAATCAAAGAGGACACATTAAAGTTCAGAAGTGCAAGCTTTTCTCCTTCTACTAAACTGATCCACGCAGAAGAAAAACAGAGAAAGGACAAAAATGTATTACAATACTCCCCACAATTTCTAGAAAGACACTAAAGCAGTGGCGAGGTCCTCTGAGGCAAAGATTCAAGAAATCCTCCCAAACTGGAATCTCTTCCTGCTATGTGAGAAATTCACACAGCGCACACACAGTGAACAGAATCGAGCTGATTCCTTTGACCTCAACACCTGTATCTTCACTGGAACAGAGGCATTCGCTCAGGGCCCCAATATCTACACTGGGACACCCAGGAACACACCCGTCTACAACGGTTTGGAAAAACAAAGAGCTTCCACTCAATTTTGCTCTTTCCCTTGGGCTTTGTACTCGGAGCAGAAACGTGGAAGCCCAGCCCACAACAGAACCTGAGCACCTGTGCGGGCGGGCAGGACAGTGGGGCTGGGCGGAGGGGCTGTACAACGGGGCGGATGCGAACAGTAACGTGGGACTGGGGAGAGGGTGGGAGGACGCGTGCCAGGTGCCAGGATCAGCTCATAAACGGCCTGTCTCTTTCCCACCTGACGCCTGATGACCCCTGTCAGATATCTCTACCCACTGCTCCCTGCTGCCTGAATCTAAAACCGTTCCAGCTCAGACCTAAGTCCTGAACGTATTCGGTGTTCCAGGCCCCTTCTGAATTCTGTGGATTCTCCGCTTTTGATAGGCATTTCTGACTACAGGTGGACCTTCTGTGCGGCTTCGTAGGCCAGTACTATTCTGAGAGAGATGTAGGTAGAGAAAAGAAGGATTTACCTTTCCAGGATAAATGAGCTCAAGAAGTTTTCTTTGCGAAGAATTTCATCAATAAAGAAAAATGCAAATTTGGTTACGGGAAACGTGCTGTAAATTTTCATACAGGAAGAGGGCAAATGTAGGTTATAGAAATACATAACACGGTGAAAGAATAAATAATTAATAAAGAAACAATAAATAAGTAACAGCAGGGCAGTCACCTCTTAGGGACTGATTTCCCAGGAAATGAATTTTGTTACATTTCCTTGCTTCATACTCTCCTCTGACACAAGATTTGCCAAATTGAAGCCCATAAATACTGTGGCTGAAGCAGAAGGAAGAGCCGTTTCCCACACCCTCAGTCTTACGTGCTGGAGCCATCCAGCACATTGCCCAGGGAGAACTGGGTCGAGGAGACCCCAGGTGTCCCTCCTCAGCTCTTACCTTTTTTGCAAAGCTGTCCCTGAAGACAAGGGTCTCATGGTGTCCACTCGGACAGCTTCCCAGGCACAGTCACTGTGTTTCTGCTCCCCCCGGGTAGAGGCCGATGCCCTCAAAGGACCTCCCAGGGCAGGGCTCTTCCTGCCTCTCCCATCTCAGCACTGAACTGGGGTCCAGCGCCCCAGCTGCCGACAGAGTCTCACAGGCGGCTGGCTCAGGAGGGTCGTGCCCACGCTGTGTGAGCATAGGTCGCAGATTCGCTGCAGCGTCAGGTGCAGGACAGAGATGGCCGGGGCCTGCGGGACCTGGCTGCCTTCTGTCCACCAGCGCCCCGGGGACTCTGAAGTTGTTCTGTGCTTCCGACAGAGGAATGGGGAGCCCTCATTCAGCTCAGAAGCACCACATTCTCCCAGCTGAGCAGGATGTGGTTGTGAGACAGGCCTCAGTGTTACCGGACAGGGGCCTGGCCCTGAGGGCCAGATATAAAGGGGGCTTTGGGGACAGGTTCTGGGGATTAGCCTGGGACGCCCTGCCAGACGCCCATTGCCTCAGAGTTGAGGAGACTGTGCCTGTGAGGAAACAAGTGGGCGGAGGGGAGAAGAAAGGGAACGAAATGGCATTGGCAGCTCCCCAGAGGGAGAGCCCATGCTCCCTGAGTCCTTTGTCCTGAGGCTTTTCTCTCTTTCTTGCAGGTGGGAATCTTAGGAGAGTTCTCAGGGGGGTTTGAGGAGAACAGTCCTCAGTTGTCCGGGTGTGCCCTTTCAGGGTCATGGTCTCCGCTGATTGGTCAGGTACAGGGCAGGGGGTCTTTGGTCACTGCAGTGGGTTCTGGTGTTGCCCACCTGTTTTTGCTGCTTTTCTGGGCCTGGAGCTGAAATGTAATTGAGGCCTCGATGTTGTCTCCAGCAAGGAAAGGCCAGGGGAGGGGAGCTTTTCCTTGCTTCCCCACTTTTATCCCCTGCCAGGCATGGGACCCTCTGCGCTGGTGACCACCTGCACCTGGCTGTCAATTGCTCGGCCATTGTACTCAGCCGTCTGTCTCGGTTTCTCCATTTCGGTTGCCACGGAGTTTTCCGAGCTTATGGCTGTCCTGTTTCCACAGCCTAGAGATCCACAGGGGCCTCAGCTGGTCATCACCAGGGCCATGGGCAGAAGAGGGGGCCGCGGGCCTGACAGAGCCGCGCATCGGGTCAATACCCTCTCACCCTCAGTTCTCCGATGACCGTGTTTCTAAGCAAGGCCAGTAAATCAGGAACACAGTAATTTTCATTTTCTAAACACTTCTTTACACTTGCACTTCCTTTCTGCTCCCATTTGTGAGTTGTCCCTGTGGGGTGAGAAGTTGTCATCCATGTATACCACTAATGTTGCCGTTTGCACTTCCCCACTAACCTGGAGACATGTCAGTCCAAACGGATGCATATCAGTCAAAGGAGAAACGCCTCGCTTTCAAAGTCCGAATTGTATGTAGGTGTGTAAATACCTACACACCTACACATGCTCTCACACATCTTTTACTACCCTATATTGCTCTTCCCTATAGTAGAAACAAAATCGGGCCTTGATCTGGGCAACCTTTTGCCCTCCTTGCCTTACTTGGGAGCCAGGCTCCCTCCTCCCTGTGGGTGTATTTTGTTAGGTGTTTCCCAGCCCATGGATGGTAACTAAGCTCTTTAGAAGCCAGGACTGGGTGTTATTTATGGCTTCATTCACAGCAGAGCCTTGGATTTTATAGTGGATGAGTTTCAGGGATGTTTCTCCTCCTCCTCCACTCATTCGTGACAGGCCCATGGAGTTATGCTTCACTGGGGCCTCTAGGTCAGGACTTACAAACTAGACCGGTGAAATGTTTTCTATTTTAGAATTCCAGGAGGTTTCAAATATGCTGTGATCCCAAAATTAAATTCTCCTATCGTCTCTCTATAGGTACATGCTGTTGTTCTTGTTTTTGTTTACTGATTTTTATGTATAAGTTACCGTAGCTAAGTGGGCGCTAAATGTCTTGATTCAGTTTGAGTTTTCAACCTTATAAAGTAACTGTCCCTCGAAGGAGTCCCCATGCCACGGAGTCCTCGCAGCCGTCACCGAAGAAACGCATTGTTCCAGACACAGTTTGTCTGCCAGAAGAAAGGGGCGGGGATTCCCTCTCGTGGAGAATGCCCTGCATCCGTCTCCGAAGTGGCTTCTATTGGAATCAGTACATGCGGCGGTATACATCAGGCATGTAAAGCTTACCGATCCATGTCAAAAGGCTAGAGATAACAAATGGAAGAAACACAGAGATCTGTCTTCGATCAGGGTCTATCAGGCATGCTGACGCGAAAGCGTCTGTGTGTCCCGGTTCCTAAGTTCAGGAGTTTCCTCCTTACACCGTGCACTTAAACACTTGGTTTATACCAAAAGGGCGATACAAAGGAAAACGAAGCAAGCTTCAAAGGGTACAATGTATTCTTCAGGCCTGATTTCCCACGGGAACCCTGGGTGTTAGCATCAGATCCTGCCTGCCTCCAGCATGCCCAGCTTCCTGGTCAAGACTAACCGGCCCTTTCCAAGTCCCCGCTTGCGCAGGACTAGTTCCGATACCACACAAAGTGGTTCCCCACATCTTCCCCTTTTTTGTTTGTTCAGGCAGACACGGTAGGAAGTCTGATGAAGCTTGCTACCTGCTTTTCACACACACGACACCTGGAGACCAATTTGCAAATGCATCTCAAAGTATCAAAGGTGACTACGGTCAGGAGGCATCTCGTCGCCCCCATGACTCAAATACAGAAATTCGGTCCCTCAAACAATGTTTTCAGATTAAGCCATTGTCAGTTGTCATGAAGGATCTGAAACACCTTTTGCTCAGTGAGGCTGTTCAATGTCCTGGAGCTGTGGGTGCATTTCAAGCTGCAGTGGATCAAGTTGTCCGTTAAGGTAAGCCGAAAAGACCCCCGATGGTGATTTTGCATCTCCTCCCAAGAGTGTGGGGAAGAGTTCCATTTCAAGGGGGGCAACAGAGAACTCAGGGAAACCTGAGTCACACCTAAGTTGTTGGCGAGTGACAGGAGCATCCTGCCATTCTCCTGGCCATATTATGGCCGATCCTATGACTGAGACCCTGGAGAGGACCCCCTGATCAATTTGGGTCTCCTGAATCATTCCCTGGGTAGCAGAAGCGAGAGGAACATCAACAGCGTGAGCAGTTTGGACAGATTCAGCAAGGGCGGTGCTAGCTGCTGCCGCACAGGCAGCAATACCACGAGCAGATACGAGGCAAGCAATACGCATACCTACCAAGCGTCTTTCCCTAAATTGGGCAAGCGCCCTATTCAGCACTGCTAGGCCCCCTGAATCCTGCCATTCTCAGGGACGTCGATGAGCTGTCAGGTCTCTGTTTGCCTCCGTATGACAAAAATGGAAGTAAGCCTAAGGGACGTTACAGTAGCCTGACAGAGGCAACTGGCATATATGACCCAGGGCTGCCATTCAAAGTGAATGTCCAGGATTCCTTGTTTAAGGACAACGGGGACTTCCCCTGGACAGCTAGAAACGAGTAAGGATGGGAAGTACAGACTGTAACCCAGGAGTTGTTAGGTGTCCTGAGGTCATTTTATCCTTCTCCAGTACTGTACTCCCTGCATTCTAGTTGGCCCAAAGTGCTTTGTTCAAATGGCAGCCCCATTTCAAGGTGTTAGTATAGGGAGCCCCCTTTGCAGGGCGTTAGCATACCATGAACAGTTATGATCCTTCGAAAGCATTCCTTCACTGGCCGCTCCCGGCCTCTCCATACCAGCCTCTGCTGGAATACGTGGTGGCCGGATCAGCAGGGACTGTTGCCTATCCAACAGGGCCTAACACCCTCCATTGGGCAGCCCAATGTTCGGCGACTACAGGGGTGTCAGGGATGTCAATGAAGGAAGGAGTTTGATCTCTACAAGGAGACCAGACAATGGGCTCTTCAGGTTTGGACTTAATTTCACACATAGGTATATCTGGGGGATGGACTTCTTCCCCATCATTTCTCTGTCAAAACATATTGTTCTGATTAAGGAGGTGTTTGTTTGGGATTCTCTGCTCCTTAGACATAGGAATTCGATTTAAAGGTCATGGGCAGGCACAGTAGGACAGACAAAGTAGACAAACATGTGGGCAGATGATCAGAAACATAGACAGTATGATTGGGGTCGATCATCTAAGCTTTGTTCTTTGCAGAGGCCCACCAGGGGGATGCCAAGTGCACATCCTGTCCACTTGGTATTATTCTTGACGATGGAGATTCCCGATTCCACCAGGTGTATAACTTAAACACAAGTGGGTCTAAAATGTGACTCCAAGAAATGAACTGGTCACTGGCCCCAACCCCTGAGCCTCCCAGGCATACGAAAATGATGCATAGAGTTATTATCCTCACAGAGTTGGCAGAAACTACAGAGAGATACACTAAAACCTGATTTTCAGGGGTATTTGGAAGCCCTGGGTCCTGCAAGACTGTCTCTGCTTTGCTCTTAAGACTTTTCCGATCTCCCCACGTGACCTCCTTAGGCTCACGTAGGCGTTCAGCACTCAGTTTCTGGTGGTTCCTCCAGCGGTTTCAGATTCTGCATTGTCTCTCAGTCAGTGCCATCTGGGACAGCTGCTCGGGTAGATCCTC
This sequence comes from Pteronotus mesoamericanus, assembly GCF_021234165.1. Classification (NCBI taxonomy): domain Eukaryota; kingdom Metazoa; phylum Chordata; class Mammalia; order Chiroptera; family Mormoopidae; genus Pteronotus; species Pteronotus mesoamericanus. Next base: position 32,992,531 of record NW_026555234.1, on the reverse strand, counting down.
GAGGTGTCGAATGCTCTCGGCTTCTTTTATGCAGACCGGTAGAAAGGGGAGGTCCATGGTAGGGCTTCACTCTTTTTCGCAGGTCGCCGCAAGAGTCCTGTGGTGATGGAAACACATGCATACCCTCTTCCCCAGGGAGCAACTCTACTGGTCCCTCCCAGTTTCCCTTTCCTAGGGGGTTACAATACTAAGGGCCGGGGCCCCTCTCTGGGCTTGCTCCAGCGCAAATGTTTCTCTATTGGAGTAGTAAAAGAATCATCACATTAAGGAAAGTAGCAGTATACATGGCTATCATCCATAAATTTTGAGGGGAGGACTCCCACCTCCCCCTTTTTAGTTAAAGAGAGATTGGAAGGTGTAAAGAGCTTGGTCTACAATTGCTTCACGGGTAGGGTTATAAGGAACAGCTGACTTGTGCTGAATTTCCCATCTGTGTAAAAATCCTTGAGTCGACTGTGCCGGGTAACCAGGGGCATTCTCAATCTTAATTTGTTGGGGGCAGCCTAAGTGACCGAACGCCTCATGCCAATGGGCATTTACATTCTTAGTTGACTCTCCTGTGAGAGTGGAGGCACGGAAAGCCCCGAAAAAGGTATCGAAAGAAACATGGATAAACAAAAACCTTCCAAAGGGAGAGTAATGAGTAACATCAGTCTGCCAAATAGCCTGTGGTCTGAGGCCCCTCTGCTGGGTCCCACTAGAGGGCAGGGCCTTGCCTAAGGCTTGACCATCAGGACATTCCTTAACAATTTGTTTGGCTTGAGGATCGGGTGCGTGAAGTTCCCTGTGGATCTTGTGACTATTCTGATGGAAACATCGACGAGCGGCGACGGCTCTTTGAAAAGTTATCACAACACTGAGAAGGGCGTCGGCCGAGCATTCCCTTCAGACATGGGTCCGGGAAGGCCCGTGTGGGAACACAAATGCGTGACAAACAGAGGCTATTCCCTTCTGTCTAGGAAGGTCTGCAGGGGTAAAAATAAACTGAGCACTTGGGGATCAATGGATCCCTTAGGAAGCACGTGATCAATGTGGACAAAGATGGAAACACTATATCCAGAATCACAAACTACTTTTAGATGTTCATTAGGCCATTGTTGGAGGGCCATTGTTGCTTCTGATAATTCGGTGCGCTGCGCAGAAGAACGGTTAGATGAAAAGAGATGCTTCCATTCTCCCCTTTCTTACCAGCCTACCAGCCTTTTTCGTCTTACCAGACCCATCAACAAAAATGGCCTGGCCTGAGGTATTGGAACCTCCTCCTTAGGATGGATATTCAAAATTGGAATATTCTGGAGTAACTTCTCAGAGGGCAAACTGACCTCTATGTTTCCAAGAAAGTCAGCGATGGCACACTAAAAGTCTACAGATCGGCTCATGAGCTGCAGCAAATATATTTGAGGTAAGAGGACTTGAATAAATGTTGGGTCGTGGCCAAAGAGCTGCTGGTTCCTCCCCCGGCCCTTGAGAGTTCAAAGACAAAAGGTTGTGATATATGGAGCGATGGTACATTGGGGCTGATGGCGTTACAGCAGATCAGGAAAGGACTCCGTCGACACCAGGAGCAGTGAAGGGAAGGGAACGCATGTGGGCCCAGTGGAGTAACCTGGCAAAGTCTGGTCCCCAAATTACTATCCTAGAGTTATTTTATGCTTGGCTTAAGTGGGAAGGATTCTATGGGGCGGGGCATTGCTTTTGGCATGAAGTAGGTTACAGAAGGTGAAGAAATTCATTAATGTGTCAGCCGGGCTCAAAATGGCATTTGCTTCCAGGGTCATGGTCTTCCCTCTACAATGGGAGAGGAACAGCCATTCAATCATTCCTAACTGAGGCAAAAGCTAGCCGATTAGGCCAGTGGGAGTCCCTAAGGTGGGAAAATAAAACAGCCTAATTGGATACTGTTTGTTTACTCTGGTAAGTTTTCTATTAGCAATATGTTGATTAACTAGACTAAGCTCTTGTAAAGACTGGGGAGATAGGACCCAAGGAGAATTCAGATCAGGGCCCCCCTTGAGGGTATTAAACAAATGGGTAAGCTGATGAGTCATAATTCCTAGACTGGGTCATAGCCAATTGATAACCCCTAACAATTGTTGGAGAGAATTAAGAGTAAGAGGACTTGGAGGCGTGATCTTGTACCGTGTGTGGCCGAATTGTTTGGTAGAAGAAGAATAGGCCTAAATATTTCCAAGGTCTGAATATTGAACTTTCTCAGGGGCAATAATCAACCCAACCTGAGATACTGCCTCCTGGAGGTAGGTATAAACTTCAGTTAGCTGCATAGAGGAAGGAGTAGTTATTAGGATGTCATCCATGTAACGATATGTAATTGAATCAGGGAACAGTTGGCAGATAGGCAGTAAAGCTTGATGAACGAAATGCTGGCAAACCGTGGGGCTATTTACCACAATCTCGGGGTAAGACCTTCCAATGAAACCTCTGGAGTGGCTGAGAGTTACTGATGACTGCAGCAGAATAGACAAACCACTTCCTCGCTCTCTCAGCTAAGAGAATAATAAAAAAGCAATCTTTTAGATCAGTTCCTAAAGGCCGCCAATCTTTGGGTAGGCGGGCAAGATGAGACACACCGGTTGAAGGAAGCCCATAGGGTGTAGGAGCACATTAATTTTTCGGAGATCATGAATGAGTCTCCACTTGCCTGACTTCTTGGGGACAACAAAAATGGGAGTATTCCAGGGACTACTGGTTGGCTCTATATGCCCTTCTTCTAATTTTTTTGGACAAGTTCTTGTGTCCTGAGCAATTTCTCCCCTTTCAGTGGCCACTGATGGACCCACACTGGTGTGCCTGATAACCAGGTGAGAGGTAGAGGAGATATCTGAACAGTGGCCACCAGGGAAAAGGAGGAAGAGTAATTTGCATTCCCTACTGAGTAAGGAGATCTCTCCCCAAGATGTTAAATGGACCAGAGAGGACATAGGGTTGAGTGCGTTGTATCTGCCCATCAGGACTGTAGCACCTGAAGGTCCAAATGCTCCTTCGTGGCACAGAGATGCCTCCTATGCCGGTTATGGAGATGTTGGCCTCTCCTACGCCCAATCGGGGAGCCACTGTGAATTAGGAATTATGGAGACATCTGCACCCATGTCTAATAGGTCTTGGAAGATGTTATCCTTAATTTTCACCTCAAGAACAGGTTTATTTAATAGAGGCAGTCCAATAAATTGACTGCCAGTGCTGCCAAAACCTCCTTCTCTGTTAATGTCTTGAACCTGTAGAACTGTATAAGGAAGGAGGAAGAGTTGGGCAACATGGGTCTGAGCAGGTATTGCAGGAAACCTGAGGGCCCTAGTCATTATTTTAATCTCTCCTTAATAGTCCAAGTCAATTACCCCAGGCTGAACTAAAATTCCCTGAACTGAGGCTCGATCTTCCTAATATCAACCCAACTGTTCCCCATGGTAATGGCCCCTGGACTCCTGCGGGAGCAATAGTTACCTTGTTCTTTCAAAATGAGCTCTTGGGTAGTGGCAATGTCCAGTCCTGTGCTTCTCCTTGTGGCGGCTTGGAGATCTGGGACTCAGAAGAGACCTGAGCCTGATATCCCTGATTGGACCCCTCTTCGTTTCGTTTCTGTTGGGAAAAAGCCCTGTCTGGTTTTGTTACTGAACAAATGGACTCGTGGAGGGGGGATGCCCAGATGCTATTACCAAAACGACACCCCCCTTCCCTGGGGTCCCTCCGTTGTAGGTCCTTTGTCCACTGCCCTTGGAATTATGGCTCTGAATGGCAGAGTTTGGTGAAAAGGAAAGGAACTATTTATTCAAAAGTTATACAGGTTTGGTTAATGGCTAAATGTCACCCTTAAACCCCCAAATCCCTTTAAAGCAATCACCAGCACACACACCGTCCTGCCTCACCCCCGTTTTCCCAGTTAGGCCAGTCAGGCCTGTCAGGCGTACCGTCCTTCAGAAGAAAAGGAACAGAAGTCTGGGGCTCGGCTAGGCAGGCCTCTCGCGGGTCTCAGCACCATCCGCTGCATTGCCACAATCTCCAGCTCTTAATCCATAACCATGTGGCACCGTCTCCTGGCCCACTAGCAAGAGTCCTTTCTCCCCTTTCTCCCCACGTGGTCTTCACACTATTTCCCAGAGACTGTGTCCCTTGTTCTCTCCTCCAGGCCCCCGTCTCTCCTCCTCCTTTCTAGTTACATTCTGCATTAAGTCTTTTAAACCTTCCTGATTAGCTTTGGTGATATGCAAAATAACCCTTTTTGCATATGAGGAATGAAGCTATCCTGTTATTGACATGCAAAATGACTCTCAATGGCCCTGCTCAAGGCTCCTATCCCTCATGGCGGCCCGCCCTGGGGTAGGGAGCATATATTTTTCTTGGACACCCCAATCTCCAGACCCCACTACAAATAGCCCCTGTGGGGGGGCCCTGGCTGTGCCCCGTTACAGTTTCAGGAACTGTAACCCTGCCAGCAGGCTGGAGGTCCCCAAGGGTGGAAATAATCAGGAGGCCTTGGAGAAACAGGCTCCTGAGGAGACATAACCTGTTCCCCCTGGCAGGAGCCTAGCCCCTGACTCTCTGCTTTGCCCTGTAAGGGTCCTTGTCAATGACGGGTAAGACCTCTCGAGGGAAGGACCACCTAAGCCAGGCATTGGCCGATTATGGGCAGCAGACAAGAAACTGGGGGACACAGAGAAAGGGCAAAAAACCCCATACCTCTCAGCTTGGCTTGGACATGGCCAAAGTCTTCATTCTAGCCGAAAGTAGTCTCCTTATCTCTTGGTGGTTCCCTCTCAACACCTGGCTCAGGCTCGAAAAGGTGCAGGAATCAGCCCTAAATCATATCTGGCGGTTGCCAAGGAAATCAGGCCTAAAAGTAAATTCTTAATAGCGTGCTTTGTTCTTCCCTCAAAGCTCTGGCCACCTCATGCTGAGAAGGATATTTACATTATTTACAGACCTTACCCTATATCCTTAGGTGCCCTCATGCCTACTTTGCTCTTTAGTCTCTCTCGTTTATACTAGTCTCCTCTCAGACACATGTAAATCAGTGTGTTCCTGCCATTTGTTTTCTTAAGAGCATCATGCATTCTTTGTGAAACTTACCATACTAATGTAATGAGATAACCTATGCATTCCTGTTACCTAGCCTCACTGATAAGCTTTTCAGTAAAAGCCTTGGAAAAAAGGGCGATGGGGTCTTCTCCACTAGAGGGAAGGTGCCACGGGCTTCTCCACTAAGCGGGAAAGGCCCACGTCTGCTCTTCTGGCAAACAGAGAAGTGTTTGCAATGATTCATGTTTATTCCCCTCATCCATGACAACCCCAGGACAGGCTCCGCGGAATTCAGAGCCCTGCTCCCATCTCAGCTGGCCCCCGACAGTTTCCCTCAGATTCAGGGAGCGCTGCACTCCCTGTGGCATGCTCCTGCCCCGCCCCCACGGGGCGGTGCTGCCAGGGCCTGAACATGGCGACCCCAGGGGGGCTCCCCCGCAGCAGTATACCCCGTCTAGCCACCGCACAGTGCAACAAGGTTCCCTGAGGGGAAAGGGGCTTTCCATCCTTGTCAAATTTCAATCTACATTGATTGGCCCATGTTTTCCTTTTGCGCAATGTGGACAGTTCTTGCTAGGTGGAGCCCTATTCTGAACTGGGCCTTTCGAGCGGCAATCTTGTGAGTATGGCCAGGAACGGTACATTTGAAGCACTTGATTTCTCCTTTAAAGGCTGCAGCAGGTAAGGTGGCATGGTGGCACTTGTGCCAACATTCTGACAGGCCTTAAGATACTGGCTGATATCAGTGGTCATAAGTTTAACGGGGCCCAGTACTGCCTTACAATCATAAGCATTCTTATATGCGAGCTGCAGTAAAAGGGTTTCTGCAGCTTCTTGACTTTCTACCTGTCTCTGAATAGCCTCCTGCAATTGATCTGTAAAATCTATGTATGACTCTGTGGCTCCCTGCCGAATAAAGGAGCTGACAGCCTTAGCCTTCGCCTCTGGCACTTTGTTAAGTGGCCAGAGCACACTGAGAGATTTGTGGATCTAGTTTTCATGTTCTTGCAGGTTCTTGTATTGGGCTTCTTTCCCACATCTATTTTTCCCTTCCTTCCTCTCTCAATTTTTAAACAATCCTTTTTTTTTTAAAAAAAAAGAACTTTGGCATGTGCTTAGAGAGGCATATATTAAAGTTTAGAGTAAAAAGAATCTCAGTTTAACAGTTTTGGGTTACTACTCTGGGGTAAAAAAGGGGAGGATATTCTTAGATTGAGTGTTTGATATGCACCTAGTTAATAATTAGGTTCCTTTTTCCATAGCAAGGGACAAATGAGTGCAATATTTCAGTACCCAGTAGACTATAATATTATACATACATAACAGAATAAAGTTAATACCTCAGTCAATAAACCAGTTAATCTTATGTTGGATGAATGTGAACTTTTTGCTGCGCTGTTCAGGCTATAGAATTATTTTTCAAGGTTTCCCACCCCCCCCCCCCAAATAATGCATTTATTTCCCTTTGATTTAATCATGGGTATTTTAATATGATATTTTAAGTATAAATTTTACTCATAAATAACACCACGTTGATTCCATTCATTAAAATAAACTCAGGCAGACATTAATCCAATTTGAATAATTACATATGAATTAGACTACAGCACTATCTAATCCAGAATGCAAGTCAGTTCCATTCATGAAGGTTTTTGATACAGGAATAGAAAACTACTTCATTTTCAGATGCTTTCATTTTTAAGGCATAGCAAAAAAGTATTAAATAGAAGAGGTTTCATTCTATGGGCTATGATATGAGGGGTAGGTGAATGGAAATGACAGTCATGATCCCATAACTAGAAATCTTTGTGGCAATAGGTGAAAATAAAAATTAACTTCAAGTAACTCATCATTCGTTGCATCCTTTGGTGCGAAGTTATATATTGTTATTTTCAAAAGCTATTCTGTTTTTACTGAAATGCAGCAGTTACTGAGTACCTATTATATTCCTTATCATGAAATTCAGTTCACTTGTTCCTAACGAAAACAAAGCCACAGATGATCTTACCTCTTCCTCTGCATCTGCATCTGTATGTCTGAAGTTGTCTGCATGTTCTTGATTAGTTTGCTTTGAAGTAGCTAGCTTCAAGAAGTTTCACCCAGTTTTCAGCAGTCTGTTGGTTTTAAAAAGCCTTTCGGAAAGCAGATACAGGATTCCCGGGTCTTCCAGAAGTAGTTCTTCGCAGTTTCATTCCCTTGAGGGTACTGCTTTTCTCATTCAGTGAAGGCTTTTTGGTATAAAAATAGAGAATTTCAAACAGTTCTGCAGAAACTGCACTTTGGTCTGTAGACTTGGTTGCCCTTAGGGATTGAGCTTGTCACCTGGCTTGCATTCTTCATTACTGAGATAATCTTAAAACAGAAATGGTAGGAAAGCTTTCCTATGTTTCGGATAGGAGGCAAACATCTTTTTGTAAAATCTGTGGTTGAGGAGAGCAAAAAGGGCATGTAGAAAGAAGACATACATGACCACTAGCCACCAGGTTAAGTTGAGGAACCCAAAGGTGACAGCCATGGAAATGTAGATCATCAGCTCTGCGAAGTAGTTTGGGGAAGAAACATATTCAAACCAGTCTCCAAAAGGGATTTGGTAGTTACAGTGACTGACCACTCCTGGAATGAAAAAAGAAAACTTCCTGAACATATGAAGCTCTGAAAAGAAAGTTTGACCATATCAGTCCCCAACTCATTTACAAAGAGTTTTATTTAGAAAAGAGTATGACAGACCTGTGTGCAAACCACCAATATAGCACACTTCCACTGTCAATCTATGACGCGTGAAAACACCGCTGCTTAGGTTACACTACCACGTGTAAATAAGCACAAAAGGAAAGCCTGTCATGCCAACCATCCCCCAAGCTAGAAATTAAGAGTTCAGATTCCCAAAAGCCTGGAAAGGCCTCCTCTTTTCTTCCACCTCCCAGTCATCCTATCAGTGCTCTGTGCAAAGCCCTGGGGAAGAAAGGCCTCCTGGGCCAATGAGGTGGACCTTCCCCCTCAACCTCCCACCTCCCACCCACCAGGGGTGGAAGGCAGGGGGCAGTGCCCCTGGTGCTCTGGCCAGCCTTTTCTGCAGCTCTGGGGGCCCGCAGCCAGACTGCAGGTCTCTTTCCTTGAGGCTGGGCATGAGAGCAGGGTACCAACGGAGTCAAGGCAGGGCAAGTGTTTAGAAAGTTTTGTTTGATCGAGTATGAGTTAAAAGGAATGGTGTGGAAATTATCATCAAAGAAAGCATTATCCTTCCAAAAAAATTTCAAGGAAAGGTATCGCAAGCAACACTTTTGTTTCGATACTTTAGTTCAGGCTCCAAAGGAACGGGTAGAGAGATTCAACCAGTTACTGTGAAAGTTGGAGATAAAAGTTCTTCCAGAATATGAAGGCACCAAAGTAGTTCTAGACAACAAGGACTATTTCTTTTTCTAGTCTTTTTTTTTTTAATCCTTAACTGAGGGCATGCTTTTATTGACTTTAGAAAGAGGAGTAGGGAGAGAGAGAGGGAAACATCAATGTGAGAGGCAAACATCTATCAGTCGCCTCCCGTTTGTGCCTTGCAGTCTAGGTATGTGCCCTGAGTGGGAATTGAACCCACATCCTTTTGGTATACAGGACGATGCTCCAACCAACTGAGCTACCCGTCCAGGGCAGGATTATTTCTTATTTAGAGATGATAATGTTCTTGGAAAGTATGGCAACTGAAATAAATCATTACTGAAATGGCATCATGTGAAGCTGCCCATTCTACCGAAATTCTGAAATCTTTCACCATGTAAATAATTTATGTATCTCTTTTATAATAAACTAATGACATCAAAACTAATGACATCCAGTGTCTCTTAAAATGTAGTTTCACTTTACTGATGTAAACATTTAAAAAAAAAAAAAAGGGCTCAGACTCCAGAGTGAGACTGCACACGTTCAAATCCTGGCTCTATACTTACTAGCTATGTAACTTGCTTAACCACTCTACGCCTCAATTTCCTCATCTGTAAAATGAAGATAAGACTGTACCCATCTCAAGTGAGCATTGTGAAGCTATATGTAAAGCACTCAGAATACAACCTGGCACAAAATAAGCACTCAATAAATACTATTCCATTTTTAGCATTTCAAAAAGCCTAGTAAGAACTGTACCTGTGATAAGTCAACATAAGCTAACTAAAAAGTCAAGTTTTTTGCTTTAACTGTAATGAAACTAACACAGCACAGTCATACTAGTGCTCATGTACCAGTTGGACACGTATGTGCAAAGCAGGCCCCCAAAATGTGGGCACAGAATAGAATCATCAAAACCAGGACTAGTGGGGCCAGAGAGATCTTTGACTATAATGCTCTCATTGTGCAGATGGGAAAATCAAGACCCAGAGTGGTGTCTTACCAAAAATGAGTATTTGATACATTAGTCAACCGATTTGGGCAGGCAGGAAGGAAAAGAATGAAGGAACATAAACAGGTGTGACTTCAGAGGATTAAAATCCACATGCAGTGGCTCTACAAGATGCCTTACCTGCTTTATTTTTCCTGAGATTGCCAAAAATGACGTGGCACTTATACTGCTGGACAGATGACCAGATGAACATCATCATCCCAACGATATGGAACCACCGAGCTTGCATCAAGAGGTTTTTCCCTGTTACATAGACTACAGAAATAAGAATTATCTCATTAGCCAATGCTGCCAAATTTCAGAAGCTTGGGGAATTAAAAATTCATACAGTCAGTAGACACAATTATTCAGTTATTCTGTTCCTCATGAATATGAAATTATCTTGATAGAACTCGCCAAGTACAGGAGTAAGTACACCAAGGAGAGTCACTCCTCAGGGGGAGAAGCTTCAATGGCCCAGAGCTGAGAATTCCATAAGGATACATTCTCTTGTTCTTTCTTCAAATGCTTTAGGCACAGAGTTCAGCCCTGCCTCCGTCTCTTTTGTGGTGAGGCAGCTCTGCGCTTCTATTTCTAAGCCTGGTCTTATACCTTCTTTCTTCTGTTCTACTGTCAGGAGGACACTTTCTGAAACCTCTCCCTGAGCTACTGTCCTCAGCCACTGTCAGGGAGACCCTAAAGGTGGAACGCTGACTTGATAGACCAAGGAAATGACTGGAAGTGAAGGCTAAGGATGGGGCTTCTCAAAAAGAGGAGAAATATAAACTCCAAGATGAAAAACACAGTATCCCTTTCTGATTAGACAGAACCTAGTCAGAGAGATTCATTTGTAGGAAAAGACCTACTCGAGGTATTATCTTCCTCTTTATTCTCCAATCATCTGGAAGAATGTAGGCCTTTTAAAGACTGGCATTGGAAAAGCAAATGGAAGTCTTCCCTATGATCAGCAGGAAGCAGTCAGCCTAGGCAGGGACTTGGTTCAAGAAACAAAGTTGTCCACTGACAACAGGGACGAGCCTGAGGCTCTGGAGCCAAGAGCGAGCCTCTACAAAGTGGATGCAGGCGAGAGAAGCAAGGATCATGCTATTCCATGTGGGTACCTGGAAGAAGGATTCAGCTGACAGCTAATGACTAAGGAAGAGTCCACCAAAGTCTACCTGTATTAATTTCTTTTAAAAACTTGCTCTATAGAAACAATCTACTTATAGTCTCTTAATATCTACTAGGGTTAGTCATTTAATTAAAAAGTTATTTTTTTCTAAGTTAAAAACAAGCAAAATATGAAAAACACGCTTTAAATGGAAAGGGCTTTAAGAATAAGTCACTATAGGACTGAAAGCTGAAGCAAGTGTCTGAGCGTTCACATCGCTACCCAGTTACCTACTATAAATGCAGAGAAACTACCTGTGAGGAAAAAAGATCTGTGAGAGTAAGTTGGAATTATCACACAGGAAAGGGGAAGCACTTGGAAGGCCCATATTTACTGAGAGTCTAACCTGTGTAGTATTTAATTATTCATTTACTCATTAGTTACTGAATGAGCGCCGGCTGAGCCTGGTGCTGTTACAGGCATGAGGCATAACGCAGTGAGTACCTCAGGCAAGATCCCAGGCCTCAGGAACTCACATTCCAGTGGCCATGGCTCCTAGACTTGAGCACACAAATCAGTAGGCCAGATAATACCAGGCAGAGATGGTACTCTGAGGAAAAGAAAACACAACAGAACAGTGTGATGGAGAGTGGTGGGGGAGGTTCTCTAGACAAAAAAGGCAAGGAGATGTGAAGATCTAGCTCATTTACAGATATTCTTTCTTTTCATTTTCACAAGAGCCCTCTGAAATCAGTATATATCCCTGATTACAGATGAAGGTTCTGAGGCTCGGAGAGGTTAAATAAACCAGACTTCAGACTCAGGCCCATCTTATCCCCAAGGTTTTTTCTGCCAGTGTATTCTCTCTCAATGAATTCCGGAAACCACTTCCCCCCATATTGTCCCAAATGACCACAGGTGACCTCTTGAAGGACAAATAGGTGACACAAAGACAGCTCCAGGAAGGAGTGTCTAGAAGGCTGTTTTTGTGGGTGCAGCGGCTGCCTCTCTTTCATCATCTACACAGGAGGGAGAGATTGGTAATGCCAGTGGGAACGAACAGACTGAAAGTTGGTGAGTTACCAAAGTGCTTAGGCAAGGTCCTGTGGGTGGAAAACCCATGCCATTCACCAGGAAAGACAGCTCAAATCATGACATTGGGTCAAACGTGAATGCCACAGCCGAAAGCTCAGGGAGGAAAAGCTGACTTGATTAAGTTCAGAGGACTTCGATGGAAAGATGCTGGCTGAGGGGCTGGAGCCAATCATTCATGAAATGAGAAGTATCATCAGTAAGATGTACCTGAAAATCATTCCTTAAGCCACAGAGGCCTTGGGTTGTACCACAGCAAGAAAAAGGGGCACACTGATACTGATATCAAACCCGAGGAGAAAGCTCACTGAGGACTGAAAATGTCTAGATCTTGGTCTCAGTGCATGCGGATGAATGTACGAAGCCTCAGGCTGAGAGGAAGCAGTCAGGAAAGATCATCTACCTGCCAGTGTTTGGGCTGACAGATACTAAGGCTGCAAAGTCAAGTTAACCTTAGCACTAAGCATTCGTTTCAATCACCCAAAATAACTTGATTCTTATAGTGATAGTCATATATGTTAGATATTCACACAGGCTCAAAAAAATACCGCACTTCATTTCCTCCTCATCAACAAAAGTCATGACTCTGGGTCCCTCCCTGGTTAGTAAGAGCTCAAAAATGTTAAGGCACAATTCTGATGTCCCACAGTGCTCTTCTGTCCTCTCCCCTCAGGCGGCCTCTCTTACAGAAAAGCTTTGTGTAAAGGTAACAACCGCAAGACCTAAACAGCAGCCAAATGGCTCCCTACTCCCTCTTCAAGTCACAAGCATGCACCATGAGCCCAGGCCTCCCCCTCCTCCTCTGCTATTCTATGATTAAACCCTGCACCCCACCTTCTCCTTCTTCGGTCTCACCCCTTATCTTTTTATACAAACATCCTAGGATGACTGAGGCTTTGGTGAAGCAACTTCTTTGCTGACCATTCCTCCTGTCCTTGGGTATCCCCTGCTTCCTGTTCAACTCCTTTTTCTTTTCTTTTTTTTTTAATTTTCTAAGATTATTTATTTTTTCTTTTAAACACTTTATTGAGGAATCATTGGAAATAACTGACAAATATAATCATGTATGTTAAATGTACAATGTGAGCATATGATACACATATATATTATTGGATGATTACCAAGATTCACAATTAACAATCCACACCACAGAGCTAACAGCTAACTTTTTGGAGTGTGTGGTGAGAATGCTTAACTACTCAGCACCTTGCAAGCGTACAATATCATATGATTAATTAGAGTCACCATGCTCTCCATCAGATCCTTAGAGCTCATTCTTTTTATAACTGAAGATTTGCATTCTTTGACCTATATTAACCTATTTTCTCCTCCCTCCTGCACCTGACAACAAGCATTCTATTTTTTTCTATGAAGTTGGCTTTATTTTTATTCTTTTGATTAAAATTTGTTGATTGTTGTTCAATCATAATTGTCCCCATTTTTCCCCCGTTGCTCTCCCCTGCCTTGCCCACCCCACCTCTCCCACATTCACTCCTCCCCCACCCCCACACTGTCCTTGTCCATGGGCCCTTTACACATGTTCCTTGACTTGACCCATCCCCTTCAGCTCTTGACCACACTCCTCTTCCTTTCCAGACTTACTCCACATGAGTTCACTGACTTCACTCCCGTTGAGGGAAACCTCACATCCCTTTTCGCCATGCTTACACGGCCCTGAATGCTTGGCACTTTATCATCCCCAAGGCTAGGTGGAGCACTTCGCCTGAAGGGTACCTCATTGGCCCCTGCAACTCAGGTAGCAGCCCCCAGGGCCCACTCACCATTCCTGCCGTCCATTGGCATCTGACTCAGCACTGTTAGGCCGACGAAGACATAGTAGACAATTCCAAAACAGTAATGCAGGACATGAATCATGGTATTGGAAAAGACGCTGACATAGAGGCACTCGTAGAGTCTTCGCAAGCTGTGCAGCCACAGAAACACTAACACTAAGAATGCAGACAGCGCCAGCTCACCCCCTACAATTTAGAAAGCAGCACATTCAGCGTTTCTCTTTTCAGGATTAATCCATTGTTATGTTTTTCCCTACTGCTACACATAGTATTAAACAAAATGAGAGCTAGGAAAGGGCCCTAGAAATTATCTAAGCTAACACCTCCTTTTCTTTTTTTTAAGCAGTGGGGAAGTCGGCTAAGTGAAGTCAAAAATTTGACTCAAGGTTGCACGATAAGCTAGTGACAAAGTTGGGTCTCTTCCAGACGGCATGGGCGTCACTGGGAGGTCTGCGCCCTCAGAAACCAGGGTCTGTGGGGCTATGGTCCCTGGCACTGATACTAATGAAGGCATCAGGAAGAGGTCCGGGATGATTGCTGAGAAACCCCGCCTGGTAGGCCCAGGGTCGGGGAAACTAGAGACACGGGCACCCACAGAAACAGAAAGGGAACCGTGACTGCGACGGGGAGAATTATGCATTCATTTCCATGCTAAAAAAAAAAAAAAAAAAAGAAAGAAAGAAAGAAATTATACTTTTAAAGGACTGTGATCCCTGAGATCTATATTCCTACCTGCCTCTCGCCCCTTTACCCCAAAAGAAGTCAGAAGAAATGCTGGCTTTTAAAATGACATAAAACTTAATTTTTTTAAAAGTGAGTATCACACACATTCCCCCATGCTCCACACAAGGGTACAATAAGAATACAATGTAATGAATTGTTACTACCTAAACTAACCCATCCCACCCTTGTAACCAGCACTCAGATCCAGAAACAGAACAGGACCAGCACCCCTCATGTTCCCTTCTGGGCACTGCCCCTCGTCCTCCCCTCCCAAAGGTACGCCCTGTGCCGACTTCCAACAGCTTAGATTAGCTTTGCCTGTTTTTGTATATTAAATATAGTAAAACCTAATTTAAACTCTTTAGGACTAGGTTAAAATGAATAACCAAATAAAACTTACAACCAACTCTCCAGATACCAGAACCCCAGCATGTCCCACAAAAATAAATGAAGAGATGATTTCGCTTACATAATTTCACTTATAAAGTGGAATCTAAAGAACAAAATAAATGAACAAACAAAACTGAAACAGACTCATAGATACAGAGAACAGGCTGATGGTTGTGGGACCGGGTAAAAAGGGTCAAGGGATTAAGAAGTACAAATTGGTAGTTACAGAGTAGTCACGGGGATGTCAAGTATAGCATGAGAAATATAATGAATAATATTGTAATAATTATGTACAGTGCCAGGTGGGTACTGGAAATATCAGGGGGATTACTTTGTAAAGTATATGATTGTCTCACCACTGTGTTGTATACCTGCAACTAATACAAAATAATAATGAATGTAAACTATAATTGAAAAATAAAATGTAAAGTGCTTTAAAAAAGTGTCATCAGAAAAAAAACCAAAGCAAATGGAGAAATGAAGTTTGACTGCATTACATGGGATTCACTGAGGTATCCTCCCCTGCCAAACAGGTTTTGTGTAAGTCTTCTCTTATGGCTGTCACCTTTTACAACAGGTTCCCTGGTTATACAGAAAAGCATTGTTCCTAGAGAGCCAATGGTTTGGCTGCTGGGACAAAGGACAAAGAGGTCACCAGAACAACTTGTTTATAATTCTGTCCCTCACCTGCTGCCTAACATTAACTAAGACCACTTTGTTGTTTTCACCTTCAATTCCTTATTTTAAAATTGTTCTTTATCTGGGACAAATTTAACAACTGTTTTGTAATCAGTTGGTCAACAACTATTTATAGCCAATTTTATCATAAAACCAAAGCCATATGATGGCATAACACTTTTAACCAGTGATCAAAAAGTAATTTTATATCAAATTTCTGGAGTTCTGAGACATGAGTTTTGCTGAACTATATAAATGATAAATGCTTCAAGGCAAACACGAGGGAATCCTAAAAGCTTTTCCCCTAAGTCCAAATGTATCAACAGTATGAAAAATATCAGAGGGAGAACAGCCAGTCCCGTACACAGCCCAGCGCTTGCTGGGAAGTGTGGGATGAAGAGCTAACTCTAAGCTCTGCCAAGATCTTCATAAAAGACTTGGGGACATCCCCTTGGGGATGACTATGACCCCTGCAGCCCTCTTTTTCCTCTCACCCGCAAGGAGGAGCCTGAGAGTGGCATGAAATACTGAGAACAGCTCGCTGCAGGCAGGAAAGGCAGGAGTAGGACACAATGTCTGTGATTACCTTGGAACTGCGCAGCCCCAAGAATCCTGAGTAAAGTGTGGAGCCAGCTTGGAAAAGGCGCCCCCAAGAACAGAGATTGAATGAGGCACCAAAGCAGAAAGCCGTTCCACAGCACTGAGAGGATGTAGAAGTGAGAAAAATACCTGCAAAGGGAAAACAAGGTAGACAAACATCAGAGTGGAGCCACTTCTTATGCAGATAGATGGACAATTTTTTAGTGTCCTTCTCTTCTTTTCCCCATCCCCAAGGTCTGGTTATGCTTTTTAATAGACTCTGAATCCTACAGGTGTTCAGATTTCAAAACTCCCTTTCTAGTGATGGGACAGATTAACTCATAGGAAAAAGAGGCCTCCTGACGTTAAATTTAATTGAACTTCAACTAGTAATCTCTCTAATCTCTGGGTAACTGGATTGGTTTCAAATTCCAAAATGGGGTGTGTATGTTGGGACAGGGGAGGGTGTGGCTCCAGGTGCTGGCAGAGATCCTAGACTGCTGACAGGAGCTAAGTATGTGAAAGATTTTTAAAACTTGAGCAGTATTGCTGCAATAGCCATGAGCTGTTATGGAAGATGTGCACAATTACCGGCTCTCAGGGCTGTAGGACATCTTACAGGTCTTCTGATTCAGTGTTTTTCTAAATTGTGTTGATCTAAATTACTTAGATGACAAATATTAACTCATAAAACTAGGTATCAACTCCTGCCAGTTTCAACTCTCATAAAAGTACAATGCCTATTTTGCAATCAATTAAAAATTACAGTTTGAATTACAGTTATGAATGAAATAGAAATAAAACCACAACCAATAACAATTACAATTAGCAATGTTAATTTGATGTGAAAGATGATGTTGGTTTGCTGAAACAAAATCACCTAATATGGCGCACAGGTTCATTTGAGGGTCACTCGCTGTTTTTCTCTATTTGCATCAAGTCAGAATCATTCTGACTGCAAAATGCCTGAAGGTCATTGAGCTTTTCCTCAGTCTTCAATGCATCATGTACAGATCAAGCAGTCTCATTAGACCGTGACAAAGTAAGATGACCTAGAATTAGGAGGATTAAACATATACTGTGTCTCTTCTTCTCGGTGATCCAGAATATTTTTGTGCCAGAACTCAGAACACACTCCTCCAGATTCCTTCCAAAATGACAATTTAAGATGTGTCTTAAAGATTAAAACATAAAAGCCACTGCTATATTCCTACCATCTAGAAATGTTTGGCTGATTCTTACCAGCTATGTTCTGAATTCAAGTAAAAAAAACAAACAAACCCCAAACCAAACTGTAACAACTCTTACAATTTCTCAAAGCATTCTGTTTAAACCCTAAAGGTTTACTCCTTAATGGTTGGTTTTGGTTGAGTTCTGGTAAAAGTCAAATGGAGCTTCAGGATTAGTTTTGCCTAACACGTGCCACCATACGTAATATTCTCCAGGGTCATCTGCCGAGGTCGTTCTGAGGGTCAGCGCAGCGGCAGGAAGTGGGGCCGCCTGTGGGGACCAGCATCTCACCCTTTCTCAGGACTGGGAGGGTTGGGAGGATCGAGGATCCGGGAAACAGGCGAAAAGGGCGGGCCTGAACTCATTTCTAGTGAGTTATGGCGACCTCAAGTTAGATTATGAGCTCTTAAGAGTGCAGGGGAGGGGAAAGGGAGAATTTGGAGACAATGGAGATTTCAATTTGCGGCCTGGAAACCAAGCCTAAGTTCAAAAGCTCTGCCATTTCCCCCGAGGAAAGGCCTCTGTACAGCCACAAGTTCACGTTCCTGCGTGCTTGATAGTGCGCTTAGCTCAGCTCTTCGATGTCGGCGGACACTTGGAGCATCCTGCCACCAGGGTCACGAAGCGCACGCGGGCAGTGCTCGGCAACGCGGCCGAGATACCGCCGCCGCGTAAGGGAACCCGCTCGGGCCAGCGGGACCGAGCGCGCGCGCCGGCCCGGCGCCCGCCTCTGCTGCCCCCTGCCGGCTGCACGAGACGGGCGCCCCGGGCTCTCCGCGCCCTGCCAGGAAGGACTCACGCCCCCGGCGCAGTTACCTCTTGGGGACATCAAAGCGCTGGTAGGCAGCCAGACGTGGTGGGCCTCCAAGCTTGGTTTTCCCATAGCGGATCAGGTCCTGGAAGAGCGCGTTGCTGGGGAGCGAGCCAAGCGGCACAAACTGCAGCAGCAGGGCCAGCCCGGTAGTAACATCCAGTGTGAGCCACACAGCGCGTAGCGGGCTCAACACGGACAGCGCAGCTACACCCCAAAGAACCATGGCCTGCGCGCCCGTGTCGCTGCTTCTGGTGCCTGTAGCTCCAGCCGGCGAACGACTGGCTCTTCGCACGCCGCGCGTCGGAGGCGAGCAGGACGTCGGTGACGCACGGTGAGGTGGAAACAGGCTCTGCCCCTCCCAGAACTCACGCAATCCCGCAGGACGCCGCCGCGGCCGCTAGGGATCCTGGGACCAGGTCTCGCAGGCGCTCGGTGGTCGCTTTGTCTGTAATCTGACTCAGGGATTCCTAGATGGAACCCCAGAATACAATTCAAAACAAGCGAAACTAACAAGACTACGAGCCTACCAGTCTTCATGGCCTCATCCTCCCCCCCCCCCGCGCCCAACCCCAAGGAAACAACCCTAAATGTTCCACTTTAGGACATTGAGCTACATTGTCGTACAATATTACATTGGAATAACATGCAGCCGTTAACGTGGTAATTATGAAGACTGTAGAAGCATGGAAAGCTGTTTATGACAACTGAAATAGTAGCTTTAGTGAAAACAAGCTGACTATAAAATACATAGCTATGATTGCAAACAACTATATTAATATGAGAGTGTGTATGTATCGATGACAAAGGCGAGTCGTACGCAAAATGAATAGGATGTTGGGAATGTGTATAATCTAAATGGGTAAGGTAGAAAATCATCAAGGTAAATTCAAGTAACACAAAAATGAAAGAGGTAAAAATTGTATTTAAAAAACATAAGCCCTGGCCCTACTAAAGCTCCATTCCTTAGAGGCAAAGTTTTTTAACTCCCTGGTTGTTTTTTCTGATATTTCACTCTGTGTAGTAACAACGCTATTTCTTGACTCATCTATTTTGAATAATATTAATTTTAAATTGCAATAAATGAAAATTTAACTCAGGCAATTTTTAAAATACCTTTAAAATGTCAATTCTAAAAACTATTATTCTATGCCTATTGTATCGCAGTCACTGAGGTTTACAGGACAGTCTCGCTTCCTTTTTGGAGCTTACCTTTTTGAAGTTGGGTGGCAGGTAAGGGGTAGAAATGATGAGCCGGAGTGGACTGTTGATGGGAGGTTACCACATCCAGCACAGAGTCCCCTTGCATCCCTGCAGGTGGAGGAAAATAAAGTAAGTCGTTTCAGGCGTTTCTCAGTCTGCCAGGAAAAGAGGGTGGTGGCAATTCCCTTTAGTGGAGAATGCCCCGGACCCTTTTCTTTAAGTGGCTTTTATTGAGAACGATATGCACAGGGGTGTACAGCAAAGCTCATCAATCAATGTCAAAAGGCTGTGATTGAAGGAATGCAAAGATTTGCCTCAGGTCAGGGTCTGGTAGACGGGGTGTCACCCATTTGGCCCTGAAACTTGGGAAACTGATCAGACCCTTTACTAGAGTCTAAACATCAGTACTCGTTAACTCTAGGGCATTCTTAGCAAAATAAATTTCATAGGATTTAATGCATTCCTTTTCCAGGCCTATTGTCCCCAGGAACCCCACGATCCAGTTTAGGGCTGTACCTGCCTTTAGTATTGTGTCACTGACCCAGTCAGGCGGTGGGGAGAGCAGCCAAGAGATAAGGAGACTTTTTTTCAGATAGAGTAAGGACTTCAGCCATGTCAAAGACGAGGGGTGAGGGTCTTTTGCCCTTTCTCCGTGTCCCCCAAGTCCTCCTTGATGGCCCCCAATGCGACTGTGCCTATCTTAGGTTGCCCCTGCCATTGAAGGGTATTACCCATCATTGACTAGCCAGCCATCCTCTGGGGCCAAGCAAGGTGATGTAAGGGAGGAAGGGGCTGCTCCCCTGCCAGGGGGACAGATTCTGTCTCCTCAGTAGCCTATTTTCCCAAGGCCTCTTTGCTCAGCTCCAGCCTTGGGACCTTTTCACCTGTTGACGAGGCTACAGTCTTTGAAACCAAGCGGGATGATTCCCAACAGACTTCCACCCTTACCCCAATGACATAACCCTCTGGGTGTGATGAATAACTGGGTGGTTTGGATTGTTAAATGTGCTAGCTCTTTAGAGTCTTGCTTCTTTGTGCAAGCTCACCTCAGGCTTTTCAATACCCAGAAAGACACGGTGAAATTTGGGGCCCATCTAGGAAAACAGGTATTTTTGTATGACAAAGGATCTCTTTTGCAGGGGTTACCCCTTTGTTGTTTTTTCTTTCTCTTTAGGTTAACCCCACAGAAATGCAGCTGACCTTTCTAGGACATCATTTCAGACAAGCTGCTTATAAGTGCATTGCCGTAACCATGTTTCCTGGATGAGAGGTTCTCTTATAATTATCTGACCTGGGGAAAGATTGCAAAATAAGATAGGGGGCTGTGTGTGAGTGTGCACATGCGCGCATGTCTGCATGCCGGAAACAGAAAAGATTGGGGCTGGAGGGAAAAGTTATCCCAATTTCTTTTGGTTGGATTTTAATTTTGCCCAGCTCTCTGATGAGCCCCTCCAGAGGGCAGTGGTTGAACAGGAAGTCACAAGTCAAACCCCACTGAGAGCACTGGTACAAGTTTAAATCTTTCCTTCAGTGAGTTATTTCAAAAGTAGAAGTCCAGCTTAAAGTCTGTTAGAACATTCATTGCCGATAAGTATTAGTTTTTGCTTTTCTTCATTTAGTTACCTTCATTATATTATCAACAAACCTCTGGCCTTGTCTACAGTGAGTGACAAGACCATTCTTCTAGGAGGTCAGGCAAAAAACCTTAAACTCAACTTTGATTCCTGTCATAGTCTAAGTACAACTTGTCAGCAAATCCTGTTGATGGTACCTTCAAAAGAAGAATCTAAAACACATAAGTGAGTCACCTCTGGAGCCAGTGCCTTTCTGAAAGCCCTAGCCAATTCAGTAAATAAGAAAAAGAAGTAAATGCCCTAAGGAATGCAAAGAAACAAATTGTCATTTTTGAAGATAATATGAAACTCCAATAGAGTCTATATAAAAGCTATTAAAACTACTCAGAGAATGTAGTAAGGTTGCTGGATAAAAAATCAATTTATAAATATTGATTACTTCTATTTCTCAGGAACAAACAGAAAGAAATTAAAAAAAAAATTGAATGTCTTTTCAGGAAAACATAATACTCTTGAGTGTCTATTGTAGCCTGTGGAGAAGTTCAATCTTTGGTCATAGCATTAAGAGTTCCTGGTTTTGGTCCTATAAGCTTTCTGAAACAGCCTTCAGAAAGTAAATGCTTCAAAGGTACTATCATCAATGGCATGAAATGCTATGTGTCTAGGAATAAATCTAGTATGATATGTAAGTTTTCTTCAAGGAAAATAAAATATTACTGATATTAAGGAAGACATTTTATTTATTTATTTATTTATTTATTTATTTATTTATTTATTTTAAAGATTTTACTTATTCATTTTCAGAGAAAGGGGAAAAGAGGGAAAGAAACACCATTTGGTTGCCTCCCACATGCCCCCAGCCAGAAGCAGGCTGGCGACACAGGCATGTGCCGTGATCAAACAGCAACCTTTTGGTTCACAGGCTGGTGCTCAATCCACTGAGCCACACCAGCCAGGGCAAGGAAGGAATTTTAAAAGAGAGAGAGAGTAAGCTCACAAATTGCAAGACTCAATATGGTTAAGATGATAATTCTCCCCAAACTGATTTATGGAATAAATGAAATCCAAATCAAACCTCAACTTTCTGTGGAACTTAACCTGATTCTAAAATTTATATAGAAAAAGGAAGAGCTAAAGGTGGCCAAGGCATTCTTGAAGATTAAGAATAAGGCTGGAGGACTTGCTCTATGTGATATGAAGACTGATACAGTGTTAGACTTGTGCTGACCACTTCGTAAGGCATATACATGTCTAATCACTGTGCTGTATACCTGAAACTAATATTTTATGTCGACTATAATGAGAAATAAATTTTAATAAAAGAAAGAAAAAATGGACTACTACGGAGCTGTAGTAATTATGTCAGTGTGGCATGGAATCAGCTATAGAGAGAAACAGACAATGGAACATAATAGCAAGTTCAGAAACAGACTCCCATATATATAAACACGTGATATATGGTTGAGGTTGCATGATCCATCAGTGGGGAAAGAATGAACTGTACCATAAATGGGACTAGGTCAAATGAGAAAATCAAAGATAGAGATGGAGTTGGGGGAGGAAAAGGAGAGAAAGAGAAAGAAACAGAATCCCTTCCTCGCTCCATTTATAGAGTACTGCATCTCCTCCTAGCCTGGCTGCTGCCCCCAACCCACCCATGATCATGGTGACAGCTGAGGTACTGAACATTGGTAAAAACTCTATGAGGGTAAAACTTAAGAGGTCTATGAATTGGCCCTGACTGGGTGGCCCAGTTGTTTGGGCATTGTCCTGTGATGCAAAGGGTCACTGGCTGGATTCCTGGTCAGGGCACATGCCTGGGTTGCGGGCTCCCTGGTTGAGACATGTGAGAGGCAACCAATCGATGTTTCTCACATCTATGTTTCTCTCTCTCTCTTTTTCTTCCTTTCCCATCTCTCTAAAAATAAATGTATAAACAAACAAATAAAAAAACTTTTTAAAAAATGTTATGAATTGTTAGATAATCCAGGAAGAGTCCTGCTGTAGTCCAAGGACTAGATTTCAGCAGGAAATGCAGCCAGAAAGAATGACCTGGAAGGAAAAGCTGCAATCTCAAATAAAATTACTAGTTGTCTTTTTCAGGTGTTACAGGAAGCAGGTATCAAAACTGCTTTCACCAGAAAATGTGGGGAGACAGCTTTAATTGAACCTAAGTGTGAAATGATCTCAGTTGCATGGATTTGTAGAAGAATAGCAACAGGTTCTTTTCTCAAAAGAAATCCTGGTGTTAAGGAAGGGTATAGGTTTAACCCTCCTAAAATGGAGATGTTTCTTAAGGATGATGCCAGTAACGATCCACAGTGGTCTGAGGAACAGTTCATTGCTTCAAAATTTTGCTTTGCTGGACTTGTTATAGGCCAGAGTGAGGTGGATCTCATGAGTCATGCTACACAGGCTGTTTCTGAAACACTAGAGAAATCCTGGTTGCACTGTACACTGGTGGATATGAAGACTGAATGTGGTGTTGATGTCACCACCAAAGAAATTCTTTTTGCTGATGTTGTTAATAGTGATTCCTGGAGATTCTGGCCATCAAGAGATAGAAGTCAACGGAAAGACAAATAGTCATATCGTGACCTCAAGGAAGTAACTCCTGAAAAGCTCCAGATGGTAAAGAAAAATTTTGTGTGAGTTGTTGAAGGTATAGGAGTCACTTCTGTAATCAGAAAAGTCAGTGCAGGGCTGTAGTGTTGATGGGCTCGACTTCTGATCTTGGTCACTGTGGAAAGATCAAGAAGCCTTGTGGAAATTTTGGCATTCCATGTGGACTTTGGGTAACCTCTGCCCATAAAGGACCAGATGACACTCTGAGGATTAAAGCTGAGTATGCAGAAAATGGCATTCCTACAGTATTTGTGGCAGTGGCAGGCAGAAGCAATGGTTTGGGGCCGGTGATGTCTGGTAACACTGCATATCCAGTTGTCAGCTGTCCTCCCCTCACTCCAGACTGGGGAGCTCAGGATGTGTGGTCTTCTCTTCGACTACCCAGTGGTCTTGGCTGTCCAATCATACTTTCCGCAGACAGATCAGCTCAGTGTGAGGTTCAGAAATTTGATTAAACAACCATTTGGTATGGCCAAACTGCGAGCAAGTATATTTAACACATGAATTTCCTTGAAGCAGGCTCACAAGGAAGATCCGAGGGAACAATTTGTAAGAGAGAATATCATTACATTTTTTTAGGAGAAAAACTATTAAGTTTTAGTTTAGCTGCAGAAAAAGAGTCAAGCAAGATGAGAAGATTTTTAAATCACTCAGGGAAAATAAGTAAAATGTATTAGTGAATAAAAAATAAAAATAAAAAAAATAAATTCCAGGTGGATTAAAGCCCTCATGTGAAAAGCAAAACTATAAATCTTCTAAAAGGTGATATAAGAGAGTATTTTCTCCGATATCTTCTAGAAGGCAATATAGGAGACCTCCTGACCTAATGGTAGGGAAGACTTTCTTTGTCGAGATATAAAAAACAATTAGAGGAATATATAAATACATTCTAAAACATTAAAGTTAAAAACTTGTTTTCATCAAAAGATGCTACAGAATGAAATTCAAGGCATAGACTGAAAAAGGTATTTGCTACACATATAACCAATTAAGGATTCATATCATGCAAATTAATAAATAAAACAAAGACAACTCAATAGAAAAATGGGCAAAAGGTTGAACTGGTACTTCCCCAAAGAAATATTCAAGATTATCAATAAACATACAAAAAAATCAACCAATTAATAATCAAGGAATTGCAAATTAACACCAAAATGGAATACAATCTTGTATCAGAATGACTAAAATGAAAACAATTGAAATATCAAGTGTTAAGGTTTCTAGAGCAAGTGGGGTCATTGAACATTGCTGAGGTAATATAAATGGTTACTACCACTTTAAAAATTAAGTTGGCATTATCCAGTAAAGTTGACACCATATTCTGTAGCCTAGCAATTCCATTCACGGGTGTATATTAGAGAAATGCACAACCGTGTGTATCAGGAGACATAGACAAGAATAACCAAAAGATGTTAGTTATAGTTCGAAATTGGAAACAACTCAAGTATCTATCAACAAGAGAATGGATAAATATAGTGAGCTGTGTTCAGTCAATCCAATACTCAAGAGCAATTAAAATGAACCTGCTACAGCTCCATGCAACATGGATTAACCTCACAAACATATGTTGGCTGAAAAAAGTTAAGATGCAAAACTAAACATTGTATAATTCTACTTATATAAAATTCAAAAACGGGATAAAAGCAAGGAAATGATTGTTATCAAAGGCAGGTCACTTAAAAAGGAGAGAAATTTGTGTTTGGAAAGAGATTATCTATGTCAGAGACTTCTGAGTGTTCTAGTGATGTTCTATTTATGATCTGTCGTGTCTACATGGGTGTTTATTTTCTGATTATTGTTATGCTGTATATTTATGTCTAATGTACTTCATGTATGTTTATTGTGTTCCACAATAAAAAATGTTATAAAAGTATATCTGTAATCTGACCATTTCATAACACCTCATTGCTATTACCCTGGTCCAAGCCACTTCTATCTCTCTACTCTACTGTATGTATTATACTAGCCTCCTAACTAGTCTCCCTACTTCCACCCATTGTCCTGCTTACAATCTATTCTCAGACACAGTAGCCAGAGTATTCCTGTTCAAAATATGAGTATATCATGTCCCTCCTCTGTGCAAAACCTTCCACTGGGAGCCTAGTTCGTTCAGAGTAAAAGCCAAATCACAACAGTGACCTACAAGGCACTAGCTAGCTACACATTCCGCCAAACAGCCCATCCCAGTCTGCCAGAGTTTCTCTCCTATTATTCTTTTGCCTGCTTACCTCTCTCTTTGCTGCGCCAGCTGTATTAATCTGTTGTGGCTGCCATAACAAAACACTATATACTTCAACAGCACAAATGCTTTTTACTACAATTCTTGAGGCTCCAAGTCCCAGACCAAGGTCCAGCAGGATCAGTGTCTGCTGAGACCTCTCTCTCTGACTTGTAGTCAGCTGACTACTTGCCATGTCCTCACATGACTTTTCTCTGTGCCTGCACCAAGGAGAGAACGCGGGCCACTGAATATCTCACAAGGACATGAATCCTATCAAAGTCAGGACTCCTCTCTTAACCTTAATTACTTCCTTGATCCAAATATAGCCACACTGGGAGTTAGGACTCCAACATACAATTTTGGGGGGTGAGAGGCGAACATATGTTCAGCCCATAACAATAGCCTAGTGGTTAGTTATTCACTCTGTCACTATTGTAAGTGAAGCTTTTCCCAATCTTAAGTTTATAATAGCCTCCTCCTTCCACTTCTTACACTTCCTTTATATTTCTCTATAGCCTTTGCCACTACATACTACACCATATGCATTCATTTTTTAAATTGTCCATATGAAAATGTTTACACCAGAAAGGCCAAGATTTTTGTCATTTTGTTTACTACTGTATCCTTAGGTCCTAGAACAGTGCCTAGTTACATAGGAAATGCTAAGTAAATATCTGTGGAATGATTGGATAAATACACTAATGAGTGGACAAATTTCCTGAGCCTCCACTGTGCAAGGGTTTACATGATATGCTATGGGAGGGGTCCACTGTGCCAAGATCATAGGCTCCTAGGGCAGCATAATAGACTGGAAGCCGAGGGGTTTGGACCCAGACATACTTGGTTTAGACTGACCGATCCATCCCTTACAATGTGCCGTGTGACCCTATCAGGCTTATTTTCGCCTCTAAAGTCAAAACTATCTCACAGGGCTGCTGTGAGGGCTGAGTGGCATTAGGTGTGGAAAGCTCTGGGCATGGAAGACATCCTCCACAAGCCTTAGTGCTCTCTGCATTCTTCTCACCTGTACAACAGGCTTCCATCTTCCTTAAGGAGACCCAATGACAATTGTCTAAATGAAGGCACCTTATGCACCACCTGTCACACAGCTGTTCAAAAATGCTAATTTCATATCCACTGGAAAAAATAACCACAAAGAAGAAGAGAATAAGGGCTGAATGGGAGGCTGGGAGGGGTCCTTTCTAACAGGTGTGGTCAGTGAAAGCTCTGAAGGAAGCTTGGTCTTGAAGGCTGCTGGGAGCTTCCTAATAGATGAAGAGCTAAAAGGGAATGAGTGGACACTGCGGCAGTGGGGCGTGAGGGAGAGGGCTTTTGAGAGGTGTATGCTTTGCCGCTTTTCTTTCCAGCTTGAACTCCTGCTCTCTCATTGCTTTCTGCCACTTTCCATTCCACACACACCAGTTCTTGTGCCCTTCCTTCCCTCGCAGCAGGGGACTCACAAAGGGCTGGGGCTTACAGGGGCACTGAAGTTTGCATTCCGGCCCAGGACTGAACTTTTACAAATGCCTCTATTGTTCCCTGCCTTTTGTCTTGTCCACCCTTTCTCTACCTTGTTCCCCTCCATTTTCCACCCTGCTGCTGAAGGAGCTGGAAGGCCAAATCATGTGGCTCTTCTGTTTAAAATTCAGTCAGTGTCCTACCCCTGCGTGGCGTGAAGCTTGGAACCATTGCTGGGCCTGCTGCTCCCCAGCTAACTTGGGTCACCATTCTGCTTGAGTCTTTGGAAGGCCACTTAGGCTTTATTTCCCCAGAGCTAAGAGGAGAACACCCGGCTTCTCACACACTTTGTTCACCTCTTTGCTTTTAGCTGCTCTAGGTCATTGTAGATGACGTAAGTCCATCCTTGCCACATATCCTCCATTCCATCTACCACACTATGGGTCGAATTGTGTCCCACAAAAACTCCTATGTTGAAGTCCTAACCCCCTGCTCCCTCAGAATGTGACCTTATTTAGAGATAAGGTCTTCAAATATTTATTCATTCAACAAATTTTTTAAGAACAAGCATTTTTTTTGTCATTGTACGTAGTATTCCCCATCCATGAATAGAAACCTGCTTCTTCCCACCCTGCTGCTCTCAACACTGCCAATAAAATGAGTCTGAGTTTTTTTAAATTAATAGACTTAATGTTTTTAGAGCACTTTTAGGTTTACTGAAAAATGAGCAGAAAGTGTGAAGAGCTTCCACATAATTTTCTATTATCTTTTTAATGTCCATAAGATCTATAGAGATGTTTCTTCTTCAATTTCTGACATTAGTAATTTCTGTTCTCTCTCTTTCTTAGCCTGGCTAGAGGCTGATTTGCTTTATTAATCTTTTCAAAGAACCAGCTTTTGGTTTTGTTGATTTTTTCCCATCAATTTCTTGTTTTTAATTTCATTGATTTTTGCTCTAATTCTTATCATTTTTTTCTGCTTACTTGGGATTTAATTTGCTCTTCATTTTCTAGTTTTATAAGGTAGAAACTTAGATTATTAATTTTATATCTTTCTTCTATTCTAATATATATATTTAATGCTATAAATCTCTCTCTAAGTACTACTTTTGCTGCATCCCACAAATTTTGATAAGTTGGGTTTTCATTTTCATTTAGATAAAAATATTTTAAAATTTCTCTTGGAATGTTTTCTTGACTTATGTGTTATTTCAAAGTATATTGTTTAATATCTGTGTATTTTGGAATTTTACAGTTATCTTTCTATTATTACTTATAGCTTATTTCTCCTGAAGAATTAAGGTGGCAGAAGAGAAGTGACTGCCAATTTTCTAGGAAGGAATTTTCCTTCTCTGGGATTTAACTCCCCTAGACTTTGTTTCTACAGCTGTTAAATGTCTTAAAATAGTTTTTTGGGGTTTTTTTTGCTTCCATTGTTTTCTAATTGTTTTATTGTTTTAATTTATTGACTTAGAGAGAAAAGAAGAGGGGAGGAAAGAAGAAAGAAGGGGAGAGAGAGAGACATCTAATTGTTGTTCCACTTATCTATGAGTTCATTGGTTGATTCATATATGTGCCCTGACCAGGGATCTAACCCACAACCTTGGTGTGATTGGACGATGCTCTTAAAACTGAGCACCTGGCCAGGGAAGTTGCTTTCCATTTGTTATGACAGGAGTGATACTCTGCTGCTACCATCTACATCTTATAGAAACAATAAATTGTTTATAAAATTTCTCTGTAGCCCTCTATGGTTAAATGTATAAAGATGAGTTAGAAAAAAAATCTACATATTGGCAGAGGCATATGAAAAAAAGTCTTGTCTGAAGTAGCTTGGGCTTTGGGTAAAAGAAAAATATCAACCTGTCTGTTTTCTAGGTGTTTATCTTAGATCCAATTTCCTAGTCACAGGTTCTCTCTTTATTTTTAGTTGTCTTTCTCAGATGAGAAAATAACATGAAAATTGGTCTAAGGTTTTGATATTTCTGCCTGGTGTAAGCAAATGCCAAACCACTTGGAAGAGATTGGAAGAGACTGTCAGAGAAAAGTAACTCACATCAAAGATGAGCTCCTTAAAACGCATGGAACTCATTTGGGATCAATCTACTACGAGTGACAAAAATCAGAAATACAGACCACTAAGAAACAGATAATTGAATCAAAGCCTGAAAGATATAAAATAACTATGCTCAAATGATCAAAGATGCAATAGAAGAAATCAAAACTTGAGAAAGAATGCACTATTAGGAAAAGATCATGCAAGTTTTATAGAACCAAATAGAAGGAAAAAAGTGATTAAATAACCAGTTAGAAAACTGGAAGCTAAATTTATGGTAGATACCCAGAAGGAAGCAAAAATTGATAGAGATGAAAAATGATAGCAGATAAAAGACAAGGAAGAGTAAGGGAGAGAGCCAATATATAATCAGCAGGAGGCCAAAAGGAAAGGGAAAGATGCAAAATGGATAAAGTTTGAAAAGGTAATGTTTGAGATTTTTTCCAATTGGATTAAAATTGTGAATCTTCATATTTAAGAAACATAGTAAAGATTGAGTAGAATAAATAAAAATAGACATCTACATACAGAGGTAAAAATAAACACAGGAGACAACACACACATTAAAAACTCTTAAGTGCAGCCAGGAAATAAAAAAAAATACCTAGAAGAGTAATAATTAGATCAACTATAGCAAAGAATATTTCTTTTTAAATTTCTTTATTGGACTTTTTTCATTACCATGTATTTCCCTTATAACCCCCTCCCCCCAGCAATCACTACACTGTTGTCCATGTTCATGGGTCTTTCTTCCTTTTTACTCAATCCCTCTACCCCTCACCCACCCGCTTGCCGTCATCGTGCTCTCCCTCTATGAGCCTGCTCCCATTTTCCTTGTTAGTTCAGTTTATTCATTAAATTCCACATGTTAGGACACAAAACAAGTCTCAATAAATTTAAGAAGATTGAAATCATATCGAGCATCTTCTCTTACCATATGCTATGAAATTAGAAATCAGTCACAAGAAAAACACTGAAAAACCCCAAACAACCCAATTAAAAAATGGACAAAGGAAGTGAATAGACACTTCTCCAAAGAGGACATAGAGATGGCCAACAGGCATATGAAAAGATGCTCAACATCACTAATCATGAGAGAACTGCAAATTAAAACCACAATGAGATATCTCTTCATACCTGTCAGGATAGCTATCATCAATAAATCAAGTGATAGCAAGAAAGTGGAGAAAGGGAAACCCTTTTGCACTATTGGCAGTAATGCAGATTTGTGCAGCCACTGTGGAAAGCAGTGTGAAAACAAAACACCTCAAAAAATTAAAAAAGGATCTGCTTTTCGATCCAGCTATCCCTCTTCTGGGAATATATCCGAAGGAACCCAAAACACTAATTCAAAAGAACATAAGCACCCCTATGTTCATTGCAGCGTTATTTACAATTGCCAAGATATGGATGCAGCCCAAGTGTCTGTCCATCAGTAGATGAGTGGATAAAACAACTATGGGACATTTATACAATGGAATACTACTCAACCATAAAAAAGGAAAAATTTACCCTTTGCAATAGTATGGATGGACCTGGAGAACATTAAGCTAAGTGAAATAAGCCAGTGAGAGGAAGACAAATACCATACGATTTCACTTATATGTGGAATCAAAATCTGATAGTTACTTTGCTTTGCAAAATATTAAAGCAAAGTAACTGTCAGATTTTATACAAAAACTATCATTCAAGAATACAAAAATTTTTTTAAATGAAAGAAATAAAATTTATTACTCATAGGATCTTATTGTAAAAGATACTAAAGTACATTCTTTAGGAAGAAGATAATTAACCCAGAAGGAGAGAGAGAGATGCAGTCAACAGTGGTAAACAATGTAATTGGTGAATGTGTTTACTTAAATTACTAGGTAAGTAATGGCTTTATAAAAACAATAATGACAAACTTATAAAGTGTAAAAAATAAAGTTGGAATAAAATAAGTAACAGTTAAGATGGAATGAAGTGGTAATTGCTCTTAAGATCTTTGTGTTTGGGGGAAGGATAAGAACTATCATGTTTGACTTAAAGTCTCAAGTTAATTTTACAAATATATGGCCAACCAGTACAACTGAAATAGGATCCAAGCTAATCTGTGTGTGGAGGGGGAAGGAATAAAGAAAGAGATGCAAATGGTCAATAAGCACATCAAAAGATCTTCAACAGTACCATCCATCAGGAAAATGAAAACCTAAATCTCAATGAGCTATAACTTCACAACCAGTAGGATGACTATTCAAATAATAACAAGTGTTGTGTAGAAATCAGAACCCTCATACACCTCTGGTTGGAACGTAAAATGGAGCATGTACCTTGAAAAATACTGTGGAATTTCTTCAGAAAGTTAAACATAAAAATATCATTTGACAGTTTCACTTCTAGGTATATAACCACAATAACTGAAAACATATATCCACACAAAAGCTTGACCATGAGTGTTCATAGCAACATTATTTATTATAGTCAAAGGTACATAACAATCCAAATGTCTGTAAACATTTCTATAAAACTGTCTATAAAATGTTCATATCCTTATAATGGAAAGTATTGGACCATAAGAAGGAAAAAAGGACTGATGCATGCTATGATATGGGAGAACATTTAAAGCAGTGTAAGGAAAAGAAACCAGTTGCATAAGACCACACAACAGCACACTGAAGTTGGAGGGCAATTTGAAGTTTATACTCCTCTCTGGCTCTCCTAGCCCCCAAATGCAATCTTACTTAGAACTTCAGACTTATGTTTTAGGAATAGCAAGAGCCCAGAACCTGCTGGGCCTCCTACTCTCTGTTTCCTTTCTCAAATTCATTGAGCAGGTGAGTCATTCTTTCTCCCATGGGAAGTGCTGAGTGATGGGGACCGGAAATGATGTCACACATGGTCTTTCCATACTTTCTCTTTCTTTATCTTGGTAACCCCTCCAAACAGTGCTTGGTACTAAGTTAGCACTGACTTTATTCACTCATTTACCAAATATTTATTGAGCACTCACCATGGGCAAAGTGTATAGTGAGGAATACATAAACTGGGCTATACCCTCAGGAGCCAGCATATTGGATGGGGGATGACAGCACTAAACATCTTAACAGTTAAACCACAATCAGCCCCTTTCGGTGTTGGATATTCCAAGTTTCAGTCCTGAGATCTCTCTCGGCTCCATTTCCACTCACTTCTTTGGTGATCTCATGTCTCAGGGGCTGAAAGAAGAACGCCAGCCTCAACCTTTCCCTTGAACTCTTTCCTAGTCTATCTAATTTTTAAGAATGAATATTTTAAAACCATCTTCAATTTATCTCTAAAACCAATCTCTGATCTTTCCTCCTTCACCCTTGTCCTCAACCAAATCTACTTATGTCTGTTTCATCATGAACTGGTATCTCCATTACCCCCCAAAATTCGAAGTCTTCTGATACACCACGTCTAATCCACCTGAACAGCCTGCTAGTTTTTTACCTCCAAACTATGTCTAAATTTGATTCCGTTTCATTTTCTCCACTACTATCGACCTGGTCCAAGTCACGCCACCTTCATTTCCTGCCTGGATTATTATAATAATCTTCTAACTCCCACTTCTGTCTTGTTCCCTAAAATCTATTTCCAACACAGCAGCTACAGTGGTTCCTTCTAAAGGCTAAGTCTGATTATGTCACGTCTCTGCTAAACCCTCTAGTGGCTTTTCCTGGTACTTAAAGGCACATCCAAAGTCGTACATGATCCTGCCTGGTTTGACGCTTGCTACCTCTCTGACTTCATCTCCTCCTGCTCTTGCCCATGTTCATTCCACTGCCTGCACACTGGCCTCTGTTTTGTTCTTCAGCCTGCTGAGCACGCCCCTGACTCAGGGCCTGTGCGCTTCTGTTCCGTTTGATCAGGCAGCTCTCCCCTAGATATCTGCATTGCCTCCTCCCTTGCTTTTTTCAGGTTCCCACTCAAAATTAACAGAGACCATCAGATATATAGCAACACCCCCTCCTTAGCATTTCCCTCCTTAGTGTTCTTCACATCACTCATCAGACTCTGTTGTACCATGTATGTGTTTATTGTTTGTCTCTTGCATGAGAATAAATGCTCCAGGAGAGCAGGGATTGGTTTATTGGTTATTATTTTCCTAGTGCCTTTGTCAGTGCCCAGCATATAGGTGCTCAACAAATAATGTTGAATGAATGAATAAATCATTCGGTATCTATTCAAGATATCAATAGAAGAAATGTAAGGCTGAGCATAGTGTTATTGCCAATTTAAGGATATATAAGTTAATATTTTGGCTTATTATTACCATCCTAATAATTATGTGCAACAGTCATTGTTATTATATATGACAAGCAGGATTGATGTCCTATTATTTTATTTAGGTTAATAACAAAACCTGACATGAGTAATGGATAAAACATGAGGAAACAGGACAATTGAAAGGAAGAGAGTGGGAGTTAAACTTTCCTTCCTATATGACTTACATCATTTTAAAAAATCATTTCAATAATGTGCTTCCTAGTCTACTTAGTATATTCAATTCATATAACAGAAATTCATTTCCTAAGTAAATCTACATTTTCCAGTTGGCACACAAAAAAGCAATGTTTTAGGAGAAAAAAACATTTGAGCCATATACATGGTATACTGGAACTTGATTAGGCTTGATTAATCTGTCTTAGTAAAAATCTTTACAAAAGTGAATGAAAATATTTTAGCAACTTCTGTTCCTTGGAATTGTTTGTCAATATTAATTTACCTGGAACCTCCTCTTTTTATGCAATGAATTATATTTTCATGATCCAAGTTGGTATCTATTTGAATTTTTTCCTAATAACCTGCTTAATTACAGAAAAATTTTAACAAAAAGCACTAATTTTAGCTATATTTCCTACTTAAGTGTTTTCCTGAATTTCTTTACATTGTTAGCAGACAATGTAAAGGAGGGAACATTTCCTGAGGTTTAGAACCTAATCTAGGAAACTGATCTGTATGTTCACCCTATTTATTCAAAGCCTTCTGTGTGCTAAACTGGTGTGTGGAGCTGGACATCCAAAGAATGAGTAAGCCCCACCCACAAGGAGCTGAGTCACAAAACTGAAATTCCTTCTTTCACCTTCTTACTTATCTTAAAGGAGTCAGTCTCTAAGTTGTTTTTACTGACTCAGTGATTGGCACATTATTGATTACAAACTCTGGCCTTTTTTCCCACAGCCAAAGGGTATTTTTTTGAAGGAATAGTTCAGAAAGCACAGCTTTTCTACATTCTTACGGAGTGACTCAGTTGCACAAGTGCTAAAGAATACCCTAGAATTCTGTTATAAATATTCCTGAGGACACAATATTTTCTAATCTTTTTATAATAATATGCTTTGGTTTTTTGCTGGTGAAGCAGCAGTCTATTTTGTTTTTACTTTAAAAGACAGAAGGGTCTGCAGTGGAGGGTGGGGTATTTGGAAGTTTTAAGACCACTGGGGAATCAGGCTTTAGTGCAACCAGCTAGAAAGCCAGGAACGAGCTGTTTTACCCACTCTGGGTTTCAGTTCATTTACTAGTTAAACAAGGTGGTTGGATTACACCAGCAAGTCTCAACCTTAATATACGTACCAGATACCTGGGAATTTTGTTAAAATGAAGATTCTTATTCAGTAGGGTAGAGATGGGGCCTGATTCTCTGCATGTCCAAGAAGCTCTCAGGCAATGAATGGATACCCACGCTGCTGGTCCATGGCCTACATCGTGAGTGACAAGAGCAAGATCAGCATTGGCCAATAGAAAGATAATGTGAGCGTATGAATGACCGACACATGGACATGGACAATGGTGTGGGGACTCACTGTGGGAATAGGGGGTTGGCTGGGTGGAGGAGGGCAAAAGGGCAAAAACTGGGACAACTATAATAGAATAAACAAGAATAAATAAACTTAAAAAAAGAATAATATTAGCTACATATATAACTTTTTTCCTAGAAGCTATGTAAAAATATAAAAATAAAGAGTTAAAATTGTGATAAGATTTTTGTTTAATCTCATAATAATAAAATATTATTTTAACATGTCATCAATGTAAAAATTATGAATGAGATGTTACATTATTTTTTCCATAGTAAGTCTTTGAAATCTGTGTTTTACACTTGCTGCACATTTCAGTTTGGACTAGCGACATTTTAAGTGCTCAACAGTTACATGCATGTTACCTACCATTTATGACCACACGGGACTAGACCATCTCTGCTGCCCATTTTAGTGTTAATATTCTCCCACAATTCATATCTATCTTTCTTTCCAAATAGACTTTTGCCTTCAGGTGGCGCTAATGTTCTTTGTTTCATCCTTAAAAATTTATTTTTTACTTGGGTGAGAGCAGTACAAAAGGCCACCTCACATAATTTTTTATTCACTTAGTCCTTTTTTTCTTAAATCTTTCCTTCCTTAATTTATGTTTATAGGCTGTAATAAATGTTAAGTATATTCTCTATAGCTTTGCCCCATAACTAAAGCCCAATAAAAGTATTATTAGTTAAATTATAGGAGGAACAAAGTCATTGTTATGCATTCTTGGAGGGAGAAGCTATATAATATTGATCTATGATTATATAATATTTTTAGACACAGGATGGTGACTAGCTATTTAACTGAACAAAATTGGAAATGAGAAAATTGCTTCCTAGTATATATCAGATTAAATAATGACTTTGTGACACAATTGTTCTATGACTGGTACTTTGTATTGACGGTTCATGTGTTGAGTTTTCTAAAAGAGAAATTATGAATATAAAAATTAACTTCAGTTTCAACTCTGTAATTTCGTCTATACTACACACAGACTAGTCCTAAGAGATTATGCTTTCTGGAAGAATAATTTTAATATTCTGCTTAACTTTAAGAAGGTATGTTCATTGACCAATTTTTTTAAAAGCTTGACATTATTTCTTTTGTCAGAGGGTGCCTCTAATGATAACTGCAATATGTCAGGTATCATGAACAAGTGGTTTAAATGTGTTCACTTATGCTCCAGTAAACCAGTGCGGTACTTTTATTATCCTCACATTTCAAGTACAGAAATGGATGCTTGGGAGAGTAAATAACTTGTCCTGGGTACACGACCATTCAGAGGCAGAGAGTGAATTTGTATTCAGTCTGTTAGACCCTTAGGTTAATTCCCTTAACTGCCACACCACATTGAGGAAGCGCCCCTCCTCTGTTTTAAGTCAAATTTGCTTAGCAATCAACAAAATAGTCTATGGTATCTTGGTCTAGAATAACCCTGGTGGAGGAGGGGGTTGTCTTTTATAATGAGAAACCATAACACATTAAAAACTAAGGCCAGAGAGCCAAAAGCTTAGGTGCTTTTAGTCTGAGTTGTCATTTGGCTCATGACACCCTAAGCCAAGTCACCTGCACTCCATTTGATATGTCTATAAAACAGAGTGATACGGGAATCTCTTTCATGTGTATTCAGCCTACACATTCATCTCTTGAATGTGTAGGCTGAATACATGGCATAATTTCATGACAACGCACATCACAAATGCCTTGTACAATAACCATTGTGAAAGTGTATTTATTATATGTATAACACATGGATTTCCCATTAGTTTTTACATGCTCCCTTTTTGATACATACAATAAAAAATGTGTGTGTGTATGAGAGAGAGAGAGAGAGAGAGAGAGAGAGAGAGAGAGAAAGAATGGGAAAGAGAATGAGAATTGTAGAATTGAGATCAAATCCTTTTTTCCCCCTACCCACTGGCTCTATTATCTTGAGCAGCTTAGTAAATCCCTTCTAGAACATCAGTTTCCTCAAATAAAAATACAGGTTATTTTTTTCTGGGGAGGTATCATGAGAATTAAGTGAAATGATATATGTAAAGTAGCTAGCATATAGTTAATACTCAATGCTAATTTTCTGAAACAATAAAATAGAAATATCCATAAGTTACAATACATCCCTACCTGCTTACTTTACTTTTTAAAGGAACTTGATACCCAGTGATAAACGGAGTGGAGGAATGAGGCTATTCCCCAGGCAAAGAAAGTCAACTTCCTCCAGCTCCCCAAATTCTTATTTTTTTGATGAAATTGGGCCAAGTTCATCTAATTTATGCAGTAAACTGCTTTAATTCTCTATTTTGCTTTGGCAGTGAAAACCAGTCTCAAGTAATCCTGTTGAAGGACTTATGAAGACATTATGGTATTTGGCTCCCTATCTTATCCAAGTTGCCGGGATGAAAAATTCGTCTTTCCTTCCCCTCTTTCAGACAAAGGATTTATAACTACTTTAGCATATTATTGAAGCAAAAAGACATTACGGAAACGTGACTCTGGGCTGACTCTTATAGGTCCTGATTTGGATGCTTTGCACAGGCAGAAAAAATACATTGTTTTTTAAAATGTCAACATTTTCTGATATAAAAGAGGCTTTTCTCTTTTTTCTCCCTTCTTTCCTTCTTCTCTTTCTCTCTCCCCCTCACCTTCCTTGTCCTCCTCCTCTTCCTTTCTCATCTTTGATAGTATGTGACAGCATCTGAGAACATACAAATCTTAAAACTTTTCACTGGGTTCTTGAAAACCAGCCCAAAAGTTTTTTCCTCATCAAATTCACTCTGTTCTTGCGGGCCAGAAACAAAGGCACCAAAGCCAAGTGGTCACAGTTCACTTCACACATAAGGAGAAGGAAAATCTATTTAATCCCCCACAGATTAAGGAACAGTCTGCTTCTGACACTAAAAGGGGATCTTGGAAAAAAACGACTCATGGATGGAACATGATCTCAGAATATCCTCCAAGGACTCAGAGGTGCCCAAACAAATATGGGGTAAACCAATTCTGTGTCTTGTGTTCAGAGAAGGAGTGGAGAGTTGCAAAAAGAGGGAAAATTTTATCAAGGAAAAAGGCAGACAATGGCCTGGCATGAATGGCATCTCAAAGCAGATAAGGAAGATGCAAGCATGATCGTTTTCGATTATATACAAGATTGAATTAACCGGGAGTTTTCCCACAAAGGAAGCCGGTGTCTGCTGTCCTTTCTTTGGAGTAGCTCGGAGTAGAAAGTGGTGTGTGGTAAACTAGTAGTGTCGTGGAAGACAATGCAGAAATTACTGTCCTGTAGCCCCCACTGCCATCCCCCACACTCCCCTTGCCCACCCTACCTGCATGCATCGCTCGTATTATTGAAGTGGCCAATAGGGAGGTACAGAGGTGCAGTCAAAGTAGCACAGGCTTTGTAACCACATGAAACTGAGTTTGAATCCCTGTTCTACTCCTGTGACCCTGGCAAATCACTTAGCTTGCCCGAGTCTCCCCTCTTCTCTGGAAATGTAAACATTATCTGCCCATATAACCTAACCAAGTTGTTGTGAGAATCACATTAGGTAATGGAAGGAAAATGCTTTGTAAATTATCAGGTGCTGCAAATGTCAAGTCCGATGATAACGATAACCTAAGGAACGGATGCATCTTATATCTGGATTTCTGCAGATCTCAGGCTCAGGTTCACTGATGAAATCTCCTTCCCTCCTTCTCTTTGTCAAATAACAGATAGAATGACTTGGTCAGCCTTCATCAGGTGGATTAATCATATTCAACGTAGAAGAGCAAGCACCTTGCCCTCATGGCCTCACCTCCCAGTACGTAGCCCTGTCAGAAGCACTATTTTCTTACTCCCTACTATGCATCAGATACCAAGCTAGCCAGCTTGCCTAAGCTTTCCTATTAACTCTCTCATGTACAGAAGAGAAAATACCAGGGTCCAAAAACAAAAACACCTGCTCAAATTCACTAGCAGTTAAGTGAGAGGGCCAGGATCCTGAGGCAGGAGCCCTTTTCTCTTGCACGGTACAAGGGTGAGTTTGTGTCTCTCTAGCTTCCCCCAACTTGCCTTGCTTTTTCTCCTCGTGCTTTCTCCTCATGCTTTCTCCTCTTCATCCTCCTCTCTCCTGCTCTCTCTCTCTCTTCCCCTTCCCCTCTTCGTCTCTTTCTTGAGGTATAAAGGTTTCTTTACTAAATAACCAGGAGAAAGTTATAAGGAAATTAAAATACAGACAAGCAAGCGTTGGAACTCTTTGCTAAATAAGATTTACTCCAGAGTTCTCAAGGAAAGCACCAAAGAAGTAAACCCACCCTAGAGTTTCCTTGGGGAGTTCAGCCCACCTGGGTTTGTGCCCACCTCCCTAAGAGCTTCTTTCTTTTAAAAATATTATGTTAATTGCACGAGAAATACAGTAAGTCCTCACTTAACGTCATCAATAGGTTCTTGGAAACTACAACTTCAAGTTAAACGACATATAACAAAGCCAGTTTTACCACGAACTAATCGACATTAACAAGAGTTAAGCTCCTATGGCAAATTTCTGGTCACAAAAACATCACCAAACTTCTAAATAAAGATCTCAAACACTTCTAAGATTAAACATTGAAATAAATGGGAACTACACAAACATTTAAAAAAAGATTAATAAAAATGAGTAAAATCATCCTGTCCCAGCCCACTTATTCCAGTTCAGGGCATAAAGTGACACCTGACCCTGGACAGGGCCCCCCTCCATCTCAGGGTGCACCCACACCCACTCAGATTGGGACAATGTAGACATGCCAGCTTACCGCATGCATACAACTTTGTGAAGGGACTTAGAAACAGGAGTCCCCAGAGAGAAACCCATGCAGACATGGGAGGGTGTGTGCATCCCACACAGACAGCAGCCCTGGATGGGAACTGATTTTTTTCTTCCTCATGAAATGCTATAATGAAACCACTTGAATGAAATATTATGCAAGGACCTGCTGTACACAAACACATTTTCATCATAAATTCTAAAAGTTGAACACTACAGATTAAAGTCCTTTTTGACACCTCCGCCCACCTTTATCCCATCCCCTGCCTCAGATGTAACTACTGCTACTATTTTGGTGTATGCAGTCACATGTAGCATAATGCCCTGGCGGTCAACCATACATAGACTGCGTAGATGAAGGTGGTCCAGTAAAATTATAATATAATGGAGGTGAAAAATTCCTACCACCTAGTGATGTCGTAATCATGTTGTAAGGTTGAAACGTCATAAAGCAAAGCATAATGACATTGCTGGTGTAAACCTACTGCGTTGCCAGGCATATCAAAGTACAGCACACACAGTTATGTACAGTACCTAACAATTGATAACGATAATCAGTGACTGGTTT
Source organism: Pteronotus mesoamericanus (assembly GCF_021234165.1). Classification (NCBI taxonomy): domain Eukaryota; kingdom Metazoa; phylum Chordata; class Mammalia; order Chiroptera; family Mormoopidae; genus Pteronotus; species Pteronotus mesoamericanus. The sequence goes on along the minus strand of NW_026555234.1, from coordinate 32,952,447 downwards.
ATGTATTTACTATACTTTTATAGTTATTTTAGTCTATTCTTACTTATAAAAAAAATGTTTGCTGTACAACTCTGCCATATTACGCCGGCAACAGCCCCATATATCTCATGTTTATCGCTTTTCTTGATTGAATCACTTTGGCTTGTACTTTGATTTAATCTCTTGTTGTTTTATACATTAGCCTGCTGCACAAGCTGGTAGCCTAGGAGCCATGGGCTGTACCCTACAGCCTAGGTGTGCAGCAGGCTACATCCCATCTAGGTTTGTGTAAGTGCACTCCATGATGCTTGCACAATAAAAAGTCCCCTAACAACACATTTTTCAGAACACATCCCCATTGTTAAGCGGTACATGACAGTTTCTCTATAACTTTAAAAATTAATTTATACACATTTATTGAGATGAATACATTTTTTACATGAGTGGTATTAGTTGAACTTATCATTCTGCAGCTTGTTTTTAAGTTTTTATTTAATAACATATTTTGGAGGAATTCCCATGTCTGGATGTATACATCTGCCTCATTCTTTTCGCATAGTATGAAGCTGTTGTAGCTGTTGTCATTTAAGCACTCTCTACTGATGGGCTCTTAGGTGGTTTTCATTCTGTTGCAAGTGGTGCTCTGAGGAGCAATCTTGTATTTAGATGTGAATATTTCTCTAGAGCAAATACTGTAATATTATGAGTCCTAATATAACAAAATTGGTTGATTGACTTCCATTCTCCACCTAACCTCTGTTCTTAAAAGGCAGTTAGCTAATGATCTCTTACCATAATCACTAGGGATTCTCTCATTCCAGCAGATTATCAGTTTTGTACCATGTAATTTTCACGATCTTTATTTTTGTGCTTTTTGTGATATCACAGACTGAGTGAAAAATATTGTTTACATCACTCTTGCAATAATCAACCCTCCACTTGACATGGTTGAGCTGTACATGTGTATGTGTGTATGTCCAGTTAATGGATTAATAATGTAGTAATCTAAATTACCTTTTGGAATGGCTAAACCAACTTACATTCCTGGCAGGATTCTACAAGAAAATCTCATTTCCTTTAACCCTCACAAGCACCCATTATTAACTCTTTTTTTTTTCATTATTTTCAAACATTAAATGTTTTGCCAATCTTGTGGGATGGTGGAATATGACATTTTATTGTTGTTTTAATTTATATTTTTACCATAATTTTCTTCTTATGGAAGAAGTAGCCTCCTTAGGGAGCTCTTACATCTTCAATAAGCAATGGGGAGTCTTCCCCAGATGTATCCCATCCCAACACCCCAAATACAGGCTGGAGAAGAGGCCTGGAGCAGGAGTGAGGTCCTGAGTTCCACACACTGCCTCACTCTCCCAGGGCTCTGGATTCTATATTGGGAATTTTTATGGTATCTCATCCATGATCCACCTCTAGAATATTAGGCTATGCTTAGTTCTTCAGAGATGCTGTAAAATAATACATGCTCACTTTCCCATTGTTGTTTACTTTCCTACTGCAGATGTTGTATTTTATTCCTAGTAAGTCAATTGTTTTTACATGTGAGTGTCTACACTGTGGAATTTAATGCTATATATGTGATATTGAATATGAAAACACTACATATGCGTTATTTAAAACTGGAAAAAGTTTTAAAGAAGTAGAAAACTATCTTCCAGTCAGAGGCAACCATTATTTGTAAAGTGAAAATATATGTTTCAAAGAAAATAAATTTGCAGATACAAGTATATTTATCTTCTATTCAGATTTTACAGATGTCTGCTATACTAATATTTTAGCCACTCAGAGAGATCATTTTGTCTTTATTTCCTCTCTTATTTTGTTTATGACTGTGTTCCTGTGTTGCTCATTTGAAATATAATATATTTTTATACTGTCTTATTGTTTAAATCTAACCTGAGATGGTCACTCCTTTTACATGACTACTAAAAGCTTATTAACTTAGGAGGCTTTCTTGGCTGAGTGGGACTTCAGACCATGAGGTGCTATGTGCCTTCAGGGTAGACAGGCCTCTTAAACTAAGCTCGAGTGAAGCACACATCTTATAATTAGGAGAGGCATACCATGTAGAAGCTTTTTATATTTGCATGAAAGTACTTCATATAATTGCTACATCTGAATGATTTTAATTTAATAGTAAAACAAAAAACCCCAGAACAAAACAAAAACCCCAAAAAGAATTACCCTGGAGATCATGATAGGGTAACTCCATAATTGTCTCACAGCATGCTCAGAAACACCCCCTAATTTGTACAAGGCCCAAGAACCCCAGTGGGCAAGAACACAAACCCTCTCCACAACTGCTGTCAAGAGACACAGACCTAAGGAGAGGCCAGAGACACCTGGGCAGAAGCCTAGCCGAGTGGGCCAGACTGAATGCAGGCGAACAGTGGCTCCAAATTTAGTGAGAGCCCATGCCTGCTCAGTGCCCTAACACTTTTATTGACCCCCTAGATTGTGTCAGCTGGAGAGACAAACATACCTCTTACCTCTTGCTTCTGACAACCCAGGGCAGCCAAATGGAGAGTCAGCTGGCTGTTTAGCACACTAAATTATTCCGTAAGCACAAAAGAATATGCTTTATTATGGCTACCATAAGTGCATGCGGCTGCATCAGTTTTTCACAGTTGATCAGAAGAAATGCTGAATTAAATGCTCTGATTCATTTCAGTTATGTGTGAAAATTATTTGTTGGCTGCTCCTCTTTTCCTTTCTTAATCCGCAGTTTACTTAATTGACTCTGAGCATTAAGTGATGATTGAAATGGTTTGCTTCAGAACAGGTGGTTTCATGCTATTGTATAGGAAGTGCTTTCTCAAATCCACTGCTTGATGAGCTGGGCCTGTGATTCCTGACAAAAACTATTTTAACAATAAAGACTAATTTCTCAATATTGGCTGTTATTTAAAAATGTCATTATATCTCTGGGCTGATTGGCTGAAAACAGTGGTTCCCTGGCTGAGCTGGGCCCAAGCATTGCGTCAGGAATGGAAGTTGGTCTCACTGTGTGAAAAATTCTTATTTTGCTTGTGATTTTGGCAGTGTTTTCATGGGAGGACCCAGTGTTTGAGACTAAGATGCTTGTGCTGAATTATAGACTTCAGAAGGGAGCTCTAAATTCTAGGGATGAGCATGGTAGAATAAGGGTCAGCCAGTCAACTAGATGTCGTGTCTAACTGTGGTCTTAGAAGGACCATCCTAAAGCAGATGGGGTGTAGGAGGAGAAGCAGCTAGAGAGGAGAAAGGGGGAAATTATCCAAAAGGGAGGAGGAAGAGAAATAAAAGGGGAAAGGATTGTGAAGTTTAAAGTCAATGCCTGCCTAGCACCAGCAAAGTCCTCTGGTTTGGGACAAGTGGGCCCTGAGGTCACACTGTTTACAGTCACCAACTCACTAAGACACAGGGGCACCTCAAGTCCCCAAGAGCTCTTCTAATTCTTAGTAAGGTGTCATTTAGACTGGTGCAACCCTGAAGGGATGAGCAATGAAGGTCTTTGACACCAGATTGCTCTTGGCTTCATTGCTGAGCTCCTTTGTGGAACCAGAGAGCGATCAGAAGCTCAAAGAGGATCTTGTTCTTTCCCCTTACAGGCAGTTATGCAGGGATGTATAACACTCACATCGAAGGTTGTTATACTTTAGGTGATAGCAAGGGAGTCCTTTAAAGGGAAAGTATATTCTTTTCCCTTGGATCAACACTTCCCTTCAACCAGTCCAAGGATCTCCTGGCTCCAGAATGTTTGGGATCAAGCCCCAGAGCTAATATTTTCTAGCAGTGGGGCTGGGTGAGTTGCCTGAACTATCTCAGCCTCATATTCCTTGCCTGAAAATAGGAAATATGAGAATTAATTTTGAGGGAATGGAAGCACCTTGTAAAGATGTCACTAGCAGGAGACCACCCTGTACTCAAAACTATGTGGGCACACACATACACTTATGCAAATACATATATATATGTGTGTGTGTATATACATATATATGTATATATGTGTGTTATATATACACATATGTGTGTGTATGTATAAGTGTGTGTGTGTATATATATATATACACACACACACACACATATACCCTACCAACCACACTCAAGCAGGCCTTATTTCTGCCAGACTATCTATCTATCAAATAGAAGACCCTGTGTGTGTCTTATATATATAACACATATATATAATAGAAGATATATATGTACACACACACATACATGAAGTGTGGCAAGAGTAGGTTTACAGTTGTGAGTATGTGAAAGAGTTTATTTTTAGTAGTATTTATTACTGTATTATTTTCCATATGAACAACTGTAAACCTACTTTCTCCCACCCTGTATATGTGTGTGCATATATATATGCATATATACATGTGTGTATATACATACATATATACATATGTGTATATACCTATATACATTTATGTATATATGTAAACAAATTATATATATTTTATATATATATATAATACACACACACACACACACACACACACACACAGTTTTTTAAAAGAAATTGGCTCATATGATTATGGAGGCTGAGCAGTCTAGACCCAGGGTGTCCAAGGGCAGGAGAAAACTGATGTCTCAACTCTGAAGACAATGAAGCAGGGGGAGAGATTTCTTTCTCACACAGCTTTTCATTCTATTCAGGCCTTGAATGGGTTGGGTGTGGGCCACCTACATTGGGGAGAGCAATCTACTTTACTCAGTTTACCAATTCAAATGTTAATCTCATCCAAAAACACCTTCCCAGACACACCCAGAAATAACATTTAACCACAGATCTGGGCTCCCAACAGCCCAGTCAAGTTGACACGTAAAATTAACCATCGCATACTTCGTGTAGGATTCCACTCTAAACAAAAGATAAAAATCATATCTAGGGAAAAAGAACATAAATATGCATATTTACTGTCAGGATTAATTAATATAGATGTTGGGGGGACTTGCATTTTGTAAACTTATTGGAAGTCAAAGCAAAAAAGAAAACTGTCAATGACATACACTTCATTATCAAAATGGCAGGAGCATACCAGTTCTTTTTGGGGGAAGTAAGAGGTTTTTCTAGCACTTACTGGACTGCGTAAGTACTGGATTGTAAGTACTTACTGGATGTGTGAGTGACCCATGGACATGGACAATAGTGTGGAGATGGGCTGTGGGAGAGGAGGGTGGGCTGGATGGAGGAGCGCAAAGGGGGAAAAATTGGGAAAACTGTAACAGAATAAACAAGAATAAAAAAATAAAAAATAATTATTCAAATGAGATTTACATAGAGAATACTCAAATGGGGAGTATGTAATGACTTTAACAATATTTTTGTGGTAAAAGTAGTAATAAATATTTCTTCAAAAAGTCAAGAACATGACCTTAAAACACAATGCAGTGAAGGTAATTGGGAAAAGGCCGAAGGTAATGTGTTTCAGAAAGAAATGTTCCATGTAGTTTTCTTTATTCCAAGCCTGGAGTTTAGAGGCCATAACGGAATGGATGCACTAAAACTCTTAAAATGGTCTTTTGTACTTCACTCTTTGGCTGGTATTTTGATGGGTCAGTCAGCTAACTGTTTCAGGTAATAGTGCTGGTGATAATGCTGTTGTCTGTATCATATGGACCCATATGTATATGAAGAAAATATACCCTGCAGAACATGGCATATGGATCAGAAGAACTAAGTTTGAGTCAAGTTACAAATCTTGGTTTTTATACTTGCGAATCTTGTGTTGGATGTACTTATAATATCACCTTGAGAGAATCATTTCATCTTTTTGAAAAGTTTTCTCATTTGTATGTAAAGAGATGGTGAAAAACTTTATCTTAATGGCTATATGAGAACTCATTTGTAAGGATAGACCAGCTGTGTCATTTAAAAGCCTTTCTACTGCAAGTGACAAATATATTCAACGTGAAACAGCCTAAGAAAAAAGGGGAGTTTATTGGCTCAGAAAATAAAAAGTCAGGGATAGCATTAATGTAGTAGTTTCTTAATTGTTACGACCTTGGTGAATTTATTGTCTTGCAGTTCTGGAGGCCTGAAGTCTGAAGTCTGAAATTAAGGTGCAGGCAGGGCCACACTCCCTCTGGAGGCTGTGGGGGCCCTCGTCCCTTCTGGCTCTGGCGGCTACCTGGCATTCCTTGGAACCACAGTCGGAGTCCTTATGGCCATGCCACTGCAATCTCTGCCTTCATCCTCCTATCAGCTTCTCCTCTGTAGGCCTGTGTTTTCTCTTCTGTCTGTATCTAATCTCCCTCTCTCCAACACAGACACGTGTGGTTGCATTCAGGGCTAGATAATCCAGGATAAGCTCTTCCTTGTAAGATTCTTAACTTAATCACATTTTTTCCCATGTAAGATAATATTCACTTTTTGCCATAGAAGGTAACATTTACATGTTCCAAGGAATAGAATGTGGATATATCTTTGTGGCCACCATTCCTACAGTTGGCTTCAGAATTGCTGACATCTGGCCCAAATTATATCATCAGGACGTGGTTCCATACCATCTTTCAGCTATGTTTACTGTGTAGCCTTGGTCTCTGGCTTTATTTTTTGACAGATGGTGACAGCAACTCTAGATTTTATATACTCTAAGATTCATTTCTGACTAAATCAAATCCTTTATCTTAGCGACCTCAGCTGACAGTCTAAGGGGCTTCCTTGAATCTGGAGAGTCACTAATGTGTTCCCAAGCCAATAACCATGACCAAGGCAATGTGAGGCTCTGATTGGCTTAGCCTGAGTCATATGATCATGGTATCAACTCTTCTGGGACAAGATGGACTGGGAATTGGGGAAGAATGACTCCCCAAAGAAAAATGGGGGCTGTTACCATGAGAAAGTGAGGTGGATGCTGGGTGGCAAGATAAACAAAACAAAACAAATTTAAAAAGTTCCGGCAAATGTCTGAAAACATCAGCTTTGTTGATAAGATGCCTTAATAAGCCCCTTATTCATGTGAAAGAAGGAAGCTACTCTATGTTATAAAAGAGGGAAAGGAGAGTTATGGACGTTGTGGGGCAGATATGGGGAGTGGAGAGGAGGAGAGACTCAGGAGAGATCTATCTGGAATTTTGTGGAGCTGTGTATTATGTGCGATGACTCTCCCAGGGACTTCATAAATCTTCAATAATTCTAAAAAAAATTATGACCTGCTTAATTAAATTGGATTTCTCGGTGGAATGGTGAAAGGGATTGCACTTGCATCAAGCTTGAGGTTTGGCCAAATATAGTCAGCTCTTGTAGGTGAAGTTGAAAGTGAGACCAGGGTTATATGCAAAGTAGGGCTAATGACCCTCTCTCTCTTCATAGAGCTGTAGGGGGTCAACTGAGATCAAGGGTGTGAAATGCTTTCCAACTGTAAAGTAATACACTCCTGGGAGTTCCCCTTGTGTTGTTTTCATGACTTCCCTAGTGAGTTCATATCTATGAAAGCCTGTAGGTTTGCCTCTTAGTCATCCTCAGACACTTATCAGGGACTCAGTAAAGAATGTGGGTAAATTTTGTTGAAATTCATCTTCCCACCAACAAAGACCTCATAGTACATCCCTACTGCCTTAGAAGGCATTTTTGCAAAAACTGACATCTATAGTTTATCGTGTAATGGGGTATCCAACATTTTGGTGTCTCTGGGCCACACTGGAAGAACAGTTGTCTTGGGCCACATATTAAATACATTGTGACACATAATCACATAAAATCTCATACTGTTTTAAGTGAATTTACAATTCTGTGTTGGGCCGCATTCATAACCATCCTGGGATGCATGTGGCCCATGGGCCACAGGTTGGACATCCCTGGTAGATGGTAATGCCAGAGATAGAGCTAAGCTTCAACAAATCAGACAAAAGTTGATTCCTTATGCTGTTACCTTACATCAAGGGCCCTTTACCTGGGGCACATCCATAGGTGTGGTTGCATCTATCAGTCTTCTGACACTGTATGCAGAATGTGTGCGTGTGTGGATGCATGCATGTGCTTCTTGTATTGTCTTGGGAAGAGGGTTCATGGCTTTCAACAGATTCTCAGAGGACTCATGACCCCCCAAAGGTTAAACACTACAGACTCACACAATTTCTGGCAATGAGACTTTGTTGAAAGGCAAATGAAGAAACTTGAGAATTCTAACTGCACTCAGTTGTCAGCTCTTTTCCACTGGCTCTTCTCTGATGCTCTGCTGTGTCACTCTAACACTCCACTTTAAGGAAAAGCAAAACATTTTGTTTGCATTTGGATGCTTTTTCCTTCTTTAAAAAAATAAAGTATTGTGTGTGTGTGTGTGTGTTTTAATTAGAAAGATAATTCTAACTTAGGAAATTTAGAAACTACAGAAAAGCAGATATTTTAAAAATTGTTCAAAAACTTGGTGAATAATTTTACTGGTGGCATAGCATAATTAGCATGGCCCTTGGTGTCAGTTATACCTGAGATTGTGAAATTTTGGGAAAGTTGATTAATTTTCTCAAGTCTGTCTTTGCATTAATAAAACTGAAATAATTATAGTTACATCATAGGGTCCTTGGGGATTAAATGAGAAAATGCATGCCAGCACCTGGCATGCACTAAGTGCTTAACAAATGATAATGCTTTGTCATGACTATGGTTTTCTTTCCAATCCTTTTTACATACTTAAGGTCATAGTGTGCTTACAATTTTGTCTCCTTCCTTGTTTCTTTTTTCATTGTAGTAATTACCCATATTATTACATATCCTTATAAATGTTAGTTTTGATGGTTTAATGTGTTTGATGACATTATATTAAACACAGGGATATATGAAAATTTACTTGACAATTCCTCTATTATTGGATATTGAGGGTGTTTTTTATTTTTAATTACTATAAATGTATGTTATCATGAATACTTGGGATTTGTTGGCTTCTTAGTATCCAAATCAGATGGTCCCATCAGTGTATTTAGTCAAACATGCTTTTGAAATCAATCTGTTCATGCAGAACAGATAGCATATTCTGGACGTCACAATAGAGTATTGTGGGTCTTCATGAAGAGAGGAGCCTTTTCTAGCCAGAGTGAAAATGAGAACTAGTCTAGAAACATTTATAAAGGTGGTGCTAGAACTGAATCTGGAAGAGTGAAAGAAGGTAAGGAGGAGAAATAGAATGAAGCATGGAAAAACATTGAATCATGATTGTAAGAAAATACCAATTCAAATTGGCTTAAGCATAAAGAACAAATTTGTTGGGTTGCACCACTGTAAAGTCTGTGTGGGTGGGAAATGCACACCACTTCAGAATCAGCTGGATCCAGGCATTCAAGGGACGCCATTAAGCCTGGCCTTCTAGTCTTTTCCAGGCAATGCCTTCTTCTTTGTTGGCTTCATGTAAACAGGATCTTTACATGAGGTGGCAAAGATGGTCACAAACACTCAGGTTTCAATTTAATTTTTGAGCTGTCTCAATGGAAAAGTAACTTGTTTTCCTTAAAGTTTCTAATAAAAATTTCTAGATTATTTCTGACTGAACTGACTTGAATCATGTGCCTGACCCATAATACAAATGTGGAGAGGGAGCCCCAACCACATCATGTAAACTGAGGTAGATTAGATGTTGTTTCCTGAAGGAAAATGGTAATGTTAGCAGAAGAAGGAAAAGTGGATGTTGGGCAGGCAAAAACAGTAGATGAACATGACAATTTATTTAGGGAACTCCTGGTAACCCAGAGTGGGTAGAGCAAGAGACCGGATGATGGAAGATTTTGGGTACTGTTAAGCAAAGCATGGGCTTTATTTGGTTTACAGTAGGGTGCCACTGAGGGGCTTTTATCAGGACTAACATGGTACTTTGATACATTAAAGTTAATTCTTTGTGTTATACATTCTATGGGTTCTGACAAATGTATATTTTATGGGTTTTGACATGCATCCACTATTATACTATCATACAGAGTAATTCACTGACCTAAAAACTACCTATGCTCTACCTATTCATCCTTCCCAACCTCCAAACCCCAGCAACCACTGGTCTTTTTTACTGTCTCCCTAGTTCTGCCATTTTCGGAATGTTAGATAGTTGGAATCATATAGTATGTACTATTTTTAGATTAGCTTCTTGAATTTGGTGATATGCTTTTAAGGTTCCTCCTCATCTTTACATAGCTTGATAGCTCATTCCTTCATATTGCTGAACAATGTCTCACTGTATGGATGTACCATATTTTGTTTATCTATTCCCTTATTGAATGATATCTTTGTTGCTTCCATATATTGGCAATTTCATAACTACCAATTTATGTGCAGGCTTTTATGTGGATATAACTTTTGTGTGGATGTAAGTTTTCAATTCATTTGGGTAAATATCAAGGAGGGGATTTCTGAATCAAACATGTTCTTTGAATGACCCTCTTTTATTTGCAAAGCATTCTCACATTCATTAAATTACTCAGTTTTCACAGGAGCTCTCTGAGGTAACTGAGGTCTATATTATTATTTCCAATTTTTAAATGTGACACAGAGGTTCTCAGAGTTTAAGTAAACCATACAAATTCATACAATTAATGAATTCGTAACCGAGGCACTTAATCTGGTCTCTTCACATGGCCTGAAGTTTACAATAAAGCAATTAGCTATAGCCATAATAATTCTTATGATCTCAGCCGAAATCACTCAAACAGTGGGACCAGACCAGCTGTGGAAGAATGAGGTAGCAATAAGGTTCTTTTTAATGTCTTCCTGGGCCCACACCCAGAGTCTGTTTCAGACAGACATCCTCTAGCCTTCTCTTCAGGATCAAAAGGCATCTTTACTATTGGGAAACTGCCCAGTCACTGGCTGGGTTACTAGATGAAGTCATTCAAGTAATTGTTATTATTAATGACTTAATGTGCGACCCCTCCCAGATAAAATGTGCATTTTCATAGTAGCTTTTGATGTCTCCACTCACAAAAGCAAAAAAAAAAAAAAAAAAAAAAAGCAAATGTGGGAATTTTCAGCACCAGGCAAGGCTTAGGGGGTAGAAAGAAATGAAGTGAGATCTCCTAATGCTTCTCAAAGCAGACCCCACATTTATTTAGTACAGACTCAATGTCACAACCACAGGCAATGGCCTGATTCTTTCATTTAATTCCTAGGTGCAAAAATTGTCCCCACTGAATGTGAAGAGGATATCAATGGCCCAAACGATTCAGGTATAATCACACTGTCTTCCAATAGTGTGGCCTTAATTTTCCATGGGTTGTAATTACCAACCTCATAGGTTCGTTACCCTTAGTGAAATCTGCCACATTTGTTGTTGGGCAGTAGTGGCATGACAAAGGGTAGGTAGTTCAGGAGTATTTTAACCCCCTTTCTTTAATCTCCAAGCCATTACAAATAAATATACAATCTGAATAAAAACAAATGCTGCTTCAGGACAAATCTCTTCCAAATTCATGGTTTGGCCCTAAGCCCCTCTTTTGTAGAAACTCCGTAGTTGCCACTGAGAAAGTGTTCTCATAGGGTTTTAGGAAATAAACATTTCTAGCATGAATTTTGACATTATCCCTTAGACGTAGAAAAAGCAGTGTCTTGATTACTACAATAGGCGGCTGGCTTCCATCCAGCATACTCTATTTTTACTGCCTAAAATGACTCAAATTCCTTCCTTTAGTCTTTAAAATATTAGTAATCAACTGGCAAAGCCCTGGCCTTGGGCATCACTGATTTTATCATGTGGGTAATCTTGGGAATCTTACGGTAAATGAAAGTGCTGCTTGCCTGAATATGATTCCTGTTTTCACAAAGAGGATTTCTGGGTTTTAGTCTATTTGAATGAAGTTTTAACTCTCTGTGAGGCCTCAGGGAAGCCATTGCCTAGCTCTGTATGTCTGTTGGGCGAGGATAATGTAATTTTGAGCCAGTTGCCCAGCCCCCTCCCCCAAATAATCCTTGGGTGGTAGTAATTTTGCAAGAGGAGGTCTTAATTGAGTTCCTTCTAGGTGCCAGAATCTGGATGAGGTATTTAGGCTTCATGTACAGTGTGAGCATTTGTAATAACACTGGTAGAGCCTTTAACTTGATACATCTTTCCCTGGTTCCCACTGTCCTCAGAATAAAGTATAAACTCTGTAACAAGACATCAGGGCCCTTAATGTTCATACCTTTCTAACCATCCCAGTGCTTCCTTAGTCCCAGTGCTTAGAACTCATGTAGAGCTCAAGTCTGCATAACAGAATTATTGACCATTCTATCTCCCCCACTAAGCTGTAGGCCCTGGACTCTCATTCCTGAGCACCGGGTATAGAATTCTATAGCAATCCATAAATATCTGCTGAATGAACAAATGACAATTCCTTGATGAACCACAAGTATGGGATGAACTATAAACACTTCACTAAACAGCTTAAGCAAATCTCTTAAACAAATGTCTTAGCAAGGTCACGTAGCTACCAAAACAAAGGCACAATATTAAGTTATGTGAAGAGAATGGGTCTGGTATTCACTCTTCTCTCCTCACTGTGAAATGAGTAACCCCTGCAGTGGAGAGAGGCTAAGGGAATCTGCCTGCCCCACTCGGTGTGTCTTGGCTCTTTTCCTTTCTTGGCCCTGGCTTTGCATTATCCAGAGACTCTGCTCTGTGCTACTGCTCTGCACCCCATGCTTGTGGGCACTGGAAGGCACTCTTCCTTTTATCAGAGTTTTTATAGAAATTGCTAGGACTTCTCATTCTACCTGAATGAAGTTGTGAAAAGTCCACCGTCTAAGGAGGATGTTATTTCTATAAACTGGGCTCTTGCTGTTTATAATTGCAGGACTTCTGCATGGCCTGACCTTGAAGAAGCCTAGTGCTATACCACATGTTTGTGTCTCCCCAAATTCATATGTTGAGATTCCAACCCCCAATGTGCTGATATGAGGAGGTGGGGTCCTTGGGAGGTATGGCCCTTGTGAATGGGATTAGTGCCCTTATAAAAGAGGTCGTAGAGAACTTCCTCGCCCCGTGTAAGGAAGGACACATGGAAAACGTGATTGTCTATGAAGTGAACTTCCCTAAAGTGGATTCTCAACAGACACCAAATTTGCCCATGTGTCAATCTGGGACTTTCAGCCTCCAGAGCTGTGGGAAATCAATGGCTATTGTTTGAGCCAGACTGTGGTGTTTTTGTTCCCGCAGACCCAATGGACTGAGACACCTGGTTTCTTCCAGTGTGCCCCCTGTAGAAGGCAGAGGCCTGCTGCCTTTCCCAGGAGCATGCCATTCAGTCCCTGCTCTCTGCCACTACCACCACTGAGGCAGGAGATAGTCAGGAGGGAGGAAACTCTGGAGGCGCCCCAGGGCTAAGACAAAAGATATCAATACAGGACAGGGACCCTGTTCAAAGACCAGTTGCCTCGCTCCTCTGGCTCCCTCTCCCCCATTGCTTTCTGGAAAAGCACTGAATCACAGTGAATCATGAGTGCACCTGCACAGAACATGCTACAAGACCCCTGCTTCATTATGACAGCATTATAATAAATGAGCATTGTGGGATCCCCTGCCCTGGTGGCCAAGGAAAATCATGGGAGACAGCATGCACAGCAGCTTAAAAAGTAATATAACTACTTGCACATGAACAATAAAATCCCGCCAAAACTAGCCAGGAAATATCTGCCCTGTGAGAAGAGAATCGCTGTAGCCAGTGACGGTCAATCTCTGCTTGGAGTTGGCCTGCTCCCATGTTCTGCAGAGTGCACTATTGCTTAATAAATCGGCTCTCTCTCTCTCTGCTATAAACTCACTGTGTGTTCAGTTCAATTCATTGTTTGGGATCACGAAGAACTTTCCTACCTGTGCCCACCTGGGACACCACCACATTCCTCATTATCACCATCACTGCTATCACCACTACCAGTATGACTGCTATCACCACCATTACCACCGTCACCACCAATATTCACATGTCACTTACTTGCTCCAGCTACAGTATGAAGTACTTCATTCATATTCATTCACTGAATCCTTACAACAGCCTTATAGAGTAGGTGCCATGATTATATTCTTCCTTTTGCAGAGAAGAAAACTGTGGCACCAACAAGAATGATTTGCCCAAGGTCATGTAGCTACCAAATGACCCTTGTGTGTAGTCTGGCTCTAGGGCCAGTGTATTATGCCCACCTGGGTTTTTCTTGGGGCGACTTCCCCTCTATATTCTGTGTTATGCTAGCAAATATCCTGCACCCCTGATGACCTTAACTCTAGCCACCAGAATTTTTTTATATTATACTCACCATCATGTGGTTCTTCTAGGCAGAGCCATGAAAGCAGCATGTTTTCCTCTCATGTGTTTTTATTCTATCTGCCTTTCTTTCTTAATGCCAGTCAGCTCTTGAACCTATGTCGAGTGATCGTTAGGTATTAGACACTGTTCCCAGAACTAAAAGAATTCCACTGGAGGGGGGATGACGTGACAGTAGGAAGCAGTGGGGGTCAAGGTTAGGGCGGAGCATACTGGGGGAAATACAGGAAAAAAATGCCTGAGACCCTTTGCAAAGACTGAAGCAGGCTTCACACCTTCCATTTCTATCACTTTCCAGAATTTTCAAAAACAGAAACTCATCTATCTTTACAACAGCTTTTGAGCAGGGCAAGGCAGGACTTATTGTTTCTTTGTTTCTTTTTCTTTTTCTTTATATTGCCAAAGAGAAAACAGCGGCTTAGAAAGTTAAATGACTTTCTGTAAGTCACCCAGCTACTACTAGGCAGTGAAGCAGGTCTGGTGTTTCTGTCTCCTTGTTCTGTTTTTGCTGCAACGCTCTTTTCCTTATCTTCGTATGAGCAGACAATAAGTGAAAACAGACATACTCCATCTTTATAATTTAAAATTTTCTTTTGTTGCTTCCCCAGAAAACAATAATGAAAAATGAACTTGGAGTCCTCCCCCTACCTCTTAACTGGCTTGGCTACGGCTACTATATTTCCTTTCATTGACACATTCAAGCAGGTTGTGGCTGGAATTCATGATGAGTGACTTCAGAGGGACTAAGGCCTTGGATGGTAAACCCATGATATTTGAATGATTTTGTCTGCGACCCAGGTTGACTCTGACACTAGTCTGGATTTTTAAAGCCAGCTGGCTTGTGTGATTTTGAGAAAGTCACTTTATCACTTTGTTCCTGTTTCCATCTCTGTCCCAGGTGATGGGAGAATTATTATACTTAAAGTGTAGAAAAGTAGGAGGAGAAAGATTTTTCTGGAACTTCCAAATGATATAATTGCATTCGATTCCACCATTGAACATACCATCCTGTGTTTGTGTGGTATTCACATTTATTTCTCCCTTTCCATCCTTCACCAGACTTATTTATTTGGTTTTTATAGTGAGAATGTATTACTCTTATAATAACAACAAAGAACTAATATAAAATGATGAGGAACCAATTAACTCTATATTAATTCTACCTTAAGCCTCCAACTTGAAATGAATAATGAGTGCAAAATTTGCTTTTTCCCTATAAGGGAGAAAAACCTACTTAACTATAAATATTCTTTACATTTTGTCCTCTATGCATTCGTATGCTTTGGCTATTTTACTTAAATGAAGGTTCTTCATATTCCTTGTATTCAACAAAGCTTTGTTCCATGCCTACTTTTGGCTAGCTACTGATTTGATGCCCCAAACAATGAGACATAGTGCCTGACCTTACAGAAATGATAAATTGGTGGACAAGAAATAAGGTCCCAACACACAGGATTGTAGGACTTCTAGGCACATCCCTTCCTGGGGCTGCTCCACTGGCCCCCACCATTCTCCTGCTCCCCCTGAAGAGGTGGGTCGCTGCTCATCCTGGACGCTCTGATACTGCAGATGGCGATGTCATCTCACGAAGCTCAGCTTCTTCCTTTTTTTTTCTTTTTTTTAAAAAGAAATACGTATTTATTTATTTTTAGAGAGAAGGGAAAGGAGGGAGAAAGAAAGGGAGAGAAACATCAATGTGTAGTTGCCTCTCACGCACCTCCCCCGGGGACCTGGCCTACAACCCAGGCATGTGCCTTGACTGGGAATTGAATCAGCAATCTTTAGAATCATGGGCTGGCACTCAGTCCAATGAGCCACACGGGCCAGGACTTGAAGCTCAACTTCTTGAGCCAATTTTTGCCACAGCGGCCACTGACTTTCACAGCAAGAGGGAAAAGCATCATTTCTCTTTAACCCTGTTGCACTCTTATGTACAGACCACAGAACAGGATAGCCTTCTATTCTCTCACTTCTACAGGGATGCAAATTACAAATGTAAAAATTAAAATTATAAAAACATTTTTTAAAATAAACAAAGAAAGCAAACAGAAACCACTCAGTATTTAGACTGCAGCTTCCATCTCTTTAAAATTTCCACTTAGCCTTAAGTTAAGCTCCTTAAGGTCAGGGAACAGGTCTGTCCTGCTCACTCGCATATCCCCAGTGCCTGGCACAGAGCCTGATCCAGAGTAGGCACCCGCTCAGTGTTTTCTGAGGGCAAATGGATGACTACATGATTCAAGCATGCATCCCTGTGAACCTGGCCAAGGACAAGCTGAGTGGCAGATACTGTGCTATATCAAAATGATCCTTGGACACAACTGTCCTTGGAACGTATTTGTATGACTTGGCCCTCTCTTCCCTCAGGATGAGTTCATTTCCCAGGGGGCTTCTCAGACTCTCATGCAAGTAGAACTTTGGTAGTCCCACCCCTGGGCTCTCCAGACTTGCCCAGGCTCTGTCTGGATCCTGGAGTAAAAATGGCTTGGGCTCAAACCAACCTTAGCTACATAAACAACAACTGGAATGGCAAGTGCAAGGAAAAGAATTGTGAGAAGGGAGAACAATTACTTCTCATTGGGAAGGCAAAGGAAGACATTTAACAGGTGACCAGAGTGAGAAACCAACTGCAGGAACAGCATCCCAGAGCGCCTGGGAACCCAGTGTTTTGGGGCAATGGTTGGAAAGCTGGTTATGGAGAATGCTATTGGGAGATGATGAAATAAAGATTCTTTGGAGACAGTCACGGGCTTTCTTCTATAGGCCAAGAGAAGCAACTTGACTAAGTCCTGTGAAATATGATGATGAAGGATGGATTGCAGGGAGAAAGATAGGACAAATGCTCAAGAAACTCCAACAATAATCCAAGAAGAAGATTGAGGATGAGCGAAGGCAGGGCCAATGGGAATGTAAGGACCTCTCCACTGGACAGCATTTGGCCTTTGTTCACCTCTTTTTGTATTCACAATACTTCCAAACACAGGGTCAGGCCCAGAAATAGTGGTAAATAGTTGCAGAATGAATGCGTAAGTAAAGCACAGATAGAAAAGACATGGGGGACATAGAATCAATAGGTTCTGAGGTGGGGGGGTATGTTGTTGAAAGAAAGGGGTAGGATGAAGATAGGATAAGGGTTTTAGATATTGTGTCTGTATGGTTGGGGTTCTCCCACCTGAGGTAGCAGTACAGGGAATGTAAAGGAAGATCATTGTAGAGACATGGAGTGCATTTCCATTCTACTAGGAGCATGTGAGTTTTCTGCCTGGCCCTGGCTTGTTGGGCAATGGTGAACAGTATCAACCCAGGCAGTCAGGAGGGCTCAGAGTTGAAGTCCTATCACAGCTCAATCTCAGCATCAAGTTACTCTCTTTCCTTTTATTCAATACACTTTAGATTCCCACATGTTTTCTATGAGAGTGTTTTTGATGAATATTTATTGGCCTGGGTTATATTACCTCTCCCTGCCAATATATATTTATTCTGGGACTAGCACTTTTAAATTCTCAGAAACTACCACAAGTATTGACATTTATTTTCTAGGCTTCAAGAAAATATTATCTATGTCATTTGGAAAGATATTATTTGGTGTTTGGTTAGTTAAGAAATAAAGACATAGAAATCTAATCTTAGTTTGGAGTCCTTAAGTGCCTTTTTGAAAGTATAATTTTTATCTGTATATAAGAGTATTTTTTTTAAAAAGTATATTTAAGCTATACATAGTACTGTGTAAACATGAGTTCATTCTTTCTGTGTTCTTATGACGCTATGCAAAGTACAGTCATATTGTAAGTGGAGTCAGTGAAACCCTTAAAAGAATAAATGGGCCTAAATTACTTGGTGGTCAAGCCAGGAATTAAACCCTTGTCTCCAGATTCCCCAACCAGGGCACCCTGGGAGGTGGCAGAGGTCTGGCTGACATCCTGGGAGGTCTGGTGGGAAAAGTATTGACTGTGGTGTCATGGGTTCCAATCTCTGCTTATCAGCTGAGTGAACTTGGACCAGCTATTTGATATCTGTGAGCCTTGTTCACCTCATTGGCCAAACATGCGCCCATCAGGGGTTTGTTGTCAGCATTAAATGAATTAGTATCAGTGTCTGGCACAGAGGGCATGTGACATGTTGGTGCCATTTTCCCCCTCCCTTGGTTAGTAATTACATGTGTGCCTCTCTGACAGAGAATGATCTTTCCTATTCTGAGCACTCAGAAAAAATTCTGCTCACAAGCTAAGAAAAAATATTGAATCATTATATTGTACACCTGAAACTCATATAACAATTATAACACTGTATACTGACTACACTTAAATAAAAAAAAAGTACAATAAAAAAGCCTACTAATTATTACTGTATCCTACCGTGGATTCAGTACAGTCATGTGCTGCTTGCCAATGGGGATACATTCTGAGAAATGCGTCTTTGGGCTATCTCATTATTGTGTGACCATACCATAGAGTGCATTTACACAAATCTAGATGGTACAGCCTCCTGTACACCTAGGCCATGTGGGATAGCCATTTGCTCCTAAGCTACAAACCTGCAGTGTCACTGTACAAAACAACATGAGATTAAATCAAGCACAAGAGAAAAACTATACAATCAAGAGACAGTAAGCATGAGCTTTATGAGGATGCAGGTGGTGTAACACAGCATACTGTTTTACAGAAAACTTTTTTTACAGTAGAAAAAGGATACTCTCAAATAATGATAAAAGTAAATACAAAAACCTGTGTCACAGTCATTTAGTAGGAAGTATACACAAATTACTGGACATAATTGTATGTATTACCCCTTTGCAGGATGGGCAGTGCAGCCGGTTTGTTTACACCAGCATCACCACAAACACATGAGTAATGCATTGTACTATGATGTCATGACAGTTATGACATCACCAGGCACTAGGAATTTTTTAGCTCCATTATAATCTTAAGGGACCACCATTGGATATGTGGTTCATTGTTGACCTAATTGTTATGTCATATATTCTGTGGCATTATTTATAAAATACCTTGTATTACATGTACTAGAGTAATATTCCTCACTAAACAGTAAGGCTTGTTTTCTGTCCTTGGTAAGAATGTGGCATAAATTCTTTTTTCCCCCTTCCTTCTCTCCCTTCCTTTCTTTCTTTCTTCCTTTCTTTCTTTCTTTCTTTCTTTCTTTCTTTCTTTCTTTCTTTCTTTCTTTCTTTCTTTCTTTCTTTCTTTCTTTCTTTTTTTTTCTTTTTTTTCTTTGACAACTAGGGCCCACAGGAGTACATGGGAGATAATTTATTTAGTTTTCTTTTTGGTAAATTGTTAAATTTGGGATGGGAAACACTGATAAACAAAATATTGAGAGGTAGGTGATTATTCTAAGAAGCAGAGTAAAGTATGGAGAGTGTAAGGGAATTAGAGAGGAGGCACTTTCAGGTGAATCTGAATGAATCTAGATATGTCCTGTCATGGAAGACATATGTAATGAGGAAAACTATCAAAATAGAATAATTACAGTAAAGTTTTATTTAATAATAATGCTCACCATTTATTAAGTATACACTTAGTACAAGTACTATGATAATCATTTTATATGCTTTAACTTATGTCAGGGCAAGACAACTATTATTCCCAAATTACAGATAAGGAAAAAGACTTATCCAAGCCTGCACATCTTGTAGTAAGTGGCGGAGTTAGGCTCAAAATCAACAACTATGTCATCTCTATTCTAGTTATAGTAGGTACCATTCATGAAGAGCTGATGATATTCCAGGCACCGTGCTAAGTGTTATTCATGCTTTATCATAAAATCTCCATGAAGTAAGTTGAGAGATGAAGAAACTGAGGCATTTTAATTATCAAAATAACTTAACTTGTACTTCAACCATTTATCATTGCATTGACAAATGATGTTCATAATTTGAGACCCTGTTAAATCTTCAAAGTATTTAAACATAAGAGTGATCAATGTGATCAGTGTGATCAATGCACATACTAAAAAATAAAACAGATCAAGAAGCTTATAACAAAAAGTCACAGTTCCTCGCTACTTATATTCCATACTCACTCTCCAGAAGCAATAATTTTAAACAGTTCATGTTTTGTTTTCTTTTTTGAGTAGGTCTGCCCATAAACCTAGAAAATGTATTTTTAGAATAGTTCTTATTCAAGTTAACATTTTCTATTAATAGCAATTTACATCAGTTACACTACCTATTTCATGTGCATCTTTCCTTCTCTGTATAGTTATACCACTATATTCAACTTCAAAAACAATTTTAAACCTTGATTTTGTTTTTATTCTCTTATTTTATAGGGATAAAACTGAAGCAACTTAAGAAAAAGTATTCTTTTCTTTGATGTATCATTGGATGACTGAATATGGCTTTTATTCTTCTCTCCTGATTGATTATTTGACTGGGTATAGAAATCTAGGTTGCAAATAAATTTCCCTCATAAATTAGAAGAATTTGTTTTACCATTTTCTAGCATCCAGTATTGCTGATGAGAAATCTGGTGCTAGTTTGATTCTCATTCTTTTACAGGAGACCAGCTTTTTCTCTCTGAAATTTATATATAGATAGCTTTAAAATTTTATGTGGATTTATCTAGTTGTCAGTTTTTTTCACTCATCCTGCACAGAACATGGTACTTCTTTCAGTCTGAATACTTATATCTTTCTTACTTATGGAGGGGTTCCCTTCTTTAATAATCATATTCCCTTGTATTTCTGGAACTTGTATTCATTGAATAGTGAACATTCTGGATTGATCACCATGTCTCATATTTTCTTTCATATATATTCATATTTTATGTATATTGTATGTGTGTCTGAAATACATTCTGAGAATTTTCTTTGGCTATACCTATCAACTCTTGTATTTAACTTTCTATATTGGCAATTATATCTTTAGCCCTGGCTTCCATTAATTCTCCGATTATACTGTTTTCTTCTTTCCAACGGCATACTGTTCTTTTTATGTTTAGAAGATAGAGTATCTTCTCACATCTGAAAATGTGTCAGCATTTAGAAAATGGTCTAATCCACGCCCGCCATACACACAAAGTCCTCCTCTGTTCTGGGTTTTCTCTCCTACTCTTTCTCCTTCTTCCCTCTTCCCTGTCTCTCTGCCTTAATATATTTCTTAGTCTTACAGCCTTTTCTCAACTATGTAGACTGAAAGGCTGTCCGAGAGTGCCTTTTATTTAGCATGGCTAGTGTTTCATGCTTTGCTTTAGTGTGAGTTCCTAGAGAGCTTGCCAATCCAGGGACAGGGAGTAAATGCCAGATTTGGCAGGCTCTAATTCCAGAACACTGATGCTTGCACTAGTCATCTTAATTCTTCCCTGACAGTTTGTTCAATTTTCTCCAAGAATGTCCTTATTTTTGCCTAGGTTTAGCTATGGGTAGCCTTTGGGGAAAGAGTAGGAGAAGAGTGGGAGCATGTGTTAATTGCTCTATTGATCTTTAGTTCTACCTCATTTTTAGTGGCACTGCTGAGTTCCGTATCTCTTGTATGAGCCATACTGAATCCAGAGTCTCCTTGGAATTCTGCCAGATAGATTGCTCCCACCCCAGCTAGAGCATAAATCCCAAACTGTAGCTTTCCTCTCCTTCATCAACCAGATTTCCATGTATTTTTCATCTTCCAGAAATTTGCTGAATTCTCTTGGGTGCTCATGATCTCTGCAGTGTTCTTTGATTATTGAGAGTTTATATCATTTTGATCTTTTTTCCTGTCATTTTACTACAGTCCAAGAGGGTGAAGAATCAATATCTTTCACTTACTATCTTGAACGGGAATCCCCCTCATTGTCTTTTGGAATGTATTCATTCACCAGTGTTTATGGAACACGTTGCTGTATACCAGGTGCTGAGTTATGCACTAGAGATCCAAAACTGAATCAGACGTTTCACCATCTAGAAGGAGACAGATGTCTAGTTGTGTTACAATGTAGGAAGTGAGCAACAGAAGTATGTGTGAGATGCTGAAGATTGCAGTGGAAAGAACAGTTAATTCTATTGGCAGCCCCTCTACTGAGCTGGAAAATAATCAAGTGTCCCAGGTAATACTCAAGAAGTTTCTATAGCCCTCAGGCTACATCGGTCTGAAAATAAAGTGGTGTCATAATAACAGCAACAAAAAAAGTCACCACATCTCGAGCCAATATAAAGCTTTGGTTGGGTATCTCCAGGGGTGAAGATTGAGAACAAGCAAGGATGCAGGTAGTTTTGAGGAAATAATCCCAGGAAGCACAATGAGGAACTCAGAAGATGAAATAGGGAAGGAAGAAAAATCCAGTAAAGGCATTTTACTGAACTGGTTGCTCCTGTGGTCAACTGGGGCTCTGAAGGACTTCACAGAAGTGACCTCAGAATTCTCTTAATGAGCAGAAAGCTGGAGCATTCTTCCTCTGACTTCTATACCACATCAGGTGAAGGTGCTTCTGGGGAGGGGTGCTAGTTCTCTCTCTCTTCTGGGCTATGGCTGTATGCAGGTTCAGTAGTGTTTCTTGGCTTTAGAGAAAATAGATGAGCAGAAAAGCTGGAGATACCTTGGTAAGAGCTTGAGTTAGACTGATGTTTTATGCAAGGTTGCCCATCATAGCTATGTTGAAATCAGGTGGGTTGAAGGGAATGGCAAGGGC
Organism: Pteronotus mesoamericanus; assembly: GCF_021234165.1. Taxonomy (NCBI): domain Eukaryota; kingdom Metazoa; phylum Chordata; class Mammalia; order Chiroptera; family Mormoopidae; genus Pteronotus; species Pteronotus mesoamericanus. The sequence continues at coordinate 32,929,639 of NW_026555234.1, read as the reverse complement.
CATAAAAAACTATTTACTACAGACCTCTCTGTCCCTCAGCAGTTTCTGGTAATGTGCAGGAGGACCCATGTATGATTGTAATCATGTGGCTGGGGCAAATAATGTCTGGCATAAAAGCCCTTGGGCCCCTCCAAGCCCTGCAAAGCTCTTCCCCAAACTGGACTAGTGTGGCCCTTCAGTCTGATGCCCCCAGCTGTGCCTTCTCCCACTGAGGCTTATCACAGCCACACTGGGCCAACACCAAGCCACTGAGGCAGGGAGAATCTCCTTTCCCTGGCTTTGTGCCCTACTCTCTGACTTTGATCCCAAAAGCATTGAGGCATTGCGAGTCTGGGAAACCTCTGTGAAGCTGCAAATACCACCTGGAAGGGGAACACCTTGATCCACTGTGACTTCTTTCTGCATAATCTTGGATCGATCAATGCATTTTGTAGCAAAAAGCATAGAGTTGATGAAATATGAAAGCAGATAGGTAGTTTTTGTTGTGGGAATCAGGAGTCTAGACATTTCTTGGAGGAATTGGGTACTTCGTTTTCCTGTTTGAGGTTCCAGAAGAAAAAGAAAAAGCTGAGGGACTTCTAAGTGGTAGGCACTTTATAATATTAAATCTCATTTAATCTGTTTTGGGTTTTGTTTTTTTTTTACTGTTGTTCAATTAGAGCTGTTTCTATTTTCCCTCCATCACTCTCCCCTGCGCCCCCCCACCTCCCACAGTCAATCCTCTCCGTTTTCTTTGTCCATGGGTCCTTGATACATGTTCTTTGATGACCCTTCCCCTTCTTTCCCCATTATCCCTCTGCCTGCTTCCCTCTGGTTACTGTCAGTTTGTCCTTCATTTCCATGTCTCTGGTTCGGTTTTGCTCGCTTGTTTGGTTTGTTGATTAAGTTCCACTTATAGGTGGGATCGTATGGTATTTGTCTTTCAACCCCTGGCTTATTTCACTTAGCATAATACTCTCCATTTAATCTTTATAGCATGCCAGACTACTATGAAGTAAAGTTTATTATTTCCAAGGCAATCAAAACAATAAACATTCAGAGAGAATAAGTAATTTTTCTAAGTTCCCAGAGTTAGAAGGGGCAGAGGTGGGATTTGAACCTTGGTCTATCCAGTTCTAAAATCTGATCAGTTATATAGCAGCTGAATAGAAGGAAGAAGAAAGAAAAATCAGGATGTAAGTCAACTAAATTGGAATAAGGCACTTGAAGTTGAAGCTGAGCCACAGATTTTGATTTCATTTTGTGCTTTGTACAATCCACGCAGTCCCCAAGTGAATCCCACAGGAATGAGCAACCATTCATGTGAAAAAGACCTGAGGACTGAGCTGACCATAAGGTCACTGAGCCATCAGGCAGCTGCTACCACTGAGATGGAAAGGTGTCCTTAGTTTGCATAATAGGATTACAGAACGATCACAGGAGACCATAGACCTACTGTACTTTGCTTTATTTAGAACTTTCCTGGAGGTCCACTTTTTGTTCATCACATTTTAAGGGGTACTAGGAGACTTTCAAATCAGAGTGCTTGCTCAATGAACCAGCAGGACGCTGAGTGGTTTAGAGAATTTGACGTGTGTGGTGTTGTGAACAGGAAACATTAGCTGGAGGGAGAGAACACTAAGACTGACATGGTGGATGTTTTCAGATATTTAAAGAGTTTGTATGAAGATTTGTAGCCCAAGACAGTGCATGTAGAACAACTAGGAAGGGAAGGAAACACTTTTTTATTGAGACCTACTGTACATCAGCCTCTGTGTTGAGGATAAGTATTTGAACTCAACATAAGGAAGATGAGAACAGCAGCTGAAGTGTCCCTCAATAGGAAAGAGTGAGGAACTGGACATTTCAAGAAGAGACTGGATTAATGCTGGACAAAGATATCATAGAAGGGATTTTGGCATTATCTGAGCAGTTTGAATAGAAAATGAATGACTTCTCAGATCTAGTCTCCATGATAAATTTAAAGATGATCTCAGCCACTCATCATCCTTTGAGATTCATTGAGAATACAACACCCATCAATTATATGTATTAAAGTAAAAAGAAAGATCCTCAAAAACAAAGATTTCAAAAATTCCAAGATCTTTCAGAAAGAAAAAAGCAGAGAACATACAAAGGAACATGAATCTTGTTGAAATAAAAAATGCAAATTAAGCCATGAAATACCACTTTACAATGGTAATTAACAAAAAAATTGCAAGGTTTGGTAATTCCAAGTGTTGGTCATAGAATTCCATGTGGGTAAAGGGAAACCCTCATGTGTTGTTGACAGGAGAGTGGGTTGGTGCACCCATTCTGTACTGCGAGCTGGTGCTCCTTAGTGAAATTGAAAAGAATGCTTATTCTCTGTTACCCACAATCCATTTTCTAGTCCTATGCCCCAGAGAAACCCTTGTACAGGTCTGTAAGGGGTCACACAGGTGATATCCAGTGCAGAATACTAAACAGCGGTTACAGTTCAATGAACTAGATGTAGCCTTGCTTTACCATGGATAGATCTTAAAAACATTGTGAGAAGAGCAAGAAATTGAACAAGATTTATATGTAATCTTAATTTGTAAAACAAATATATATACAAAAACATTGTTTATCTTTCAATAACACAAACAGATTGAAAGACATTTGTTATAAATGTTAATGTGGGGGAGGAAATGAAAGTGGGGACATGAAGGATATAAAGGGGAAAAAGAGGCACAGTAGAATAAAATAAGGTTAGAGAGGGATTGTGCGGAGAGAGATGCCAGCTTCCATACCGCCAGTAGTGTCCTGTGAGCTGAAAAGCTTACAGAAGTTTTTTAAAGCAGCAGGAAAAAATATCACTTGTGCTTTTTACTAATCTAGATGAAATTATGTGTTGGTCTGCTTGCTAACTTTTCTTTTAAAGTTGCATATTCATTGATTTAATCATTGAACACATGTTTATTGAGTACCCATTCCATACCTGATACTGTTCTAGGGCCCTAGGCACTGGGAACACAGCTATGAATGACATGCCTACAAGAAAAATACCTAGAAAGGACTGCTGGGTCAGAGAGTAAGCACATTTGAAATCTTAATAGATACTGCTAAATTGTCCTCTAAAAGTCTGTACCAGATGATATTTTTTATTAGGTGGGGTATTTTTGATGTGGTATCCATAGGGGCACTTTCCAATGATTTGTTTGTCTATATGTCGGGGAGGGGATGGAAAGGAAGGGAGGTAGAAGAATCCTAAGGAAGGATAGGTTTGGAGTTATGAATTGAGACAGCCCAAGCTAGGTGGAGAGATGAGAGCTCAGAGCAAATACTGATGTGAATCAGAGGCAGATGCTCCCTGGTCTCCTTGTCCCAGGCCAGCTTGCTGTGACCTGGGCAATTTCCCTATTGGACCACTTGGCAGTGGGCCCTGATATCGAGCACCTGCCATGGAAGGAGGAGAGGAAAAGCCACCTCGTGATTATTACTTACCCATTGTAACCCTTTAGCAGGAGTGTTGCATCTGTGCCCATAGGCCAGCACCCCTGCTAGGCTTCTGATGAGCTTTCCATCCAACTGCTGCAGCCCCACATGGCGGCCTTTGGGCTCCGCCCGGGGGCCCTGGGCGGAAGCAGGATGTCAGGTTTCCAAGAGGGTGAGCAGCAGCTGCTTATCTGCAGTGGTCAGTAAGGCAGACAGAAACATTCTCTGTGACCTTCCTTCCTTGGCCTGTTTGAAAACCGTGACCCTGCTCTCCTTTATGGGGGAGGTAAGCATGGAGGTTTAACTAAGTGGGGGTATAAACATGAAATGTTTGTATTTTTTCCCAATTATTGATTTCTATAGCGTTCAGCTGAATTTTCACTTTCTGCTCTTTAACATCTTTGGTAACTTTCTCCTCTTTTTTAGTGATAAAATTTTCAGTTCATTTTGGTTTAGAGTGTCAGTCTCAGACAGTTTAAATCTAATCTCCTACCTCTTCCAAACCACAGCTTTGGCCCTAGAGGCCTGGGACACCTGGAGTATATAATCTGCCTCTACTTTTTCCTCAAATCCAGCACCTTGGAATGGGGGGAGGGTAGTGATAAGCAAGAGGCAGGGAGATAGAGAAGAAATAATCTACCCTGAGGACACACCTCCTCCCTCTCCTGGGTTTACACATCTGTTTCTCCACAGAGGGGGTGCCATTATCAATTTGGATGGGACAGTTCTTGGAGTGGCACTTCTCTGCACATTTGAGAATATTTAACTTTTCTTCTCCTCCATCCCCAACACAAATTCTCATAGCATCTTTCAGTCTTTATGATAAGCAGCCTCACTATCATTTTTTCAAACACCTCCTAGGGGGTGCCATCCTGCCTTGGTTGAGAACCACTGGAACCTTCCTCACTCCGGGCCAGGTAGAAGGGATGGAAGAACAAGACCTTAGATTGCTGGGCCAGAGTCAGTGGTGGAAAGGTTGTCCTTTGGTTGGGTCTGATTTCATCTGGATCTTTCTGCTGTTATGTGGTAGTCTCTGTAGAGACAGTGTGGTTGGATTTATAAGGGTATTGTTTATCTTCCTCTGGACCTCTCTAGTGCTGAGAACCCTTTTGGAGAGGGTAGCTGGATCTTCCTTTGCCCCCATCAGTGATCCATGCCTCCAACACTTTCTCTGGGGAAGAGGTAGCTTCAGAGTAAATGGGGGGTTCATTTCCCTGTACCTAAAAGCCCTTTGGGCAGCCTCCAGATTCTGCTCCTCCTTCTAACACCATGTCCCTCTAACTCCATGTCCCCTGTAGTAGGCATGAGAATCACAGGAGATTTCTTGTGCATCCTGTAATAAGTTGTTGTCCCCATCTTCTTCCAAGAGGTACTTAGTGGGGATTCCACCATCATAGGTTTCCAGAAAAGCAGCAGACACCAGGCTGTACATTTATGGATATTTCCAAACTCTAGGAGAAACATGTCAAACTCTCCCAAGAGACATCTTACCACATTCCACTTGGATGGTAACCCAAGTATGGGACTTCAGATTGTACAACTCAGTGAGGATCCATCCAAGGGTGAGGTGCCGGTTTCCTTTTTTTTTTTTTTTTTAAAGATGCCCTTAGTCTCTAAAAGCAATTATCTTGCCACACTGTCTACCTCCTGGCTTTGTGAGGGATAGGGAAGCATACATCTCCAGTCTTGTACAAAATGTGTCTTACTAAGGACCCAGGAGATTGGGAGCTCTCAATTCCAACTATCTCCTTTTTTTTTCTTTTTAGCTCACACTGAAAAAGATTTGATGTATGTGGAGAGTGGGGTGATTGTGGTGGGGCTGGTTCTGCTGATTTGCAGAAAGTCCTTGTGTTATGGCTCACTTTAAAGTGTGGTGTATTTAGGCCCTCATTGTCCTTAGCCAGGAGCCCTTGACTCTTTTCCAGGGCAACAGGAAACATCCCACTCCACCTCCTTTGACATAGGAGCATCATGCTGGGGAAACACTTCTGAAGTCTTGACACTAGTCCTGATGCTAGATGCAGAAGTTGGAGGATAAGAATACATTGTCAGAATTAGGTGAAGAAAAGGAAGCTTCCCCTACACAGACTAAAAGCTCACAATTGTCTCCCTTGGCTGTTGATCTCTCCCTTTAGATATTCTATGGCAGGTGGGGGAGGAAAGAGGAAAATACATATTGAGAGAACAAACTGAGATAGAAAGAACATTAATGAAGAAGGGAAGGATAATCTTCTGCTCTATCTCTGTTTAAGGAGTATGGAATGGCTAGGAATTTCCTGAGGTAGAAGTGAGAGTTCATCTTCTGACACTGACATGAAGAAAAAGATTTACAACTAAAATCCATTCATCTGTCTGTCTGTCCATTCATTCATTCATCCACCACCTGCCCACCTACTCAACAAGCAACTCTGAGGCAGATACTGTACAATGAAAATAATCTTTATGTTCTGCCTTTTTTCTTGCTCCTATTCTTGTCTCACCTGGTCTTCCTGCCTAGGTATAGAACTATTAGGACCATATGTTGCTAGATTCAGGACCTTGCTGAGGAAGGGGCCCATTACAGACCCTTAATCCCCATTACAGATGGATAATCCCTAGGGGCTAAAGCTTTGAGGGTGTTGATCCGCTAAAGTTCTCTGTAAGTAATTCAATTCCTTCCTGGTTTGCTTCTTTATAAAGTGAGATACAAAGATGACTTAGGTTTTTGTTGTTGTTGCTGCTGCTATTGTTGTTCTATTAGGTATTATAAACTACATAGAAAATTGAATATGTATGTTCCATTTAAATATTGAATTAAATATATGACTATGTATATTAATAACATAGAGAGACAGACATAAGCTCAGCTGTAGCTGTAGATATTAGTATTCCTGTCATTTAGGTGAGGGAACAGAATGCCAGAAAGGGTAAGTCTTACTTAAGGACTGAGAGTACCGGTAGAGTCTGAATTTGAATTCAGGACTATTTGATTCCAAAAACCCGTACCCACTTTCTACTTATACTGTAATGCCTCTATATCAGTAGTTATCTAAAGGGAGTATAAATAAAATGGAAGAAATCACATGTATGCCACAAAACATATGAGGCTTTCAGAGGACTACCTTTAGGGCAGGGCTTTGGAGAAGGTGCTGAGGAATCCATCATTTGTGTGCAGTAAGCAGTCATGTCTGCAGAGCTCAGAGGGGATGACTAGATTTAGATTGGTGCCTATAACTGGTATTTGCTTTTCTTGCATTGTTTCCAGATTAGCCTCTTAGTTAGAAGTTGCTGGATATTTTTGTAAGAACTTCCTCATTCCCAGAGCCTCAAGGGACTGGATTCCCTTCTTGGCTTCTTCTCAAGAAAGCTGCCTAAAGATTTATGCTTTATAGATATGACTATGGTAGTTACTCTCTAGAGATCAACCCAACACCTATTGTAATTTATGCCCTTTATAGTCTCCCTCACTTCAGTCTGGTTGTGCCTGTGATTCACTGTTGACCAATAGAATTTAGTGGAAATGATGCTGAAACTAGGTCATGACAAACTTTGCAACCTCTACCTGGGTCTCTTGAAATGTTTGCTTTTAGGATGTATCCTTCTCAGAATATTACCTCTTGGAACCCAATTGCTGTGCCATGAGAAGCTCAAGCCACATGGATGGCCATGTGTTGGTGCGCTGGCTGATAGCCCCACCTGGGCTCCCAGCTGACAGCTAGCATCACCTGGCAGCCATGTGAGTGCACCATCTTGGACATTGAGGCCAGCAGTCGTGCCCTCAGATAACTTTTGACCCAGTTGTCATATATGTGATTGTAGCTTCATGGGATTCTCTAAGCAAGAACTGCCTCACTGAGCTCAGCCAAGCCAAAGAACCATGAGAAAGAAAAGCGAAGAAGTTTAAGCCATTAGGTTTTGGGGTGGTTTGTTACATAGCAAGGGAATAAGTGGAACAATTCCTCTGGGATGAGGCCAGACTCCTAGGCTAGTGCTGACCAGTGGGGCTTTGGAGTTAGAACCTGGAATTTACTAGCCTTTTGACGTTGTGTAAGCGCCTTCACATCTGTGTGTCTCAGTATGCTCATTTGTAAAATAGAGATAATAATTATACCTACCTCATTAGATTTTTATGAGAATTAAATATGTGATCTGTATGAAGGGCTTAATGTGGCGCCTGGCATTTACTAAGCACTAACTAAATGCTAACTAGCTATGATAATAATTATTGACATTAGTGGTTGTGTGGGATTTAATAAAGTTTCTCCTAAAACACAACCACTTATTAACATTTCTCTTTATTTTTGTTTTATTTCCTTTTCTACTCATCTTAACCTACCAGCTCTCTTGAAAGTCAAGGTATGCAAACTTTGTGGCAAAGTTGCTTCATTCTATTCTGCCACATATTTCAAACGAAGGGCAGATTTTCTGAGTTGACCTGTTTATTTTTGGAGTTGTGGGAATATGAACCTTCCATTCACTCACTTTTATTTCTTCTTTAAGGGCTGTATGTATCAGTTTTGCTTTTTCTCCAGTTTTCTCCCGGGAATTGCTTTTCCTTACTTGAAGGCCAGGGGATCTCAGCAAGCAGGCAACTGATGTCTTATTGAAGAGGACAAGAACGAGGGTCATTGGGATGAAAACGAGAACTGACACTTAAGTTCTCCTCTGTGGCCTCTTAATGACTTGTTGTGGCTGAGAGCATTACGCTGTTTCCATAAAAGGGAACCAAACATACACCCGGTTTGTTGAAATGGCGGGATACATGAAGCTTTTCAGAACAGCAAACATTTTTCTATGGCTTTACAACTCCTATGATTATGCTAATGCAGGGGAGGGTGAGCAGAGACCTAGGTTCACATGACCACCACGAATCCCATCTCCTCCCATTCTCGTATTTTAGATTCCATGCTTCAGATACAAAATTACATTAAAACTTGAACTCTCTGACCAATGGTGTTAGGTTTACCTAACCCACCTGTTACTGTATTTACTCTTTTCAGTCAGGACATGTTTGTGAGAGAGGACCAAGTGATTTACGTTGGGGAATATATGTCTACTAGGAATCTGCATGTAGTAATGAGGTAGATAGGGATAAATATTATCATATTTTATTTAACTTACTTTTGCTGTGGGCTCAGTACAAAAATATCTGGTCTGGGTCTTCAAATTGTACCTGAAAGAAACCTAAATCACAGAAATCTTGAAGATATCGGGAGGAAAATGACCTATTTTCTGAACTATTTTATGGTAGAAAGACTCCATTTTCATAGAGAGGGACTAGTTATTAGGCATCAAACTTATATTTGGTACCACACTTTCCTTTTTCGGTTTGTCTGAAAGTATGTTTAGCTCTGTTCAGCTCCAGATTAGCTTGGCATATAGTAGGCACATGATAAATGCCTCATAAAGGAATTAAAGAATGATACATGTTTGCCAAAGTTGCTCAAGCCATCTGAGGATTCTTCTGCTCAGCAAGCTGGCTTCCATGAGGAGCTTGTTTAGGTTTTTAAAATTGCATCAACCTCGGTTATTCTAGCTGCTTCTCTTTTTCCCTTCCACTTCTGGGAGACAAAGCTCACACTTCTTAGCCAGTGAGTTGCCTTCATATCTGTGAGAGAGGGCTGGGTAAAATGAACTCCATGGATTGTGTCCTGAAATGAAAGCTGAGTTCTGACTCTTAGTTCAGGAAAGTGATCTCTGCTTGGTGTTAAACATAATTCTGTTACATTTCGTCAAAGATGATCAGTATTTTTGAATTCTTGGTGATCTGTGAAGGTGGAAAATTATATATTTTAATTATAATTCAAATAAAAAATTTGAAACTCTAGATTTTGAGTAAAAGATTTTAGGGAAATGGATAACTAATTTAATAAAAAGCATGTTTGAGTAAGTGGCTGTAGGTAAGCTTTGTTGATTAACGTGGAAAAATCATTACTCACTGAGGAATGACTGCTCACCAGCTTTAAGAGAAAAAGGCTTGTGGTCTTCGTGCACTACTAATCAAATTGATTTCCTTATCAGGAATAAGCATGTTCGAGCAACAATTGTATCCAAGAGCTTACAGACTGAACATAATGAGATTTCCTTTTTTTTTCCCCCCCTTTTAAATTTGGAAGGAAGTCTTCCCACCCAGTGTCTAGAGACCAGCCAAGTCTGGTCCAGCCTTGTGAAATATGAAACTATCAATCTGTGAAATGTATAGAATAAAGCTTGGCTTATCTGTGATCATCTTTCATTTTTCAGTACTCAGTGGTTAAGACAAAAGTGTGCAATTCTGCCTTTGGAAGCTTCCATTGCCCCCTCCTGCTCTAGTCCCATCTTACTTTTAGGTGATTATACACCAGTTCCCTATTTTCTTTACCTTTCTACTGTTTTTTCTTGTTTTAAACAGTTTTTCATCTCCCCTCCCCCATATTCCCCTGTCCCTAATTCTCTCAAGTTTTGAGTGATAACCTGGCAGTGGCAAAATTGGTGGATAAATAGAAGGGACAATGAATACAATTTACATTTTAAATATCAAGCTGAAGCTCCAAACCTAAGGAAAAATACCTAAAAGAAGTTGATGCTTTCAGGTAAAAATATATCATTGTTATTATTTTTAGTGGCGATAATAATAATCCATGGCTAACAGATGTCAAAAACTATGTGGGAAACTCCAAGCATGTCTTCCTGTCAGAAGAGCAAATTTGAAAACTGATGATCAATAAAGGAAAGCTGCTCGTTATCTCAGTCTCATTATTATCATACAGGGCTGGACCATCTTCTGCAAGTAGTGGTGCTCGTGTGCACTACAAAGGGGCTTTCAAGTCTGAGAATAACATCATTTGAGATACTATTAGTTCCTATGAGACCGAGATTATCATAGGATATAGAATATAATATATCTAATTTCTCTGAACTTCAACTTAAAATGAACTAACGTGCTTATAGCAAATAATCTTAAGAACATTTGCTTAAGACTTATTGTCTGTCAGGTACTATGATAAATGCTTTGTTTGTGTTATTTCATCTAATTATTTCAATAACTCAATGCTAAAGGGAGATATATTATTCCATAATATTACCCTATTTTATAGATGAGGAAACTGAGAATAATCTGCATAGGGTTGTTATAAAGTAGTTTATTTTTACTCTCATAATTGCCATTGCTCCTATAGCTATTATTAATCATCAGAACTTGTGTACTCTGATCTAAACTGTGTTGATGACACATGATGAATCATTCTTCAACTTTCCATTTACAACTTAAATTTTTATTATTTTTCTCCGTTATAACAGCAATACATATTATTGTTTAAAATGGAGAAGATAGAGATAAGATAGCAGCAAAGCAAAATAAGACAACAACAAAAAATTGTTTGTAGTCTCACTACTCAAAGATTATTCCTGCTAACATTTTGGTATATATTTTCCCTTATTACTTACTAAGCATACATAAAAATATCTTAAATACAGCATACCACACATGCTTTTTTTATAACCTACCTTTTCACTCAGCAATATAACTTGGACATTTTTCCATTGAATTAAATATTCTGCTACATGGTTTTCTAAATTTGGGGGTGTTATCAAAGTTTGAACAGTGTATCAAAGTTAGGGTCTCTTGCCTTAGAAAAGTGACCATGCACACAAACTGTTGCATACATATTTTAAGAGTTTTACTGCCTAAAAATTGTCTATATATTTTCTGTCCCTGTTTATACCATTATAGACAGTATACAGTATTCTAATGTTTAAGGTAATACTATAACTTATTTTATAATTACAGTTTACATTTAATAGTATTTTGTATTAGTTTTAAGTGTATAGCACAGTGGTTAGACAATCATATACTTTACAAAGTGGTCTCCCTGGTATTTCCAGTACCCAACTGACACTGTACATAGTTATTACATATTGATTATAGTCACTATGCTGTACTTTATATCTTTGTGACTATTCTGTAACTACCAATTTGTAGTTCTTAATCCCTTCACCTTTTCACCCAATCCCCCACCTCCCTCCCCTCAGGCAACTGTCCAATCTGTTCTCTGTATCTATTCCTGTTTATATTTTTTCTCTGTCATGAACAATGTGATTGAGATCTTTTACATTTATCACTATAATATGCCTTCACAGCAAAATTCCCCTTGCTACAAATTTATAGTTACCTCTTAGCTCCAAGGTTTAAGTATAAATGACCAGAGTTTACACATCTAGGAGAGTGAGGACAACTTTTGGAAGCTTTTACCTTTCAGAGTGTTATGCTAAATCTAGTGATACTGATATTTGGATTGGTTCTTGAAATACCACTGGTGCAATGGTTTCTAGTGACACGTATTTTTAAAGATTCTCAAAGGTGGTAAATTTTCAACTCTGATAGTGACTTTGATTTTTAAAATAGCCCAAAGTCTTTGCAGTGAATTTACTTTAATAATTTATTGAAATAAACTAATTAATAGCATGTTGGGTATTTTAAAAAGCTACTATAAGTAAAGGGATTTATTTTCTTTTTTGCTTTGGAACTGGCTCTGTGGTTGGTACAAAAAGAGACTTTCCAAAAGAGAATAAAGAAAGCATCAATGGAATAAGTGTATAAGTTTCCCAAGGTGACTACTTGGAATTAAAAATTCACTGATACAACTACAGATATGTTTGTTTAAGAGAAAATCTATATTATTGGTAGATAGTTAATCTTATATGCCAGTTTAGCTAAGCCATAGTATTAGTTGTTTGGTCAAACACCAGTCTAGATGTTGCTGTGAAGGTATTTAGATGAGATTATCATTAACATTTAAATAAGATTATTCTCATTTAGATGAGGATAACATTTCCTATCAGCAGGCTTTGTGTAAAGCAGATTGCACTTCATAATGTGGGTAGGCCTCATCCAATTAGCTGAAGGCCATTAAGGCAAAGACTGGGGTCCCAAGACTACAACATGGAAACTCTGCCTCAGTTGTTAGCCTTTGGATTCAAGACTGTAACACCAACTCTTGTAAGAATTTTCAGCACACAGCCTGCTCTGCAGATCTGACATGTCAACCCTTGCCGTCATGTAAACCAATCCCTTAAAATAAATCTTTCTACATCCGTTCTATTGGTTTTGTTTCTCCAGTGAGTTTTAATTCAATTACCAATTGATGTTCCCAAAATCTTCAATCTTTCTCTTTTGTGTTAGCCTTACTATGGTCAATTTGAGAAGAGATGCTGCTGACCTTCTCTTAGATTTTGGACTCTCTGCTCCTTTTGGGCTGATGGCCCTCCATTTGTTGGCTCCCATTGAAATAGTTCAAATTTTTAAAATCCTTGAGAGTGGTATTTTTTAAAAAGATCAACTTTCTAAAATTGCATGGGGACCCTTTACTTATTTTTATTTTTGTTCTTATTATTTACAATGGTGGTAAAACACATGTAATAAAACTGACCATCATAGCCATTTTTAAGCGTACAATTCAGTAGTGTTAAATATATTCACATTGTTGTGGAACAGATCTCCAGAACTCTTTTCATCTGGCAAAACAGAAACTTTATACCCATTATGGGACAAATTTCCATTTTCCTCTGCCCGGCTGGTCCCCAGAAACCACCATGCTGCATTCTGTCTGTGTGAGCTTAATTATTCTAGGTACCTCATATACATGGAATCATCCAGTATTTGGCTTATTTCACCTTGTGTAACGTCCTCAGTATTCATTCATGTTATAATGTGTATCAGAATTCCTTTCCTTTTTAAGGCTAAATAACATTCCATTGTATGCATATACCAAATTTTGTTCATTCATTCATCTATTGACAGACATTTGGGTTTCTCCCACCTTTTGGCTATTGTGAATTATGTTACTATAACCATGGGTGTACAAATGCCTCTTTGTGGCCTAGCTCTCCCTTCTTTTGGATATACCCAGAAGTGGAATTGCTGGATCATATTGCAACGGGGCACATCCAGGGCCCCCCAAAGGGTATTTGTGATGGGGTCCAGAGATTGGGGTGTCCAAGAAAAATATATTCTTCCCTCCCCAGGCCACCTTGGGGGATGGGAGCCTTGAGTAGGGCCATTGAGAGTCATTTTGCATGTCAATAACAGGAGAGCTTCATTCCTCATATGCAAAGAGGGTTATTTTGCATATCACCAAAGCTAATCAGGAAGGTTTAAAAGACTTAAGACCGAATATAGCTGGGAGAGAGAAGAGGAGAGACAGGACCTGCCAGATAGACAAAGGGACACAGACTCTGGGGAACAGTGTGAAGACCACAGGGGAAGAAAGAGGGGAGAAAGGACTCCTACTCTTGGGCCATGAGAAAGTGCCACATGGTTATGGATTAAGAGCTGGAGATCACAGTGACACAGCGGATGGTGCTGGGAACCACAAGAGGCCTGCCTAGCCGAGCCCCGGACTTCTGTTCTTTTCCTTCTAAAGGACGGTACCCCTGACTGGCCTGACTGGCCTGACTGGCCTGACTGGGCAAAGAGGGGAAGGCAGGATTGTTTAAGAGGGACATTTAGCCATTAATCAAACCTGTATAACTTTTGAGTAAACAGTTTCTTTCCTTTTCACCAAACTGTGCCATTCAGAGCCATAATTCCAAGGGCAGCGGTCAAAGGATCTACAACTGAGGGACCCTGGGGAAGAGGGATGTTGTTGTTTTGGTAATAGCACCTGGGCACCACCCCCCACGGGTCCATTTGTTCGGTAACAATATGGTAATTCTATTTTTGAAATTTTGAGAAGATACCATACTGCTTTCTATAGTGGATACACTACTTTACATTCCCACTAATAGTGCACAAAGGATGTAATTTCTCCACACCCTCACCAACACTTGTTATTTTCTGTTTATTTGATAATAAGCTTGCTAATAGGTACACAGTGATATCTCATTGTCATTTTGATTTACATTTCCCTATTGATTAGTGATGTTGAGCATCTTTTCATGTGTTTATTGACCATTTGTGTGTCTTTTTTGGAAAAGTATTTATTCAAGTTTTTGCCTCTTTTTTTAATTGGGTTGTTTTTTGTTGTTGTTGTTATTGAGTTTTAAGATTTCTTTTTTTAAAGATTTTATTTATTTACTTTTAGAGAGAGGGGGAGGGAGGGAGAAAGGGGGAAATATTACTGTGCGGTTGCCTCTCACACGGCCCCTGCTGGAGACCTGGCCTGCAAGCCAGGCATGTGCCTTGACTGGGAATCAAACCTGTGACCCTTTGGTTCACAGGCCAGCACTCAATCCACTGACCCACACCAGCCTGGGCTGAGTTTTAAGATTTCTTTATTCTGGGTTATTAACCTCTTATCGGGTATACGATTTGCAAGTATTTTCTTCCACTCTGTGGCTTGCCTTTTCACTCTGTTGATTGTGTCTTTGGCACACATTTTTAATTTTAATTTGGTTTGTCTGTTTCTTCTTTTGTTGCCTATACTTTTTGTGCATAGAGACAATTTACTTTTTTTCCCCTAAAAGCACACAATATTTATGTATATCACACCATATGAATTGTCCATATTTTACTCCAATAATACACATTTTTGCCTTCAGTAACACTGAAAAATTTCCCCATCAATACTGTCTCACAGGAACCTTACCAAAAATTCTTAGGAAAAAGATTTGGGCTGTTTTCATATGAGCATGGCCAAGACTTGGTCCTCATGACTCACCATAGCTCTGAAGTGAGTGAGGGAGACATTCAGAAACAATCTTCTGTCACAACAACTAATACTGAGTAGACATGCAGGTCATCTTTATCGAATAATTGATTGTCTTGTTCCTAGGCATCTGTAAGTATTTTCGGAATTTTCTCATGTTCCTTTTAATCCTGCTACAGTCATTCCCTCAGACTGAGTATTTGCAATTTGCATGACTAGAAAATCAGTGGAACAGGTTGTTGTTGCAACAGAATGTCTGCAAGTTGCTGTTTTGAAAGATGTAGCTCTCTAAGGCAAGTTGATGTGATAGAAAAGTTGAGGCTCGGAGAGTTTAAGGGCTACTTTCAAGTTACACACTGAATGGAAAACAAGAGCCAGTTGTGGAAGCTGAAAGTTCAAAATTTTATGTGATGTCATTGCACAGTGAATGCATGACCTCTCACCACATAAACGAAGATTTCCAAAGAAAATCATGTCGAGCAAATCAGCTCTAAAACATAATTACTAGATTAAGAACTCTTTAAAGGCAAAGAAAGGCCATGCCTGTCAATCCTTAAATTTTCAGCAAATGTGCACACACATGCACACGTGTACACACAAAAAATATATAAAATTTACATGCTCTCTTATTACCCCCAGGTAGCTACAATTTTTCACGGTTATTTTGAAAGGAATAAAGAGAAGAAAAAGAAAAAAAAATACATCTTAAAGAGAAATAAAGTTGTACGTCAGTTGTCAGTTCTTTAGAGTTCCAAAGAATTCATAAATGCCTGTATAACTGAATTATACACACATAGTAAATATGTCTAAATATAAATTAATGTAAATGTTCAAAGTTTACAAATATTTTATCAGGTTAAGAGAATGCTGAAAAATCAATAAATGTGATTTGAAGATGTACGAGGATACGCTTTGATTTGAGTTGCAAGCTAACTTTTTGAAGGGAAACAAATATGATATTCTCATTTCGTTCTGGATCAACATTAGAAACTGAGTTTCTTAAAAATAATTATTGTTTCTGTTTTTCTCTTTGGAGGTTGTAACTTGTTTCTTTTTGTTTTTTTGATAACACCACACTGGTTTCCCCAGGGGAGGTTGACGTTGACAGAGAAAAACCAAGGGAACATTTGTGACTTCATCCAAATGTCATAACAAAAGTAAGTCTTAGCATGCTTCTGGGGGGATTGACTTTCAAGCAGGAACTAGGTTGTTTTGGAAACTTAGCTAATGACATTGTTATTATTTCTTGTGAGTGATTAGGTTGATAGATCAATCCCACTTGCATTTAATGTAATCCCTACAGACCTGAGTGACGAGCCCATCCGCACAGGAGCTGTGTGGCCCTAATGACTGGCCAAAGCTCTCTTTTCTGCAAGGAAGTTAGGGCCCTTGCCTCTGACATTTTTACACTTGGCTGTGAACCCCTCTTCCCCAAATAATATTTTCTTAATTAATATGCCTGATGATTTTGAACCATCTCTCATCCTGAGAATATTAATACATTTTGAAAAATTTAAAGGATAAGTTTGCAAAGCACAACTCACATTCGTAAAAATTCTGACAAGACACAAATGTTACAGATATTAAGATTCATTTAACTTGCACATTTTAGTTGTGCCCTGCACACAGAAGGAATGCAATAAATATTTACTGAATATGGAATGGATGAAGTGAGTTTGGAAATAAGCAGAGTCTCTGTGGCACTGTAAATCATTGCAGAAGTATGTTTTTACAAATATCATTGGAACACAACCCTATCTTCTTGACCTTCTTATGTTTTTATTGATGTGTTTTGACTATTACTAAGAAGATGCTAGTTTGAAAGGAGAAGCCAATAATTTAAAAACATGATTTTTACCATCTCCTAACACTTCACCAAAGGTCAAGAGTGTAGATAAACAACTTCCTACAGCTGCTGCTACATCTGGCACACGCCTGCAGCAGAAAGTGTGCGCTGAAAAGATAAACACATCAGGTTGTATCTACTTGCGCGCCTATGTTTTTTGTGTCTGAACTTGACCCTTAACAATTAATATTAAAACCAGACTTGACATTAATGAATAAAAATGTAAAAGAAGCTATGCTGAGTTGAAATTACCAGCATTCCCAAGAGGATATATTTCTCTGATGGTTTTGACGTTAACTCTGATTTTGTAATCCTGGCTCAACATCTTAACTTTGTTGTTTCCTTCTGGGAACAATCTCTTCTTGATTTCTGCACAGCTTCAGGTCCCTTATGATTCCCTACTTGATTAATGCTGAACATTAATTGTTCTGTCTAGGTCAATTTACTTATATATGGATATTTGCCAAATAGTACTTCACTTTGTGACTTCTTGAGTATGCTTCCAGCTCTGAGATTCTGTGACACTATTTACATATCTAATATTAGCAGGATGACTTTCTTTTAAGAAGTCATCACACAGAATTCTCTACTAGCTTTCGAGTGAAATGTCCTATTTGTTAATTATCTTAAATACTTGCATAAATATGAGTGATGACTCAGAACCTTTAAAAAAATTCACTCCACCTGGATTCTTTCATGGACAACTCTAAAAAGTAAACTGTAGGAAGGAGGTATGACTTTATAGTGTTTACTCATTGTATTTGTGGTGAACCTGGCAAGTCTCTGTAAATACTGATTGAATCAGACAAAGACCTCTCAATTCCAAGTTGGTTTTCTATCCACAAAACCATAGCAACTTTCTAAAAAAGACTGTCAGACATAAGTATCATTGATTTTCTTATTCACTAAGCACCCAGATGCCATTATTCACATTTGGAAGTGTTCATATTTTCTTACATCAAATAATTTTCACAGAACCAGGTTATGTCTCTCTATATAAGCCTTATATCTGAGAGCTTTGTAATTTCAATCTTCCCTCTTTTTTTTTTTTTTGCCACAAATAACCATTGATTTGTGTATTGATTTTACTCTTGTTATTGATGTTATTATCAAAAAATGTTTAACTATTCCATTTCTCTTTGTGGTGGCATACACAATCTCTGTGGTAGTCATTTCTGCATTGATCCTTGACTAACAAATGCAGGTATCCAGGCGTGATGTCTACCCTCTGTTTTTACCGAATGGCTGCGTGAATGCTTTACAAGATCACAGAAAGTTCTCTATCTCCTGATTAGCATTTAGAGAACCTTAGCAACTGGGATGGAGCCATAGGAGAGAACCAGGCTGCTATTTAAATGGAAGGAAGTCACTTTGCAGCTGATAAGCAGGAGGAGGAGGAGTGATAAATTGCGAAGGGCCTTTCAGCCTTAGGAATTCACAGTGAGGGTCTATCATGAACCAGGTCTGCATCTGAAACTTTTACTTTTCACAGCATCATCTGAGGGCAATGACAGGGGCAAAGAAATGTCCTAGCATAGTCTGTATTGGATACCTGTCAGTTGGTTTACAGATAATCTACAGACCACAGAGTATCTTGCTGATGTCCTTAGGACAAGAAACACAGGAGGAGGAAATGTTAAGTTCAGAAGGCTTCTAGGAAAAGGAGACGCCAGTCTACAGTACAGCCCTATAAATGCATTTTTTAAATTTAGTAACATCATACCTGGTGACACAATCAATACTATTCAATAATAAAACTCCAGGGATGAGCTGGGAAGCCCCGTCATCTGCAATGGGGATGGATTGTTGACCCAACTCAGTTTCTGGTTATGCTTCATTGGCACCGATTTGTGACTTATGCATGGTCTGTGCGAGCCCTTCTGTGCTGTGACGGTGGTAGAGAGCATCTCCAGTCTAGCACAGTGCCTCATAGTTATTAAATATATATTTGTGAATGGATGAAAGGCTAGATACATGCTTTATTGAATCACATGCTTGGCTATTCTCACTGCTGCCTGTTTTGGGTTAGGTTGCTGTGACTGATCAACTAGTACCCATGACTATGAATGAATGCATATGGCTTTTGGAATTAGGATCACATTCTGATGGCTACTATATGTTAAATGCTGGGCGAAGGCCAATGAGGAATAAGAGGATGCATGACCTCTGTCTTCAAAGAGTTTTAAATCTAGCTGGGGAGTCAACACTAGGAATGTTCAACAATAGCATATTCACAGGAGTCTAAATTATACAGTGCTATGTTGTCTATCCTAGATTTTGACAGTTTGGAAGCTATTACTCTTATTTTCTGGTTTTATTTATGGCATGGAGGAAAATGACAGAATGTTAGGATGAAATGGGACTCCTAGAAATCTTTGATACCTTTTCATCCAAGTCATTTTTTCTAGATGAGAACACAGAAGTGAAGTGCCTGGCCCAAGGCCACTGATCACAGGCAGTGGAAGTGGTCGCGCATTTCCCTAGGATTTCAGTTCCAAAGCCTGCTCCAGGCTCCTGCCAGCAGTTTGCTGTGTTTCTAAATGAGGTCTTGGTTTTGTGATGATAAATCCCCTATTGCATAGGTTCTAAGAAAGATGCAACGAATCCTACTCCTTAGCAAATATGTTAAAGTTGGTTTTTACTCTATCTTTTTTGCCTGTATTTTCTTTCTTTTTCTTCTTCTTTTAAACCAGCACCTTAAGCTAGTGTCCATAATCTGCATAGTGTAAGAAATGTTGGAGTTCACGAATGGCATCTGATATTTAACAGTTAAAATTTTCTGAGCCCAATGGTACAGGCCCATATTCTTTCCTCACTTCAGCACCATAACCACAGAACAAGGCACACATGGAGGCTTAGGGTTTAAGGAACTGTCTAAGCTCTCAGACAGAGCGTGTACTGGGGTTATGCTGTGAACCCAACAAGCCAGGCTCCAGAGTCTATGCCTGTAACCACAGCCCTATACTATTTGTGTATATTAAATGCCTAAAAGCTGGCGTGGCAGCACCTACCACACCTCCGAGCTATTGAGACATTACAACATCCACCCAAAATCTTGACCGTGTCCTCCAGCTAGACTCCGTGTCCATGTTTTTTCTCTTCAAATGTTCACATCTTTTCTAAAAGGGAGATACCAATGCTAGGCCTAGCTTAGTGCACTAATAAGCCAGTAGAGAATTTAAACATAGGATTTATAACCTTCAAGCTCTTCTATTTGCCATAACTCACTTACTCTTTCTTTTTCACTCCCTTTTTTCTTTATTTTTTATTCTTTTCTCTCTCTCTTCCTCTGACAGTCAAATTTAGTGAAAAATCTGGAAGGACTGAATTGATTTGAAAATGTTACAATGATAGAGTTTGTGGTACCTAGAAGAATTGGTGATTTGGTGAAAAGATCATTATTTTAAATGTTTCTCCTTTTCCTTGGTGTACCCCCCCCTTTTTTTTTTAAGTTAAAAAAGAATGAAGGGAAAGGAAGCCAGCTCCACGGCTTCAGTGTGGCTCACTTGCTGACCCTTCGGGTGGAGCCTGCTGCCCTGCAGGGCACCGCGGTCTAGGACGCCTCACCCGCCCAGAGGGGCCTTCAGGTTTGATTAGCCTCGGAATCCGGCTTACAAAGTAAGCTGTGAAAAAGTCAAGGCAAACCAGAGATGGACCCCTGACTCTTGGGGTGGGATGGTGGCCTTTCTGGGCAGGAAGTGTTCTGATGTGCTGACAATGAGGAAGCAGGCCATGTTTTTGTTTATTTTCTCATAAAGTGCTGATGAACAAATGAGGGAGTTGCATTAAGGGGCTCTGAAGGCAAGCTGTGAAAAGAGATTGGGGTTTATCAGCCTTTTAGCCTGGTTTCCTTTGGAAAGAATGCTTATGACATGGCTGGGCTCTGCAAGCCTGCTGTCCGCCCCCATCGCCGTGCCCCTCCTCTCCTCGCGCCCCATGATAACTTCGAAGGCCTCAACCTGATGTCAGCCCTTTTCAGCAGATGGGGAGAAGGTGGGCCTCATGGATTGCTTAATAATAAGAAGCAAATGCATGAGAGATAAAGCCAATTTCTACACTAAATAACCCCCTTTTTGTTTTTTATGCTTATGCCTGATAGTTCTAAATTTAATTTCTAGACTCTTCTAAAGAGATCCCTAAGAAATCGGGGAGGGGAGTTGGGGAGTATGAGAGGGATTCTGTCTGGAGGACCACTGATGTTTTTTGGGGATCTAAGGCCTTATCTGACACAATAACAGAGGAAAGTCAGAAATAGGAGGGAAGCAGTGCCTGCAGCTATGAATAAATCTGCCAGTTGGAAGATAAAAATTCTTAAGCAGCATATCTTGAAATAAGTACAGGCTTCGAATCCTTGGTGGAGCAAGGCATGGAGTAAAGAAATAAATGACCGAATAAATTAAAAAAAATTAAATCATCCAGAAGCTCGCTTTGCTACTAAACGGTGTCCTTACAAGTTTCATAAAGAGGAATTGTAGAGAGGCCATTATCACTGCTCCTTAGTGGCAGTTCCATCTGCTCCAAAGGCCCTTCCGTCTCCTCTGGGGGAGGGATGGAGTGTGCTTCCCCTGAGCCAGAGGTGACATCGTAGGGATAGGGTGACTGTCTGGCAGAATCACTCACTAACACTCGAGTTTGACCAGTGTGCTTCTGAGTCAAGGGATTTAAAATGTTTCACAGATGACAGCAATTTTAACCAATGTGACCTGGAGTAATTTCAAGGAATTAAAAAAAAAAAAAAAGCAATAAAAGATTCAGAATGAATTTGGTCCAATACTGAAGGTTTTTTCAGGTGTTTCTTTTTTAAAAAATTGCTTGCACTGCATGAATATAAAATGAAAATGATAATGGGGACTTGGAAGTATTGGATTATGTATTAAAAGCTGAAATATTTGATATGATGCTTAATCTGCTCAGAAATAAAGACTAGCCCACCCTTTGCTCTTCTTGGAAAGACATGGGGATTAGATATCTGACCACTGAATCATTTCACGTTAGATACAACAGGTTAATGTGGCTCTGGTGGAGTCTTCAGCTTGGTACCCACTAAAGGTGAAGAAAACAATGCAAGTTGATCGAGCCAGTCAATAACGTTGCTAGAACACTATTTGTTTCATTCTGAGGGTGGCAAGTTGGTGGTAATTGTGATGTTGTGGGTGAATGGGAATTATTTCCAAGTGTTTAAATTACTAGTTTGATAAGCCTCAGTTTGCCCACATGAAGGTGACGAGAACGTGCTCTGGACCCAGACTGCTCTTGAACCAGGTTACTCCCTTCCCTATGCCTTAGTTTTCTCATCTAAAAAATAGAAGTGTCTGAACCTACCTTGTAGAGTTGTAGGGCTTACTTGAGTTAACACTAGTAAGGTACTTAGAATGATGCTGGGAAGAGAGTAAACACCTAATAAATGCTTGCTGCTATTACTAATAAACATCACAAACATCTGAATTCTCTTTTATTTGTCTGGATTCAGTTTTTCTACCTGCAAAATACACAGGATGATGAAACATCATTTGAAACCCAAAGGTGCAGTACTTCCGGGCTGTAAGGTACAACTGAAGCAACAACTAGGTTTATTATTAAATGTCATTGTGTTACTTTGAAGCGCTCCCATAAAACCAGTGGTCTAGACATCCTAGTACTTAGTTGTGACATCCCTCCCCAGTAATAACACACATGGTTTACAAAAGTACCATACAGGAAGGCCTCAGATCAAAGATACTATTTAAATGTGAAGCATTATTATTTTTATTTTTGTTATTACTCAGAATTTCCTACATAAAAGAAAAATGAATTTGGTGAAAAATGCTTTTGTTTTAATATCAGTTATCTACAGTAAGATCAGTATTATGAAAACTAAAGTTACAATACTGTATTGTAAATATTATATATTTGCTTGCAAAATTTCAACCTCAGCATCTTTAATCTTTTTTCCATGCCACATGGCTTAAAAAGACTGAAGTAAATGATACCACTTATCATCAAATTTTAATTTTATGATTACGATTGAAAACATTTTTTGATCTTGACTGACAGCTGAAGGCATCATTATAGATCATCTAGTCTGAGCTTCGCAGGCAGGGACACTGAAGCCCAGAGGGAAAGAGCACTTCACTCGGTTGGGTGATGGTGGAGCCCAGACAAGAACCCAGGCAGGCCTCCTGATGCCTGGTTCTGGCTTCCGGTCAGTGTTTCACTCTACCTTTTTGAAAGCTGAGTATAAATTACCCTCAAATAAATTGGGGGTTAGGGGCTCAGACCTATAGCACAGTTGAAAATCCACGCATAGCTTTTGACTCCCTCCAAACTTAAGTTGTCCCTCAGTATCTGTTGGGGACTGGTTCCAGGATGCCCTGCCCCTACCCTGTGGATACCAAAATCCGTGGATGCTCAAGTCTTTTATATAAAAGGGTGTAGACCAATGCATACGCTTCACCCTCTACTCTAAACCACAGATAGAAAACAGTACAGGTGCTTATTGAAAAAAATCCACCTATAAGTGGACTCATGGATAAGTTCAGACCTGTATTGTTCAAAGGTCAACTGTATTTGCAACAACATCCTTGCTCCCCCCATTCCCTTCTTCAACACTTTTATCTCCTGTGTTAATTTTGAGTCAATCTGGAATCCTCAGAAGCTTCCCTGGGCCTTGGCCGCCTCACTATAAGACAAGATTATTATAGCCTAGCTCACCGAATTGTGAGGTCCAAGGGACATAACACATTTCGGAGGTGCCTGGAATATGACGAGCTCTCAGTAGTGTCACTGAAAACACTAAATGGTCCTTAAAACCCATTTTGGGAGGGAAATATTTCTATCTTGGGATAGGCAAGAGATTATTCACAAATATATTTTGAGGGGTTTGGACTTACTGTGAAGATAGCAAGGCTGTCTCTCATTCAGAATTGGTGAACATGCAGTGTTTTTAGTTACAGGCTGGAACTGCTGAGTGGTAGCTGAACACAGGAGAGGAGGAACAGACATTGAAACTCATTTGACTCTGAGCACTCCTTCCTTCCTCCAGGGACAGGAAATATTTCTGAAGATGGAGGAGTAATAACAATACAATAGTGATAATTGCAGCTACCCTTTGCTGGGGGTTTCCTATGGGACAGGCACATACTAAGCTCTTCACAGAGCTTCCCCCTCTTCAATCTCATGGCCACCTTAGGAGGCAAGTCCCCATCGTATCTATGAAAAGCTGAGGCTTGGAGTTTAGTAATTTACACTGGGTAAAGTACAGAGTTACGACTCTCTGATCCCAAGTCCCTTTTCATTCAAGTCCCTATGCCCAAGTGGTTGGTGGTCAAATTCATCAAGGAACTACTCAATTTTCTACTTTGCCAGTGTAGACACAGGTGATTCCCACCAGCGGGTAGTTTCCCTCTCTCTGGTGCTAGGGAAAAGGCAGTCATAGCTGTTGTATTGGTTTCCTGGTACCACAATAACAAAGTACCACAAACTGGCAGGCTTCCTACAGTTGAAGGGGGTTAGAAGTCTGAAATCAAGGTGTTGGCAGGGTCGTGCTCCCTCTGAAGGCTCTGGGGAAGAATACTTCCTCGCCTCTGCTACTTTCTGGTGGTTCCCAGCAATCCTTGGTGTTCCTTGGCTTATATTGAACAGTTGCATCTCTCCAGTCTGCTTCAATGCATGACTGTCTTCCCTGTGTTCTGTGTCTGTGTGTCTGAATCTCAAGCCACTAAATTTAGGGCCCACCCTAATCCAGTGTGACTCTATCTTAACTAATTACATCTGCCAAGACACTATTTCCAAATAAGGTCACATTCTGAAGTTCTGGGTGGACATAAATTTTTGGAGAGACACTATTTAACCCTCTATCACAGTTATCTTTGGAAAGACTGTTACTGCAGTGAGAATCCACTCTCACAAAGGACACATTTTTGCCTTTCCCAGGGCAAAACACAGGCAAAACGTAAGGCATCTTTCACATTATATCCTTATTATTTCTCTGGTCAGGTATTTTCCGTTGCAAATTGCAATGGCACATGGTCTGAAATATATTTCATAAGCCTTTTGAAATTTTAATGAGCTGCAAGCAAAATCTAATTTTTCAGGAGAAATAATGCAGCAGTCCCTTCTGACGCAGACTCAGGGAGCTCATGGCCGTGAACCCTTGCAGGAGTTTCCCCTACAAATGTTCCAAGGCGCACGTCTCCTTAGTTCAGAGCCCTGGGCCCTGGGAAGTAGAGCCATTTGTCAGGAAGCCATTTATCTGTCTTCATTGCTGGTGGGAGTGAAAAGTGACAAAACAATGTTATCAGAGGCTGCGTTCACAGTTGTGATAGGCGTCAAGGAGACCCCAACTGGTTCTGTATTTATTTATCAGAACTGCCACTGAGATTTGTGCCCACACAAACTAGCACATGTATGTATCATATTTATGTCACCATTCTGTTTCAACTGGAAAGAAAAATTGTCCTCTTCTTAAGGTGAATTTTTGATCCCCCTTTCATGTTGAAAGCAAATTATTTCTTTGTTGATTCTCTGGGCTCCCGCCCTGTTGGTCTTTTTTCCATTCCTGAAAGATGCCAAGCTCACTCCTGCCTTTATATATCTGTTGCTCCCTCTCCTTCCAAACTCCCTCCAAATCTCCCTGGGGCCAGATCCCTTGTCTCACTCTTATCTGTCTTCAGAATGTCTTCCCTGACCACCTCAGTTTTAGTTTCATTATAGCACAATCTTAACCAACTTGTAATTACTAATAGTTTGTCTAACTGTTTATGGATTTGCCCTGTCCACCTTCTAACTAAAATATAAGCTCCATGAGATCAGAGACATCATTTAACTTCCTGCTACATCCCCAGCACCTAGAGCAGTACCTGGCACAGAGCGAGTGCTCAGTGAGTGTTTGTAACTGAGTTCCCTGACCCAGACTAGATTCAGTCCTCATCTTGGACTAAAGGGACTCCAGAAACTCCATTCAGTAGAACTCAGTGTCCGGTCTCTTCTCTGAAACAAGCAAGAGGCCACGCCACTGGACACAGGCTGCACGCTGCCCAGCTGGAATTGCAGGGGTAGGTACTGGGAAGGGTAAAAAGGACTGACCAGGGCTGCAGGGCTTATTGATGGAGGCCTGAGATGAAGTGAAACAAGCCCAGAGCTCAGTTATCAACCCAAAGGGAATAGGCAAAGAGGGAAAATCCAGATTCAAGGAAACAGGAAGGAATTAGGGAAACCAGACCAAAACAATAAGGTTCAAAGTAAAGAATGGGAGGTGGAACCTGGAGGAAGTCCCTGAGCCATAAAATCATAGACACAGCTGCTTATAGGGTTTTTGACCAAGTGCACAGGTGGAAAGGAAGCTATTAAGGGTAGTGACTTAGACTCATTCACTTAGAATCAAATCAGACTTTCTACTGGACCAGTTCTGACATTGCACCGTAATTCTAGCTATTGGACCTTGATCTTATCCCCCAAACCCTGTGTTCTTCATGTAACCAGGTCCTAGATTTCAACATTAGCCTTGTTCCCAGTTATGTAGAGACAAGGTGAGCAGAGGATGGAATTAGGTATAGAATGGCAAATGTTCTACCATAAATATGTTTGGCAAGCTTGGTTTTTGATTATTAAGTGTAAGCTTTGAAATGTTAAAATACTTATGAAAAATGATTATTAAAGGAGGAACTTAAAGTGAGACTTGTGGATAAATGGGAGTCATATGTTGCTAACTCGCTAGTTATTCCTATGGATAGGCACTGTTTAATCTTTAGCCAGAGCAATACTGAGATGTTTATAAGCTGATCTATAAAGTTTGAAGTGTGCTTTGTTTACAATGAATCTTAAAGGTCTCAAGAGTTATTATTGGCTGGAATCATGTGGGGTAAGAGTCTACATGGCGTAGCAGAAACACTTGGACGAATGAGAGGTCAGGGTCCTGGCCCTGGTCTTGCTGCTAAGTAGGGGCAAGACTTTGGCCCCCCTCACACCATCTGCCAAGCGAGCAGATCTCTAGTGTGGTTGATTCTCTGCTCACCTGTAATTTGTATAAGATCAGAATTCATATGACAAAATATACTTATAACTATGTTCTCAAGATATATGTGCAGTTAGATTGATCTGAGCGTAAAAGTAAATTTGCCTGGTGATATTACATCATCTGCTTACATTAAATACAGTGTCAAAATGCAGCTTGATTTTTGGATTAAGTTTCACGTTTTGAAGCCAGGACTCCAAGTTGCTCATCTTGTCTCTGTACTTCTGCCATAAGGCTATTGTGGACTTCTCAGTTGTTTTGCAATCTCAACATTTATTCTTTGTTTTTTTGGAAACAACCTTATGTTTTCCTTGGGGAAAATCTGTCCTCCACCCATAGTCCATGTCTAAGGAGGCTGTATGACCTAGAATTGGCCTGTCTGAGAATTATCTTCCTGAGGCGATGGTGAGTGGTTTACGGATGGGTTCTGATCCCATCAGAACCAACCGGGCCTAATCCTTTAAAAAAATACTATTGGAAAGAGGGCATCTGTGTTTCTGCTGGGGTGGTTAAGGACAGTGGATGTAAGTCTGGAGTTGTTGACAACCATCTTGACACTATCAGAACAGCCTGACTGATAATGGAGCAATCACAAAGAAAACGAGGCTGCAATTTCATGAGTTAGCGAGTTCTGAAGGTTCCAAATAATCTAGCTAAGTGTGAAGTTGGTTACTCATGGACTTTAGTGTCATGAACTCTTAAATGTTATTTTTTGCTGAAACAAATTTGAACTGGATGTTGTTATTTGTAACTGAAGGAGTCTTGATATAAAGGCACTTTTATATTCCCCACTGATTAAATAATAAAATCTTCTAAATTTAAAGTCTTATGACAACAGGGATATTAACTGCTTTTTCATCACCTAGATCAATGCCTGGCCCATAATAGGTGCTCAGCAAGTATTTGTTACAATAATTAGAGCAATGAGGCCCATTGACCTGTTCTGTTTTTAAAAATATCCCCTTTTCTTATGTAGTAAATGTTTGTTAGAGAGATTGTCTAAAAAAATAACAAAGGAATAACTATCACTAATTATCTTGCTATTAAAAGATAAGCATGGTTAACTTTTAGTATACAGTATAGTTTTTCAATCATGTATCATATATTTTTCAAAAATGATATGTATCTCAAATATAATTTTACTCACTAATTTTCAATTAATGTATAATGAACCAATTTCCAAGTCACCACATAATGCTTTGCAGCATATTTTAAATGGATACATAATACTTTATTGTATGGATGAACCAAAAGTTATTTAAGAAATCCTCAGTTATGAACTTTTGGACTACTTCCAATTTTCAATAATATAAACACACTCAATATTTACAAATATCAATGATTGTTTTATTAGCACCATTTCCTAGAAATGAAATCATTAAACCAAGGAGTATAAACAATTTTAAGATTTTTGATACACATTGCAAAATGACTGTGCTCTCATTAACCACTCACTGTGAACTTTGCCTTTTAGTCCCACGAACTGCAAAAACATTTTGGGTCCCACACTGCCATACCAGTTTGAGATGCTCATACTGACACTATCATTTGATTAGATCACTTTTAAAGGTCTCTTTGCTTATTTCAGGCCATCAACGTCAGTAGTAGCATCATCAGATGTTCCTATTTCACTAATTCAAATCATCATCCCTTTTCCCCCGATTATTGCAATACTCTCCCAAATGGCCTTTCTTCCTCTGGCTCCTCTCTGCTCTAATCTGTCCCCTGCCTTCTCACCTGGAAAATAAACAATCAGTCAACAAATCAAAAAAAAAAAAAAATCACCACTTGGATCACATTACTGCCCAGAAATCTTCAATGATTCCGTGTTGCTTACTGAGTATAGACTAAACTTCTTGTACTCCAGGCCCACCGAGCTCAAGGCCTCTCATGATTTGGTTTCAGCTTCACATCCATTCCAATTCTGAATTACTCTTACAACTCATGAATCTTACCTATCAACCAAACTGAACGGCCTTTATTCACATGGCTTTGTTTTCCTTGAGTGCCCTTCACTTTCATCTCTCCTTGTCAGAATCCTTGAAGACACATTCCATATGCCCCCAAACCCCTTCGATGAGGTCATCTCCACTCCCCCAGTCAGGAAAGTCTCCCTCTTCTGCACATCAAACACATATTACATATAAATCTTAGAGAACTTTCCTCCCCCTGTTACCTCCTATGGTTATTTTTATAGATGACTTATCTTCCTTAATGAGAACGAGAACACTCATCTAAATATATGACTATAGCTCTGAAAAGATTGGAGGAAAAAAAATCAGTCAAAATCTTTAAGAGGCCTATGTTTTTTCCCCGTACACTGCAGAGCTCATCCTTGGCATTTCCTGTGTTTGTATGTCAGCATCCCTCTTAACCTAGTAACTTGTTTATTTCTACAGCTCTGACCTCTGATTTTTCATCCTGAAATTTGCATGGGGTTTTCTGAAATGTACTGCAGGATTCCACTTTGTTTTTCTTCTGTGTTTAGGAGGAAGAGAGGCCGGGAGTTGGTAAACACAGCCTGGAGACCTACCCTAAATAGGCTGCCAGATACTTTGATCCCAGTTCTGTTAAGTGTCTTCCTTTCTGCTGCCTCATGAAGATCTATTTTCCAGGCCTGTTTTGAGGAAGCAGGGAGCCATGGGGCTGTTTAACAGGGTGTTTGTTTCTTGTGAACTTCATTACTTATAGTTAAAATTTTACAATCTAGTACAGAAGTTACTCTTTTCCTTTTACACTCAGGACAGGTGACCTGAGCAGAGGAGCTTCTTATGGTTGAGAATCACCTGCCCATCCAGTTCTTAGTATTCTCATGATTTCACTTGGATTTGCCCTGTTAGAAATCTTCTCTTATGTCACACTGATTTTAAGATTGCTAAAATAAATACTACTAAAAGCATCACAATATGATGATACAGTAAAGAAGATAAAGATACAGTCATACCTCAGTGCTTGTTGGCTTCAGAACTTGTCAAACCCTGTATTCATGGCATTTTGATGAGAAATAAATGTTTCAGCGCTCAGTGTTTGCTCCAGACTCATTGCACTTGCTAGTACTTGTGTGAGTCAGTTTCAGTACTTGTTGGTTTCAGCTCTCACCAGGAGTTCAGACACAAATTAACAACAAATACCTAGGTACCACCATATTCCATTTCTCCAAACTTCCTTTCATTCTCCTTTTTGCTCATTAAGACTCATACAAGCAAGATACGGTGGGTGGTTGAAAATGAAAATTTCGTTCATGACTTTGAATACATTTGGTTCTAGCAAGGGATGGGTTGGCTTAAGCTGGGATCTAAGCCTTTGACTTTCCAGAGGCCCAGGGTCTCGGCTCAGGAGTCAAGCACAGAGTCAGTCTTACAGTGGAAGTTTCCACAACTCATCAGCAATTACAGAGGAATCTCCGTTGGCCTCTGCTCTCTCTGCCCTCCTGACCTGGTCTCCTCCATGATTTCCACCACCTTCGAAACTCCTTCATTTCTGTCTAGCATTCCTCCTGGGTATGTTGCAGCTGCATTGGCGCCTGGCACTGGGGTCCTGACCTGTTGTGGAAAACCCTGAGCCATTCACGCAGAGCCCCAGCTTTCATGTGCTGGGCACTGAGCTAATTGAGCAAAGGGCAAACACACTGTAAGGTAGAGGTGAATGGAGGTGAAAGCAGCCTGCTTTCATTAAATAGTTAAGGGGCCCAACCATAAGAATGAGCCATCATCTTCACCAGGGGACACCTTTCCCTTATTTTGAACAAAATGTGTGTTTTTGGTCAAGCTCATCTATTTGCTCTCTTGGCCCAACAGGGGCTGAGCCACGCGTTCCAATTCAAACTTTCAGTGTCTCAGCTCATTGATAAGAGACTGCTGATGATTCACTGGCCACATCATGGCATTTTTTCGTTCACTTATTCTTTATTTATTGATCTCCTACTCTGTACAAGGCCCTAGGCTCACGACTGTGAAGGAAACAAATATGAATTATAAATTCCTGACGCTTGCTTTCAAGGAGCTTCTGGACCAGTAGCCAAGACAAGCACTATACAACCAACTGTTAAAGAAATCCACAGAAAATAAGTATTTATTAGTGGTGTATAGTACAATGGGAACCCAGAAAAGGAACAATTAATTCCAGTTTGGGATCTCAAAGGTGGTTTTATAGAGACGTGAAACCGAATTTGGGTCTTAGAAGATGAATTGGGCTTTGGTGGATAAAAAATGGGGAGAAAGGCCAAAAAAAAAAAAAAAAAGAATGAACATGACAGTGAGGCTTGAAAATGCAGAGCATATTTAGTTAATGGTCCCTTGAACTTAGAGTGTGGGGTGGATGGTTAGAGCTAAAGTGTTGAGATTGAAAACATAGGCTGGTGTTGGACTTCAAACGGTCTCAAATACTATACCAAGGACATTGGAACTTTATTATGCAGGCAAGAAAGGCCCATTTAAGTTTTCTGAGGGGAGCAGTGACCTGAAAAAGTTGTATGTTATCGACATCATTCTGGCAGCAATGTGGAGAGTGAGTCGAAGGGAAGAAGTTGTGGGCAGAGAAACCAGGTAAGAAGCTTATCCAAACAAAAGATGAGGCGAGCCAAAAGTAGAACAATAAAAGGGCCTCAAGACTATGTTATCAACATGATTTACTCAATTCTTTCCTTCACTTTATTTTTTATTTTTTTAATTTAATTTAATTTTTTTTTTTTATTGTTCAGATACATTTGTCTCCATGTTCCTGCCACGACTTTCCCTTGCCCCACCCACTCCCACCTCCCAGCCTCAATCCTTCTGCACTTTGGCTTGTCCATGGGTCCTTTACACATGTTCCTTGATTTGAGCCTTCCCCTTCTTTTCCCTGTTACCCACCTCCCTCTTTCCCTCATCTTTCCTTTATTTTAAAACAAGCTGACTTTCAGTAACACTTGAAGAATGAGGATAACAATTTAAGTCTTCAAAAGCAGACCTAATTGAGGGCACTTCTAAACTTTATGTTAGACTGCGAGTATCAATGAAGCATTTCTTGAAATCCTAGAGTTTGTAAGGCCTTCCTGGGGGATACAAGGGAGGAAAAAGGCTTGACAAGACACAGTTCATTTTGAAGAAACAGACACAGTCTCATAAGAAAATAACGAAGGATCCCAAGCACTCTGTATGATAAGGGGTTTAGATAATAAAATGCTGCAAGAAGGTTATTCTCCTCCATCCCCCCACCTTTTTTTTTTTTTTTTTTTTTTTTTTTTTGGAAGAAGAATTCAGTTAGCTTTCTTCACCCTGATGGCACCACGGCAAGAAGCCAAATGTAGAAGAGGAGGTTGGGTATTTTCAGGAGTACCTGACTGAAAAAGCTTACCATAGCCAAGGCCTTAAATCTTTGTTTGCTTTTGTAAAAAAAATTCAGTATGAAGATTCTTCAGTAATGTATAACCTATTTACTTAAATTCAGCTAACTTTTGTGATGTATCTTTAATGTTCTAGAGTACAAAGGTGAACAACAAGAAATTTCCTTTGTCTTTACCTCCAAGTGGGAGGGCTGAGGTATTTACTCCCACAACTGTCTTTGATTAGGAACCTTCTCACTGACATACTGCTGCTGAGATAAAGAAAACGAATGAGAGTCTAGTGAAATAATGGTAGGAAGTTAGTTCTTTGTCTTTTTTTTTTTTTTTTAATGTTGTCAGAGACTTGGCTGAATTTGTTTTTTTCTAATCACTGTAAAGTTCATGGAGTCACTTTATTTTCCTTATCTGAAATATAGGAATTATATTTATAAATGTGAAAGTACCTGGTTTTGGGTCCCAGGTACTCAGTAAGTTAATTTTATTGCTTTTTTCTGGTTAGATCTGATTCCTTAGCCTCAGAACTTCACCTCTTTCTCAGATAAATTTATTATTTTCTCTGAGGCTCCGTGGTGGTTTCTTTTTTCCTTTTTCCTCATTCATCTCTCCCCCCCTGAGGATGGTTTCTTTTTTCCTCTGACTCCTTCCCTTCTTAGTTAACTGGTTGTTTATTCTTTCCTCTGCTTCTTGATACTAAGTGTCTGCCTCTTTGGACTCTAAGAGGGATTTAAGTTTCTATTTTAAGATTCTATTGTATTTATTATATAAACTCTTATGTTCCTGATTCTAAACTTAAAAGTAGGTGAAGGTAATGTTTCATATTTATTTAAAAAAAAAATGGTACCCTTTATTTAGCCTTGTCATTTCCTGTTATCCACAGAGAGGTGACCTAGGGTAGAAAGTCTGTATCCCAGCGTCTGTTGGAGATAAGAATCGCCCTAGTAGACTTTGTAAATGGATTACTCTGTGTCTGATTATTGTCTCAGGTAATTGGCCAAGCCAGCTTTTGCCAAGGTACCTCACTGTTCATTTTTCACTCTCATATGTGGCCAGATTTCAGGTCAGCTATTCAAGCAGAGCTGAGCTCTGGAATAAATTTTGGAAGCCAATTCCAATGAAGTTGCTTTGCCTTTGCCTTGTAAGAGCACATGGTCTCTGGTTTGGAGCGGTGAACTAGTCTCCATAGATTAAAGTGAATCTCTGGAAATCTACATATATTTCTCTTGCTTTACCTGAAGAACAGTAGCATTCATTTATTCATTCATAATGTGTGTCTATTTGCAACCTGCTCTGTGCCCGGTGCTGCATGTTGACCCTATCTAGTATATCTCTATTTTATAGATGAGGAAACAGCCTTAAAGAGAGTACTGATGTTACCATGAAAAGTTCTCTGATATTTAGGTCCAATTCTGTATGACTTCTCTGCCTCCTCCCATTTTTCGAAACTTGACCAAGTGCTAGCTTCCATGCTAAATGAGTTCATGCTTAGTTCACATAGCAACAACTAGAAATAAAGAGTATCAGTTCATTTTATTGGTGAGGACCCTGGAATACTGACATGAACTTAAGTACTGAACAGAACAGTTTTGAGATGGAGAGGAAGGCAAAATTAGGAAGGCAGATCAGGGGTCTGGTTATGGAAGGACCAGAGTACTAACTAAGTGAAAAAGTATAGACTTCAGCTGAGAGGTATTGTGAACATTGGAATTTGTTTTTGTTTTATTGTTATTTTTTAGCTTATCCCCAGAGGAGAAATCATATTCCCCAGAGTTTTAAAGCTTAGAAGTTATTACAAAAATAAATATATGTGAAAATTCTTTTTTTTCAGAGAAAGGAAACTTCTTAAATGAAAGGCATTATTATATTTTAATGTTTATAAAGCATAAAAGACATTTTTTGGTGGAATTTGTAAATGAAATAAATGAGAAGCTGGCTGTATGGACTGATAAAATTAAAGTCACAGCAAAAAATAAAAATAAAAAATGAAGAAAAAATCAAA
The DNA here is from genome assembly GCF_021234165.1 of Pteronotus mesoamericanus. Classification (NCBI taxonomy): domain Eukaryota; kingdom Metazoa; phylum Chordata; class Mammalia; order Chiroptera; family Mormoopidae; genus Pteronotus; species Pteronotus mesoamericanus. The sequence continues at coordinate 32,895,442 of NW_026555234.1, read as the reverse complement.
GGAAGTACTCACTTGGTATAAAGAAATAAATAACTCTATTCCAAAGAAGGGCCTTACTTAGAGATGTTTTACCAGAACTAGGCCCAAGGATACCTGCAAAATCAGAGTTGAGAAGTGATGGAGCAATCTTACATGCTTGAGATTTTACTCTAAGCTGAAGACATTCTCATTAATTGGACACCATAGATTCCAAATTCATGGAAGTTTACTTGTGTGGTTCTGAAATAAAAAGATTGCCATATAATTTAATAGTCTGAACAAGATGCCGTGAGGATATTTAAAGTACTTGAGAGCACAAGTCCTAATTAAGTATCTCCAAGTGTTTCAGAATAACATTTCATATACGGTTTATTATCTGCTAAAATAGTTTTCTTAGGCCATTTTCTAAGCCCCACTTTAATTAGTTCGGTTTTAGTATACATTTGAAGGTAAATGTTCATATTTATAATCTTTTAAAATGTTAATTAGTGCAAGTAGAAGTCTTCAAAATGTATGTGTACTTTTAACATATTATACCAAATAAATCAGGTAGGTTTCAAAATGTAAGATAAGTTATATGAGCTGCTCACATTCATTTGAATAAATTGGCAGAGCCATTACTTAATTTTAGACTTGCAATCTGCTTAATATACTTGCAATTATATCGATGATTAGAACTAGAAACTTCCTTTTACTAATGGTGTACAGAATATTTTGGAAAATAAGGGGTCTGAATCTTATTTCTTAAATTTGTGGCATATGATTACATATTACATATGAAAATAGTTATTTTTAATTTGACATAAGAACTAAGAGATTATATGATCCAGGCTGAAAATATCATAAAGGAATAGTGTAACATATACAGCTGACTTTAATCTTCATTTTTTTTTCCTTTGTAAAACTTTATGTCTATATATGTGGGGTAGAAAGGGGATCCGAAGCTATTATCCTTATTAAGAAAATGCTCTCCATTATGCATTATCTTCAACTACCTTTGTATTTCAGGTAGAGGAGGTTTTTATTTTTTACCTACAATTTTTGCAGTTATGTAAATTCTCTATTTGTTTTCCATCCATCCTTGCTGCCTTTCGTTTTGAAGCTGATCTCAGATTAACTCTGCTATTCTCAAGCATAAACAACATGTATTTCATATACTTTGTATTTCCCCAAGTGCCTAGTACAGTGTTCTGCATACACTCAAATCTTAATAAAGTTTTAAAAATGGTATTAGAGTTGATAGTGATGATGATGGTGGCAGTGATGATGATAGAGATGGTGCTATATTGGGCACATGGCAATTTCAAAATATCAACTTGATATATTTAGAAAACATCCTGTATTTTTTGAAGTATAGCGTAGAGGGCAGGAGTATAGACTCTGGAATTAGACTGTCTGAGTTAAAATCTTTGCCACTCCACTTATTAGATCTGCAACTTTGTGCAAGTATCATAATGACTCTGTGCTTTAGTCTTCTCATCTGTAAAATGGGGATAGTGATGGTATTTACTTTTTAGGATTATTACAAGGATTAAATGTTATGAGGTTGAGTATTACTGATATATAAAGTGTTTAGGAGAGTACCTGCCATAGTACAGACATTTGATAAGTGATAGTTATTATCATTATTACTATTATTATTAAATAGAGTTTTAAAATAAAAAACTATATGTTCATTATAGAAAACTTAGGAAGTACAAAAGCAGAAAGAAGAAAAACCATCCAGTGTGTCATTCCCTCAGAGCAACCACTTACTAATAGTTTGACTATTAACTTTAATTGTATATCAAGTTGTGCAATTTAGTAGTGTAGTCTTAGACCACATAAGATATCCAGTTGACACCAGTGATGGCAAAATTAGGTGAATTTTAGGTAAAAAACATTGAGCAGCCATTGTAAAAATGAAATGTTAAGGCCATGTGGAAACATGGGAAAATGTTTAGCATAATGTTAAATGGAAAAAGAGAAATGTAAAATTAACATGCACATGCAGTATGTTCGATTTTGTAAAATTAAATATACAATATAAAATTAGAGTTACTGGGGTAGAATAATGTATAATATAGTCATCATCATTAGACTTGTTATTAGTATTATTATTTTTACTTTGACCTTTTTGTATCAAATTAATTTTTTAAAACATGATGCCTGGTTGAATTGTAATTATTCCATGGCTGAGTCACTGAATGACAGTGTAAACTCTACTGTCCCCTTGTACCATGGGCCTGGAAGGGACATATAAGAAAACAGCGAAGTGGTACTTGCTGGGTACTCACAAGAGACCAATGTGTTGGATTAGTTTGAGCAATTGTATCGTCTGAGTTTGTTCAGGTATATATCCTGAGGTGTGTGTGTTGGATGAGGAAAGAAGACACTTGAGGAAAAGACAGAAGAAGGTACAAAAGAAAGAGGTTAGAGGAAGCAAGATCTAAGATAAAAAGAGGTTATGGGGGTTCCTTGGGCTAGAAGTTGTAGGAAACATTCAGGCAACTATGAATTACATATTTTGTTTTATGTGATAATTAATGCATCCCCCAATGTCTATATTTCCATTGCCACTTTTTGATATTTAAATAAAAAGTCATACATGAGTTGGAGATTACATGCCATTTTTATTGAAAATCCTCAAGTGACATAGTGACTTGCAGAGGGGATTGAGTGGGACATCTGTAAAACCTACAAAAATGTCACAGGACAAATAACTTTATTTAAACTGCCTGAGGTTATCCGAAAGAAACAGCCAGATTATTACGCTGTATGTATTGTTCTGCCAATGGTAAATTGACCTGTGGCCTGGGATGAATGACAATGTTTGCCAAGTTTCAATAGCAGTCATTTTCCTAACTGTAATTTTGAAAGGGGGAGGCAGAAGGTGGAAGCTGGTGAAAACCTTAGGGTGTTCAGAAATATGTCTTTGTCAGACTCATTTTAGAAGATGGAAGAACGAGGTGCTTCTATTTCACAGAATGGCTGCCTGCTGCCAGATTAGAATTTTTCCCCATAAAACCTCTCCTGTTGAAGAGGGTGGCAACAGCAAGCAACTCAGTCGGACACAGGGAGCTTCTCTCAACTGAAAGAAAAATCCTTCTTTAAAATCAAAGGCACATTTGAATTTTACCTCTTGGGGTAAAAGAAAAATAATAGCAATATGTATTTTCCATTTTGCATAGTTTATAAAACTTTATCTCTCAGGGTTTTACGTTACTTCTAGCCCACGGAGGCCTACAATGTCAGTCTTGCAGCGGGCTTCCATTGGAGGTGGTTTCTGACACTGTCTGGACGCAATGTTTTATTCAGAGCTATGTCAAAGCACAGAAAATAGTCCTTGTGGAAAGGATCAGAAAGTGGCTTGTGTCATGAAACTCGCCAAAGTATGTATTAAGAGCAGTGAAACATCTAAGACTCAGAAGGAAAACGGGGAGGACAAGAAATTCACTTCCAGGGAGAGCTGGAGGACTTGGGACAACTTCTTCCGTAATCCTATCTTCTCTCTGTGTGTTTGTGTAACTAACAGCCTCCATCTGTGCAAACAGATCAAGGGACCTGCATCTTTTGGGCGGTTTCTCCCGGATCCCAGTGGAGGTGGAGGACTTTGGCACTAACTTTGATTCCACCTTAGAAGGCAGAATGGATACTTAATGGGCACTGTTTCCTCAGCACATTTCAGTGAGAGTCTGCTCTAGGGTTCAGGGGAAAAAAAAGAATTGAACTTTGGAGATTCTCTAGTCTATTACTTTTCCAGAAGTTTAATGATTGGCTAAATATTTATCAGCAAACTAAAAACCCAGTAGTATCAGGCAGAGAGACACAACTGGGCTTTTGGGTAGCAACTCAGTGGGGCCCAGGGAATGTTGGGAACTGATTTGAATATTCCATCTCACTTTGGGTGACCGAAGTGATGACAGGACTGCGGTAGTTGTGTGTCATCCCTGTGCTGGGTCCAGAAGGAAGGTAAACATGAGATTCTTAAGCTCTCTTCCCCCACGTTGCTCTATAATGCATTCAACCATTTATTGAATACTTGGGTGTAATACAAATATTTAATTGTAACTATTATGTGTGTGTGTGTGTGTGTGTGTGTGTGTGTGTGTATATATATATATATATATGGGCATATGGGGTACGGCAGCATAGGAACCTGTGTTCTAAGAGCTCAAGCATGGTTAGGGAATGGACACACAAAAAACTAACTATGCAATAGCATGACTATTGGAATAATTCAGACATGTAAAAAGTGGTAAGTGCAGCCACTTTGAAAAACTGTTTAGCAATACATGCTCAAGTAAAACATATACCCTATGACCTAGTAATTAGCCTACTGGGTATATACTCAACAGAAAAGAGTGCATATGTGTACAAAAAAAAATATGGACAAAAATGTTCATGGCAGCTCTATTCATGATAATAGGCCCTGAATTGAAGCAATCCAAACACCTATTCACAGAAGAATAGACAAATTGTGTTATAGTCATGGAATAGAATACTACACAAAAGAGTATATACTGTGTGGTTTCCCTTATGTAAAGTTTAAAAACAGGAGAATTCATCAATTATAATAGAAGTTAAAAAAATGGTTCCTTTGGGTGGCAAAGTACTGATGAGGATGGGGCACAAGAGAGTTTGCTGAGCTGCTGAAATGTTTGATATCTTGACCTGAGTGGTAATGACAGGTGTCCACATATGTAAGAATCAATCAAGGTGTATGGTTAGAATTTGTGCCTTTTACTGTATGCTCAATAAAATAATTTTATACAATTGATTATGTTAAAATAAAAGAAAGTGATAAGGTAACATTGAGGAGGAAACCGTTATTTTTTTCCTGGGAGAATAAGATGCACACCCGAGGAACGTTCGAGTTAGTGTTGAGGGGGTTCAGGCCTTCCGATCAAGGTTCCAAGGATTCGGATATGAGCCAAGAGGCAGTGTTAGTGGTCTCGAGAGAGAGGTGACTGGGGCCAAAAGTAGGGCAGTGGGAATGGAGGGAGGCGGAGGTGAGGCCATTTCAGAGGTCAGATGAGAAGGGGTCTCAAGTGACTGAGTGGGAAAAGGGGAGAAGAAAGACAAGAATGGCTCTAAGTGCTCTCTTTTCAGCGACTGTGTTGCTGATACCTTTACTAGCAGAGAAGTTTAGAAGAGGATCACATTAGGAACCACCTTAAATCATATGATCAGTTGGCTTAACTTGGCAGCAGTCAGACCAGCATTTAAGTTAATTAACAGAATCAAATACATAGCTTGATTTCTATGTATCTTGATTCCTCTTTTTGTTCTACACATATGATCACAGCACAGACCCCTTATAGTATGTCTGTATAATGTAGATCTTATGTAAAGCCTTTGCAGTGCCCTGAAGAAAAAGTTTAAAATGTTTAATTGTGATGATATTTCTACATTGGTATAGTTTGACACTTTCAACATTTGATACTCTTCCACTTTTAAACTCAGGTTCATTCTGGAGTATTGTTACATTTTATGAAAAAATCCTAACACAAATTTTGCAGCTGTGAGTACACTGCCATATGAAGTCCAGGAGGCTAAGTACAGTGACATGTATGTGAGCACATGTGCGTATATATGTGTGTGTATGGAAGCATAGGCTAGGTTCTCTTATTATTGTTTTATTTGCTAGGGGTGCTGTAATTCGTCTTACTGTTTATGCTCATTTGAATTCTTACAGTTGAGTGCTGTGGCGATGTGGGGTGGTATTCATCCAGAAGAGTTTTGGGTTCAACCAAAGACTTCTGGAGATGAAAAGTAGCTTGTCTCCCCCTTGTTTACTGCCACCATCTCTCTTTTTGTTTAAAACCTATTTAACGTGTTTTTAGTGGATATTCATTTTCATTCCCTCAGTATTGGCACTGAATGAATGTCATCAGGATGTTAGGGAGAGTGAGGAGGGTTGCGGATGCCTTCTGCTCTCTGCCTACCAGTCCAGGTCTATGGGCTGAGTAAACCATTTCATTTCCTGGGACAGGTCAAAGGGACTGACGTGGCTCCTCCTCCTGCTTTTCCTGCTGGCGGGTGGGGGCAGGGTAAGAATGGCTGACAGTTTCCTGTTTCCTGTTTGCCTCTAAGAGAGCACAATTCTAAATGGCCCCATTTCTCTGCCTTTGCAAAAGCAATTGTCCTCTGCTTTTAATCAACCCTCCTGGGAAGTCACCTGCGATTCTTCGGAGGGTCTAGTCTTCTAGAGATAACACTGTTGTTAAAAATTTCTCACTGTGCCACTGGTTAGAGGAAAAAAACGAACATGGTGAAATTGCTCAGGAGTTACAGCTACTTTATAGTCAATTCAAAGAAAACTTTCTGAAATTAAAACTTTATTAACTAATGTTTTGATTATTTTAATATTTTACTGATTTTTAGCATGTAAGAAATTATGTCTTTAATCTGGAAAGCCTTATAATAAATTCTTATTTACATTTTTAAAAGTAAGAACAATTATTTTTCTAGGGCAATCCATTAAATTTGTGAGTTTGAACAGATTAATTTTATGCCTCATGAAATCAATGAGGATTTTCATTAAGGAGTTCATTTTGTGAAATGCATTAAGAAGGCCGACAAATTCACATTTGGAGATAGAAATTTACCTGTGATATGACCTTTCACGTGAGACTTCAGGCTCTCTCTGATTCCATCTGTGTAGTCTCAGTGTTCTTATGTTTTAGAATCCTCTACCCTTGTGAAATCCATCCATTCTCAGCTGTCTCAACCTGCTTGGCCTCTTTCCAAACTCCAGGGCAATGGTTCTCAAAGGAGGTCAAGTGTTTATCAGAACCACCTGAAGGGCATGTTACAGCATAGATTGCTGGGCCTCAGCAGTATTTCTGATTTAGTAGGTTTGGGGCGAGGCCTGAGAATGTGCATTTGTAACAAACGACCAGGTGATGCTGACCCTGCTGGTTCAGGGACCACACTTTGAGGACTGCTGCATTAGACTTTTGCTTGAAACATCTTCAGTAGAGTAAATAATGGACCTCCAAATATGTTCACATCTCAATCCCCAGACCTGTGAATATGTGTTAATTTACCTGACAAAGGGACTTTGCAGTTATGGTTAAGGATCCTGATATGGGGCGATTATCATAGACTTTCTGGATGGGCCCAGTGCAATCACAATTGTCCTTGTAAGAGGGAAGCAAGAGATCAATGGCAGGTAAAGGAGATGTGATAACAGAAGCAGAGGTTCAAGTGACGTGCTTTGAAGAGGACAGAAGGGGCCACAGACCAAGAATTCCAGGTGGCCTGTAGAAGATGGAACAGACAAGGAAACATTCTCTCCTGTAGCCTCTAGAAAGAACAACGCTCTGCCGCTGCATTGATTTTAGCCCTGTAGCATTCATTTCAGACTTCTGACCTCAGAGCCATAAGACAATACATTTGTGTTGTTTGAAGCCATTAGGGGTGTGGTAATTTGTTTCAGCAGCAATCAAAAACTAGTCCAACATCCTACTGCCCACTGCAGGCTACATAAATCCTATCCACTTCAGCTTAAGTGTTAACAGCAATTTACCCCAACTTGCATCTTCATAATGTTTAACTCAATAACCTCAGTTCAAAGTTTTCTGTCCTCCTGTGAATTCCTAGAATATTTAATGTCTTAACCAGTTATAAAGATTTGGAAGATCTCATTCATTTAACATTTGGCCACATTGCAGACCTCAAGCTGAGGCTCACAATGAAAAGCTAGAACTTCTGTTGTAAAGGAGTTTCTCTTCTATAGGGGAGGCAGACATAACATGGCCACCATAACCATATATAGCAGATACATGATTATGTTACATAACTACATGTTATTTGTATGTTTAGCATGTATCACATATATAATATAACATATACTGCATTAGAATATGATCATTCAGTTATATGCCTTTCTACAATACATAGAGACTATATACTTCCAGTGAAAGGGGATGATTTTCTATACTATTAACTTTCTAAAGATAGTAATAGGTCTCCTTTTGAGCTATGTTCATTATTTTGAAAATCCTGCTAGAAAAATCATACCTTTCTTATATTAGGACTATATGAATCATCATTTCAGAAGTACATATTTTGTATAAAACCTTTCAAAAGTTTGGGTCCTTAGTGGGAGAGGGGAGAGAGATAGAAAGGAATCTCTTTTTTAAACAACAACTAGCACTTCATGATGAAAAGAGCCTTGAATGGGAGTTGAAAAACCAAAGTTATTATTTTGGAGCAAATAAGTCTTCTGTGAAATGAGAGACTCTCATTAGATTATCTCTAAGGTTCTTTCAGATCTAAAGTTCCGCGGTTCTGTACTCTTTTCTCAGAACCAAAGCACCATGTTTTGTAGGTGAGAAGGACTGGATAAATGAAGTAATTAGAGTGTTGTGTTGGCAGTATCAGACTGTTTTATATTCCACACATTGCCAAAGGATAAGCATGTCTGTTTATGGAACAAAATGGGGTTCTCAGGCACAAACTAAAATGAAAGCTTAGACTTAGGATAAAATTACTTACTTGAAAATGAATTAAGATAGGCTTTTGTGCTGTAACAACTTAGCATATATGTAACATGTTTTGTTCTCTATTAACCAAAAAAAAGGTCTCAATGTTCTAAACACCTTGCAGCATAAGAGACAGGCTATTCAAATAGCACAAAGTGATATGAAGATTTGGCAGTTACTGGGTCAATTTGACAAATGTCAGTTTATGAGAGATAATGAGTCACTTTAGAGCAATTTGTCAGAAATCATCAGTCAGGTCAATTCTGGTAATGCTAATTGCAGATCAGTTTTTCAACTGACAATAATTAGAAATGATAGGTAAAATTTAAAAATATATACATCTGAAGGCATCTGAGGGCTAGCAAGACAGGGATAGGTTGAGGGTCCAAGATGCTTGAGAGAAGAAAAATACAAAAATAAATCCAACTTTTTGTTGCCAATATTTCTCCCCAGGCATTGGGTGAGTCACAGGTAGAAGATGAAACATGAAGAAGCTGAACAGAAATTTATGGCTGAGAGGCTGAGTTTCTACCATGTTATATAGCAGAAGGAACAATATTGAAATCTAGGGCCCACCAAGAAGGATGAGCTCTTGTAAACATTTCAGGCTTTCATTTGGGATCCCCTAAAATTGCAACTCAGGAGGAAGGATAAAACAGACAATCTTTACACGAATCAAAACCCTTTCTCATGCCAGCTCAACTCTTAATCGAATTACAGGGATCTGTTATTACTATGAATACTTGCTAGAAGCAAAAATAAATCATCTCTGTAGAACTATAATATCACACAGAGCTCCAGATTATCTCTATGGCTTTTTATCCTCAATGTCTGGCATGTAATAAAAATATGCCAGGGACACTAGCAGACAAAACCAAATGATCAAAAATCACGAAAAACAAACCAGACAACCGATATAGACTGGCACAGGTAAAGACACAGGCTTTAATATGATGTCTTTGAAAGATTCGATGACAAGATGGAGCATTGCAGCAGAGAACCAGAGATCGTGAAACAAAGTTGAACAGTAGTTTTACAACAGAAAATTTCAGTAATTGAAATTAAGAATTCAATAGATGTGTTTAAGAGCACTTAGAAAGAGCAAAGAAAAGGTTAAGAACCTGGAAGCTGGATCAGAAGAAAATAATCAGGCTGAAGAACTGAGAGAAGACAATATGAAAAAACAAAATCAAATGTAAGAGACACTGGAACACAGTGCAAAGATCTAACACACATGACTGGAGTGCCAGAAGAGGAAACAATAGAGCAAAAGCAGTATTTTAACAATGATCCCAGTTCCCTGAAACTGATGGAAGATATCAAATCATAAATACAAAAAAATGCTATGGGCCTCATGCAACATATATAGAAAGAGTAACTCCGGGGCCTGGATTGCCAGAATGAGTTACTTTGGCCTACGGCTAGTTTATCCAAACTAAAATATTACAATGTCCAGATATTGTGCAATGGGAGGTGGCCACTGAGATAGCAGAAGGTGCGGGACTGGTTTGCCAGGAAAATTTTTAAGATAAATAGACATTGTCACATGCCCTTTGCCCTTGCCCATTACCCCGTTCTTGGTTCTTAGAATGAGTCCTCACAGCAGGGTTTCAGCAGCCTTATCAGTTCATTATACCATTGTAATGGTTAATTTTCTGCATTAAACTTGTATAAGCACCCAGATAGTTGGTTAAACGCTAGTCTAGATGTTGCTGTGAAGTATTTTTTAGATAACATCAATATTTAAGTCAGTAGACTGGGTCAAGTAGCTTTCCTGCTGTAATGTGGGTGGGCCCTATCCAATCTTTTGAAGGATGTAAGAGAAAAAAAATCAGCATCCCTCAAAGTAAAGGAAATTCTGCCTGCAGTCTCCCTTTTGACTCAAGTGGAAGCATTAACTCTTTCCTGGGTCTGCAGCCAGTTTGTCTACCCTACTGATTTTGGACTTGACAGTTTCTATAATCACCTGAGTCAATTCCTTAAAATCCCCCCTCCCATAGATGCATGCATTCTATTACTTTTGTTTCCCTGGAGGACCCTAATACAGCCATGAAAGTCATGTGCCAAGGACAATGGAGTAGAAAAGTATAAGGAATCTGGTAGTCCCATAGCAGCTCTAAATTTCTATGGACTTTTTCTGTGTGGGACACAAGTACATGATTTAACCTGTACATGTTTATGTGTTTTTTTACAAAATTAAATATGCAGCCCAAAATAATACTCACTGAGAAAATGGCATTTAACAAGTACCTGAGGTCTTGGCTGGGTAGCTCAGTTGATTGGAGCATCATCCTGATATGCCACGGTTGCAGGTTCCATCCCTGGTCAGGGCACGTATTATGTTCAGTGTCTCTCTCCTTATCTCCCTCTTTCTCTGTCTCCAGCCCCTTCCCTTCTCTCTCTCAAATCAAATGAAAACTAAAAAAAAGAAAAAGAAAAGTACCTGAATCATGACCAACTTTTCTTTTTATTCCTGCAGCAGGTGTGCAAGACAAAAGTCCAAGTTGATTCCATTTTCATCACTTGTTTGTTAGTCTCTATTTATTTTAAAATATATGAAGGGACAAGGAACATGGAACCTCTACTGCATGTTATTAATAGTGAATGGCCATAAATCAGCCCAACTGAATCTTTCTGTTTTATTTAGGTCTACCACATGAAGAGAAATTTCTCTTGATTGGTATTATTAAATGTTCTACATATGTAAAAAAAACCTAAACCAATTTCCATTAGATTCACATATGACAAATGAAGTAAGGCATTAAAACACATATTATATTATAAACAGCATTTATGGAATAATTATTTTAAGACAATGACTCAGATACTTATTTTTTAATCCTTTTGAAATGGAAAAAACAAACTAGTTGAACATCATAAAAATGAAGCAAAAATATAATTCAAACCAAACCTAAAACTAAGAAAGATTGACTAAAATTATTTGCTTTATTCAGAGGCCAAATTAAGGCTAGAAATTAAACTATTGTGCACTAGACTGTCTTACCTCTACAGAACCAGAATAATGTTATTGAATATGTATTTTTCTCCTACCATTTGCTTTGCCCCCTACTGAGGCTGAATTCTTAATTGTATCCATTATGACAGTGATTTTATTCTTGCATTTAAAGAAATATTTGTTTTTCCTTTAATGATTTTTTTTTCATAAAGTATGTTGGAAGGAATTTATAGATGCTCTTGTTACAGGCTTTGTCTGGATTCTGAGAGAAATTTCCCTCACATAAATTGTGATGTGAATGAAAGCTGCACCACTGGCCTAAATTATGTTGAACTTTAGCAAAGTCACAAATAAACAAGATGTTTCATGACTAATGATCAATGCCCTATTTAAGTTAAGCTTTATCAGATTCATCCTATCTAAAACTGGTATGACTGGGAGATACATAGTTGGTGATTTTTTTTTTTTACAGTCCAATGGTAATGTTTTTCCAAGGCTAACTATAAAAATTTTAAAACCTTTCTGTGAAAGCAACATTTTCTGGACCCGAGAGCCTATTTCACTTTTGTGCGCCATAATCTGGAAAATTAACTGGGATGTTCAAATTGCAATACCACAATGCCCAGAAAGTGTGGAGACCAAGAATAGAAAAGTCTTTGAAAATCAAATACCAATCTGAAATTAGGTTTCTTTATTCTCTCCATTTAATCTTTTAATTAAAAATATTTGTTTACTGTTCTTTTGTCTGTCATAAATATCTCCTGTAGGCCTTGTAGGCTCACAGGCCAAATGTAATTAACCAGTAGAGTGACATATCTTTTCTTTCACTGGCTCTGTGGTTTATTTTCTCACCTTTATCTACATCTTATTCTACTATAACTTCCAACTCTTTTCATCTTACAATTAACCAAGTGATCTGAAAACCCCTTCAAAAATTTCCCTCTTACTGTTTCTTTTTGTTTCATCCTGAAGAAAAGAGTTTTAATGGTTTGGAAATAAAACAAAAGGTAGTAACCACACAGGGGAGGCAAAAGTAGGTTTACAGTTGTTCACATGGAAAAAATAGGCAAGGTAATGATTATTACAAGAGCTTTATTAGCTCAAAAGAATGTCACTCACAACTGTAAACCTACTTTTGCCTACCCCTATATATTATAGTTAACAGAGAACTGCATTTAATATATTTTATTAAATTCCTTTGGGGTTTTCCTTCAATGCTGTTCCTTTTATTTTATTTACTTATTAAACATTTTTAAACTAAACTTTGTATTTTGAGATAACTGGATTCACATGCATTTGTAAGGAATAATGCAGAGCAATACTGTATTTTTTTTTACCCAGTTGGTCCTGATGGTAACATTCCATAAAACTATGGTATGATATAATCAGGATATTGTCACTGATATAGTCACAATACAGATTTCCTAATACAGATTTCCTTCACCATGAGGATCTCTCATGTTGCTCTTTTATAGCTACAACTGCTTCCCTTCTGCTCCCATTCCCTGCTTATTCCCTGGTAATTATCAATCATTTTGCATTTCTATAATTTTGAAATGGAAACATATAGCAGTAACCTTTTGTTTGGGTTTGGCTTTTTTTCACTCAGCATAATTCTGTGGAGTTGAACACCTTTTAATGTACTTACTTGACATTTGTGTGTCTTCTCCAGAAAAGTATCTCTTCATATGTTTTACCTACTTTCTAATTTTCTATTTTCCCATTTCTGTTTTTTACCATTGACTTTTACTTTATATAGTGTAGATAATAGCTAAAAAGCATTTGTGGTTTCAAAACATTTTTTCTAGTTTGTAGCTTGTCTTTTCATACTTTTTTAAAATTATTTTTTAATTTTTTTATTGTTCAAATACATTTGTCTCCATTTTCCCACCACCACTTTCCCTTGCCCCACCCACCCCTGCCTCCCACCCTTAATCCTTCTCCACTTTGGTTTTGGCCATGGGTCCTTTATACATGTTTCTTGACTTGACCCTTCCCCTTCTTTTCCCTGTTACCCCTCTCCCTCTTCCCCTCTCGTTACTCTCTGTTTTTTATTTCAACGTTGCTGGTTATATTTTTCTTGCTTGTTTTGTTGATTAGTTCCACTTTTTAAAATTTTTTATTGTTTAAATACATTTGAACAATACTTTTCATCTTTTCATATTTTTGATAGGAACTTTACAAAAGTTTTAAATTTTGATGAACTATTATCAATTTTTCCTTTTATGACTCATGCCTTTTGTAGTTAAGTCTACAAACTCTTTGCATAAGCCCTCGATTCCAAAGATCCCTTCTCTTTACTAAGCTTTATGTTCTACATTTAAGTCTGTGATTAATTTTGAGTTAGTTTTTATCTAAGTATGAGGCTTAGGTAAAGATATTCTTTCCTTCCTTCCTTGTCTACAGGCATCCAATTTATCGAGCATCATTTTTTGAAAAGCCTGTCTTTTCTCTATTGAATTGTTTTGTACCTTTGCCAAATACCAGTTGAGTATGTTTCTGTGGATGTATTTCTGGGTTCTCCATTCTGGTTTATTGATCTATATGTCTGTCTCTCTACCAGTACTCCACAATCTTTATTATTGTAGCTATATTACATCTTGAAGTTGGGTAGACTAAACTTCCCAATTCTTATTCAATATAAGAATTCGATAAACTTATTCTTATTCAAAATTGTTTTAGATCTTTTAATTTCTTTGCCTTTCTACCTATATTTAAAAATAATCATTTATCTGCAAAACAATCTTGTTGCAATTCTCTAGGAATTTCATTAAGCCATTGCAGCCATTGTATTAATTTGGGGACAAGTGACATCTGGACTCTATTGGGTCTTCCAATCCATGAGAATTATATCTCTTCTATTTACTCAGATCTTTGATTTCTTTCATCAGTGGTGTATAGTTTTCATTATATAAGTTTTGTAAGTTTTGTTAGATTTACATCTAAGCATTTCATTTTATTAGAGTTAATATGAATTGACTATTTTTATTTTAAGTGTTCATGTGTTCATTGCTAATATACAGATATACGATTGAGGTTAGTTTGTTTATTTTGTATCCTGTGGCCATGCTGAACTTACACAGAGTTCTGGGAATTTTTTTTGTACTCTTGAGATTTTACTATGTGACAATTATGTCATTTGAAAATAAGAACAGTTTTATTTATTTATTCCTTCATAGTCTTTTTGCCTTTCATTTCCTTTTCTTGCATTATTGTACTGGCTAAAACTTCCAACACTATGTTTAATAAGGGTGGTAATAGTAGACACCTTGTTGTGTTTCTTATCTTAGAAGAAAAGCATTTTCTTCCATTATTGAATACAATGTTAGTTGCAGGTTTTGGTAGATGATCTTCATCAAGCTGAGGAAGTTCATTTCTTTTTCTTTTTTTTTTCAGATAATGTTTAACATGAATGTATTGAATATGGTCAGATTTTTGGGGGGTATTGATTGATATGATCATGTGATTTTTCCTCCTCAGCTTATTAATACAACAGAATACATTGATTTTCAAATATTAAATCATACTTTACAACTGAAACAAATCCTACTTGGACATGATCTAGAATTCTTTTTACATATTGCCAAATTGTGTTTGTTGATATTCTGTTAAAGATTATGCATTTATTCATGAAAGATATTATCCTGTAGTTTTCTTTTATTGTACTATCTTTTTCTCATTTTGATATTTGAATAAAGCTAGCTTTAGAAAATGAATTGGGAAGCATTCTTTATTCTTCTATTTGTTGGAAGACAGTGTATAGAATGGTATTAATTTCTTCTTTAAATGTTTGCTGCAATTTCCAGTGAAAGCTTGTGGGCCCAGAAGTTACTTTGTTGGAAATTTTAAAATTGTTGACTCTCTTTCCTTAATAGTTATATGCTATTCAAGTTCTGTCTTTTATATTGTTTGAGTTGTGGCAGTTTGTGGTTTTTGAGGAATTGATCCATTTTGTCTAAGTTGTTAAACATGTGCGTAGGGTTTTTTTTGCAATTGTCCCTTATTCTCTTTTTAATGTCTGCAGGCTCTGTACTGATATCTGTTTATCATTTCTGATACTTTCATTGGCAATTTGTGTCTTCTTTTTTTTTTTCCTGTGTCAGTCTTGTTAAACATTTGCAAACTTTATTAATCTTTTCAAAGTAACCATTTCTTTTTGTTGAGTTTCTCTACTTTTTTTTTCATTTTCAAGTTTATTCATTTCATCTTTTTATTATTTCCTTTCTTTTTCTTGGTCTGCCTTCTTCTCGCCAGCTTTCAGAGTCTTTTTATGTTCGTTTTACACATAATGTCTGGGTTTTTAGTTGTAGCTAATGGGAAAAGTACGTCTACTCCATCTTCCCAGTCTGAACATTTTGTTTATATGTGTGGGTAATGTCGTTGCACTTTGCTACTGGGGCATCGGTGGAGTTCAGCCCTATCCATTGCTGTGTTAAGGGACAACCTTTGGAAATATGGGGTGTGTTGAGAAATAGCTTTTTATGTTGGCTTTTCAATCTTGTGATGGATATTCAGTACATAATTATTGGAAGTGGACAAGACATAGAACTGAAGAAGTGAATTTAGTGACTATTTACAGTAGATTTAAAACTTGTGTTAGATAGATGCTGCGATCAGGACTGCCCCCAGTCACCTGACTTCTCGGTGGACGGGGGAGGAGCAGCAGGCTCCAGAACCTTGTCAACCTCCCTTCTCTCTCTTATATCATTCCCTCTTCCCTTGTTTCAAAACTATCTCAAATTTGGAAAGAGAAATGTAATGCATTTTCATGATAGAGATAACAAAAATTGCTCAGGTTTACTGTATTTTTATATATGCTTCAACAAACAGTTCAACTGTATTCATTTAAGGTTTATATTACTTGTGCGTCAGTTTTGTACTGCAATGGCTCTCACATTTTGGTTTCCCTTTATCATTCTGACGTAAAAATCATGTTGAAGGGAAAATTGTTTGTGCATATAATGAGTATAACTTGCATCCTAGGGGCCTTGAAATGCAGTTTACTAAACTAAATATGACAAACAACAGTCTAAACATAGATTTGTCCATAGTCAAGCTCTTCCTGTGAAGGCTTTTAAAAAAAAAACAAACCTAGGGAATTGTCACACTTCCCATTGTTATTCACACGCTTGTTTGGAATCTGCTGGTGACAGCTGCCAGAGGCCTCATACTTCAGCAGGGAGGAGAAGCAGGGACAGAGTTGAAAGTCTCTGGATCTAAGTAGCATTCTCAAGTTCACTGTCACTCTTGAATTTACTTGAAAATGTGGTAACGGCTGTAGAATTTGAATAGATGATTCCAGTAGTAAAACAAATTCAATTAGCTAACAACATGTATGAATGCTGTAGAATACAGAATTAAAATACCACCGAATCCTATATGTTTTTTAAAATTCTGCTTCCTAAGTGGCTTGCTATCCAAACAAACAAATATTTATTAAGAAATGACCATGCACTAAGCACTATAAAAGGGATTGCTGGAGATACAATAATGAACAAGCCCCATCCTTGATTTAAGGAATAAGCAGTCTAGAGGGGAAATAAAAATGCATACAAGTGACTGCTGTACAATGCGCTTGAAATGAGGCTTCATGAAGCAGCTTCCATTTGAACTGAATCTTGATGGATTGCGTAGTGGCTGCAAGCAGCAAAGATGGGCTCTGGCTAAGTGAAGAGTGGGGAAGGAAAAGAGGGGAAATCTGTAGAGAATTATGGGTATAGCTCCTGAATTGTACTGAAAACTGAACCTGTAAGGGAACAGGCATTGTGGATTGATGTATCAGGACTGGTGGTAGATTTATTTTCAGAACATGGTCTATAGAATGGATCAGCTCTAACACTATCGGGTTGTGTCACTCCTTTCAAGATATACATTTCAAGGAGAGAGGGCCTGACGAGCACGACTTGGATCCTGTGTCCACCACTTGGCCAGTGCAAAGCCAAGGGGAATCATTCCTTGGAAGATCACAAACTCTAAACAAAATCCAACAGCCCTGATATTGTGCACCACCAACCACAGACAGGCAGGTAGAAGGAATAGCTGAGTAAAAACAGAGAAGTAAGGAAATAAGGAAAATGAGCATAGCAAAGAATCTAGCCTGGCTGAATTGAGAGAGAGAAGGAAAGAGAGGCCGATTGGAAGTGGGCAAAGAAAGGCCTTGGCCCTTATGTTTGGAATTGGTTTTAGAATCAATGGCTGGGAGTGGGAGGAGCAGGTCTGCTAAGATCTGTGCTGTAAGAACAGCTCTCTGTAAATAGCCTTGGGTTGTTAAAAGAAAAGTCTAGGGCAAGAAGGATAAAGAGGAGGTTGCCTAGGTAAAAACAGGAAGAGATGATATATAATGATATTATACTTTGCTTATCATTAAATAAAAACAACAATAAACACTTTTATATGCTTTCTTTTTACCCAGTAAGTAGGGCAGGGTATGCAATATCACCCTTTTTAACCAATATAGTACCAGAAACTTGAGAAACTAAGGACTTGCTTTAGACCCAGTATGGGTAAGTAGGAGCCAGGACTTCCCTCAGGTCAGCTGGGCAGGACTCTCTATCATGGGAGACCCTGCAGCCAGATCTAGATGACTTTGCTTCACCGAATGATAGGCTGTGACCAGTTTTCTTCACCACTAGGATGATGAGGGTGTGCCCTATTATCTTCTAAAGTAAGGAAGTCCAGTACACCTGAGTCTGGCTTGTGCTTGACTTGCTTATGTGCCCGGAATGGTTTTTTTTCTTTCTTTCCCTTGAGAGAGGATTTTCCAAAAAGGGTTTCAAAGAGAATCCGTGGTCACATTGAACCTGGGCTTAGCAGCTAAGTATAAGGGCAATGGTAGGGTAGGAGGAAACAGAACAGTGGAGCAGGTGAGAACAAGAGGCTGCGGGGAGTCAGGTTGCCTAGGTTAAAATCCCTGCTCTGCCTCTTACCAGCTGTGTGACCTTGGTCAAGATATTTGACTTTCTGAAGATCAATTTCTTCATCTGTAAAATGGAGATAGTAAGGGACCTAAAGAGTTGTTGTGAAGGTTAGATAAGATAATGTTTGTTATCAATGTTATTATTTTCTTAACAATAACCAAAATAATATGGTGGGAGATGTGTTCCAAATAGTTCTGTGACATTTGAGCTTCGGCGCCATCTAGTGGCCAGGACGTTTCAGAATGTGCTTTCAGTCTAGGCATTGGACCCACAGGTGACTGACCCAAGGACTTGTTATTCTGTAGCTGAAAGAATTGCTACTGATTTCAAAGGTGAGTCTTGGGCATGCAGGCCAGGGCCAGGGATGCTGTACAACCTCACTACCAGTCTGAGTTGCATAAAGAAAATAACTTTGTTACTATAGATAAAAAAGGAAGTGGAATCTCCAGTGCCTTCGCTCCTTTAGACTGGCCACACCGTGGAACTCTTTGCGTTCCCAGTGGATATAGCAGCTTCTTGGAGGGATGCAGGAAGCAGACTGAGTTACCAGTGTAGTGCTTAGGAGTGTGATTATGGTGGTCATGTGGTTTATGACTCGTCAGTGTAATAATGACTTTAGTAAATTACTTAAATTCTTTAAGCTTCTGAGGGTGTGAAGAGTAATGGTACCTACCTCACAAGGTTTTCATGAGAATGCACATATGTGCTTAACATAAGACCTGATGCATAGAAGGTGCTCAGTGAACATTAGCCATATTTATTTTTCCCTTTTGCAGTAGATTGTGTTAAAGGAAGACCATTCACTCAACTGATACCTACTGAGTACATTCTAGGTGCCAAGGACTGAGCTAGCTGAAGCAATGCATAAAACAGACACTGCTCCTCCTGATTTGGGTGATGGCATCAAACTAAAGATTCCTAGGGAAGCTGAGGGTCATTGAGCTTGATTTGTAGACTGAACCAAGGACTTTCTATGGAGCATCATTCACATTATTGACATTGTAGACTTGAACTTTACATGGCACTGTTTAAACAGACGGAAGTTAAGTTTCTTGTTCTTAAAAATGAAGTCAGTATTTTACAATCATTCTTCAGAAGATGAAACTAAAGTGCGTTGAAGAATGGATTCCTTTTCCTAATTTGCCTAAAAGGGTTGTATGGGCTGGTGACTGACCTAGTAATTATATTAAAACATATTTGCATTCATGTCGCTGTTCTTATGGCTCAGGTGATCACTTTCACTTTGTTGAGGGCAAAAGACCACAGTAGATATTTTTTACTTGTCTATATAATCAATCCAATCGTCTTTCCCCTCCAATTTCTCTCCATATTAACCTTATGTTCCTGAATATTTTCTTATCTCAGTTCACAACTATTTAGCAGGTTCCCGAAGTTCTTTTTCTTTAGAAGAACCATGCAATATGTATCAAAGATCAAATAATTCTCCTAGACTAAGTTCTAAAGCAGTGATTTGTGTGAAGGTCTTGGTGAGGAGCTGGGGAGAGGAGAAAGTCACTTGTGTATGCTTGGGAAAAACATCAATGTAATAATATACGTAATATATAAAGCAATATAATACTATAGACATGAAATATTCCATATGATACTGAACCATAGAAAATATGTACTCTTTTCTTAATATAAGCAACAAAAAAGTAAAGCTCAAATAAATTCTTCCTAGCCGGTGAATCAACAGACAAGATAGACTCTTTTGGGATTCCTAGGGTAATTCCCACCCAGGGGAATAAACGAAAAAATCTAAGTGAGGTGTTTTCTTTTTTTTCTTTTTCTTTTTCAAAATGGAACATGAGTTAGAACAAAATTGGCCAAGAAGTATAAATGCTGGAAAATGGTTGATTCTGAATGTATCCCAAATGCCCATTGCTTGGGAATTTCCAAACAACAGCAATAACCATGACGGTGAGGGCACTGATTCTGTGCCAGGCTCTGTGCTAGGAACATACCACATGGTTCTTCATTTACTCTTCACCACATGGAGGAGGCAGGTTGGTTAAGAAAAGTTTTGGTGGTGAAGCTGCTACTGTTGCCACGTCATTGTCTTTCCTGTGGTCAACTGACTCTCCTTTCCAGGCCCCACATTCCTGCTTTGGTGCTCTTTGCTTCCTGAATAGCAAGCACCTTCCTTGATCCTACTTGGCAGCTTGTTCCATAAAGTAGTTTCCCTTCATTTAGGTACGTTCTTCAGCCCCTAGGGGATAATTAGAAAGTTAATTTTGTAATAGTTTATATTAGCGTCGATTTTCAGGGTCAGGATCTTTTACCCAAATGCCATGTTTAACATTTCCTTTTCAGCCTCCATTGTTGAGTTCTGCAAAAACAGATTTCTGTTTACACATTGCTGGCAGAGAGAACAGAATCTTTCCTACAGGACTGTTTTTTGACTTAAAAAATTTTTGCTTAAAAATGTGTTTTTGCCTTGTAAAAGTGGGGTCTTCT
This sequence comes from Pteronotus mesoamericanus, assembly GCF_021234165.1. Lineage (NCBI taxonomy): Eukaryota > Metazoa > Chordata > Mammalia > Chiroptera > Mormoopidae > Pteronotus > Pteronotus mesoamericanus. The sequence continues at coordinate 32,874,662 of NW_026555234.1, read as the reverse complement.
TTTTCATTTTGTTCTATAGGAGTAGTTTATTGCTACTGTTCGGGTTTTGCCTAAGAGTTACTATTACTGAATACACTTCCAGTCTGTCGTAGACTGGGATGGCATAACTTTCAGAGTTTCCTTTTAGGCAGTTAAGTTAGGGAAGAAACAGCCACATGATTAGAATAAAACTGCTTATGTGTTGGCCCTTAGCTTGTATTCACCAAAGCGTAAGAATTGTCTAAAATCTCACTCCCCTTTATGCCCTAAATGGACTCAATCATTGTATCTGATGCCATGATATATCTATCTATCCTGAGCTATAACTCTTGTTTCTTGATATTGTAAAATACGATCTCTTTGCTCTGCGAAGGCTGGGGTTTTAAAGGGCTGCACTTGAATCTATTTTTTTTGGTGGTGGCGGTGGTCGTTGGGGAGTTAATGTTCCTACTTCCCTGGTGACTTACACAGGAAGCTTAAGGTGCAATCAGACTATAAAGTCCCCACCAGAAAGGAGACCATAATTTCAGCTACAGACTAAGCAGATAACAGACGTCGGCTATTCACTAGTCAGAAAGATAAGGGAATGAGTTTGATTCCTCATTAAAAGCTTCATGGTTTAAGTCAAAAAAAAAAAAAAAAAAAAAAAAAAGCTCTGGGTCTTGGCTTATTAAGTTACATAAACAGAGTGAAGTGCCATGGGGGAGAATGGAAACTCTTGGTGTGACCTATAATTAGAAAATTTCCACATGGGGAATAAAAACAGAGACCGTATGCCACTTCCTGACCCCAGTAACCCACAAAGGCTAAGCCATTGGTGGGAGAGAGATAAGAAAACACCAAGGAAAGGAAACCTGAGTAGTCCGTCTGCCTATTTGCTGTGATGGGATTCAGCCTGAGAGCCATGCTTGGAAGGTGCCCTTATAGTTTAAATCACCTCTAAGGCAACAGAAAGAACAAGCAGCTTCCTGATGCCAGGCTCTATGCTAGGGAAGAACATGCTGTGGTGTGACTCCTGGGAAGAAGGCAGATAGAATCTGGCTCTCCTACTTGTTTGTTACATGACTTTGGGAAAATATTTCACTTTTCAGAGCCTCTATTTGTTACTGTGTATATACAGGAAGTCCTCAATGCTGTTGATACGTTCAGCAACTTTAAGCTAAACGATGTGTAAGGAAACCAGTTTTACCATAGGCTTATTGCTATAAACAAGAGTTAAGTTCCTATGACGTCTCATCAATATTATAACAAAAGGACATTGAACAAAACAACATTAACTGAGGATCTGCTCTCTCTTTGTCCTATGTATCCCCACATATCCTAGAATGGAATAAGAATACTGACTGGTTGTTTGTTGGTAGGTTCCATGAGCCAATAGATTTAAATTGTTTGAGAAAAGGGGTTGCCTCCCAAGCACATAATACAGTGACTAGCATGTAGTCAATGCTCAATTAATATTAACTGAGTAAAAATGTTTTTAAAACATCCTAATATGATGACTGACAAATAATAGCTGCTAGTTAGAATTGTGGTTCCATCATTGTGCACTGCTGGAGGGAATGCAGGCTGGTGGAACCATTGTGAAAAATAGCATGGAGAACTCCTCAAAAATAAAAAATGGAACTGCCTTATGACCCAGTGAGTCCACTTTGAGGTATATATCCAAAGAAACCCAAAACACTAATTTGAAACAATATATGCATCCCTGTGTTCATTGCAGCATTATTTACAACAGCCTAGATACGGAAGCAGCCCAAGTTCCCATAAGTAGACAGGTGGATAAAAAGGTGGTGGCACATATTACTTGGCTATAGAAAAGAATGAAATTTTACCATTTGTGACAGCATGGATGGACCTAGAGGGTATTATGCTCAGTGAAATAAGTCAGACAGAGAAAGACAAATGTCATATGATTTCACTTATATATGAAATCTAAAGAGCAAAATAAATGAGCAAACAAAATAGAAAGAGATTCCTAGATAGATACAGAGAATAGACTAATGGATGCCGGAGGGGAAGGGGATTGAGGGACTGGGTGAAAAAGTTGAAGGAATTAAGACATACAAACTGGTAGTCACAAAATAGTCCTAGAAATAGGAAATATAGTAAATAATATTGTAATGACTATGTATGGGGCCAGATGGTTACATCAAATATTGAAGGGACTCCCTTGTAAAGTATATGATTGTCTAACCATATGCTATACACTTGATACTAATATAAAATAATATTGAATGTAAACTAATTTTTAAAAAATTTAAAAATAATCGTGGTTTCATTTCATTTCATATATATATATATATTTTTTTTTTTTTAAAGGTGTCACTGACTGAGTGACCTGAAACAAATCCCTTTACTGCTCTGGGCCTAGTTCTTTATCCATAAAAAAGTTAAAGTAGTCTGCTCTATCTGATAAAGATTTGCTCTTTTCAAAAATCAATTCTACCCCATCCGCAATGGTGGCCAGTCTGTTTCTAATGAATAAACTATAGCTTTGGAGTTTGGCTTTAAAGTAGTTGGTATAAACAAGAAAAGCCTTAACATTTTAACTGCTTTCAATTCCCACCTGAAAAACTATTATGCCTTGAATAGTCCTGGTTTCTTCATATTCCATCCAGTTAGTGTACTTTCCACTCTTAAAAGTGTCAGGTTTGGGAGCTAAATTACATGGTCAGCAAGTTGTGAATGATGAGGAAAACTGGCTGTCCAGCCAATGAGCACGGTAGTCTCCTAAGCTCTCTGGCAGAAAGTTCAGACCTGGTTTTTAGTCCTCTACACTGGCTCAAACAGCTAGCTGTCCTGGACATGCTGTTGGCATTCTGGGGACCCAGGGAAGCTCCAGCACACTTAGAGAAATTTAGAACTAGGTAATATGAGGAACACCATTAAGACTGTGAAGTGTTTAGCTTAAAGAAACCTCTCACATGATAGATGACTTTAAATGTTTGAAAAACATCAAGACTCTTCCACGTGGCACCAGAAGTCCACTAAGGACCAGTGAGAGGCCCACTGATGAGAAACAGGTGAAACGTGGCCTGTGCATACAGTGATATCAATTCTTGTGTCAGGATATGGGACTCTGTCCTCAATACAGTAATACATTTAAAAAAAAAAAAAAACAGTGGCAGAAGTATATATAGAGTCTGATTCCATTTATGTAAAGATGCATGTGAGGTTTGTCCCCAAAAGGTCCAATGATTGTTAACATAAGGAGAACAGTTTGTGTGACATCGATGTAACCTGGTAGCCAAGGAAAGTGGACTGGAAGGTGCATGCGTGAACAATGACGACTTCAGTGTTCTAGTCAGTGGGGGCAGTAGACTCCATTGAGTGAGCATGTGTGCTCTATGGCCATCGCATTCAAAATGCCTGAGCTAGTAGAGCAATGAATCTGCATCAAATTTTGCATTAAGCTTGAACAGTTTTCCACAGAAACTATTTGGATGATTCAGAAGGCTGCAGCTATGGGCAGCATCATCATAACAATACGCCCACTCATGCATCATGACTCGCACAGAGTTTTTTGGTGAAACACCAACTCACCCAGCTGACTCAGCCTCCCTATGGTCGAGATTTGGTGCCCTATGACTTACAGCTATTCCCAAAACTAAAACCATCTTTGAAAGGGAAGAGATGACATTTTGCTTTACAAATGAGATTTTATTTAATCTTCTCTGTACTGCATGATAACATTATTACCTCCATTTAATGGGTGAGGAAGCTGAGGCAAAGAGAAGTAATGCAACTTGCTCAATGTCTCAGAGCTAGCAGTGTGGTAGAGATTTTGGGTGTCAACCCTTTACCATCCATTTGACTGCCTCTCCAATTACACATATTTACAAAAATGTGACCTTAGAAATTACATCCTCTCTAAAGGCGGTTTCTGATTAATCGAAGCCAACAATTATAATGAAAATTTTAAAAGTTAACATTTCCCTCTCATTGTATAATGATTTGGAACTTGTTCATGTGCTTTTTCAGGTTAATCTTTCTGAGGCAATGACCTTGGCCTTGGTGGGACCAGGGCATACATCTGCTTGGGTGGGTGGGGTGGGAAAACACAAGCGGAGGGTGTGGAGATTAGAAATCTTACGTATAGAATGCAAAGACAAAGGTGCAAGTAATAATCCCTCCCGTTGTTGGAAACAAATTGCATTCTGCCGGAAGACAGCTATTGTTCTGAGGAGGGATTTTCTAAATTCCTTAGTTTCCCCCTAAAATACACTGAGGAAAAGTTCTTGCTTTCTGAACTAGGAATGAGATAGGCTACTTATTAGTTTTATTGCACTGCCATATAACATGGGTACAAAATGAATAGCCCATCTTTTTCCAACCCCAAGGATTGATGGGAAGAGAAGTGTAGGAGAGAGAAGGGAGTAAGGAAAGAAATGAGAAACAGGCAATTTTATATTGTTTTTTCACAATAAAAAAATGACAGCTAAAATTGAAAAGAAATTCAGTCCCTTATTGTCACCAGCCGCATTTCAAGTGTTTAATAGCCACACATGGCTCATGGCTACCATATTGGATATTTAGAACAACTACATCATTGTAGAGTGTTCTATTGGACAGTGCCACTCCAGATAATGCTCAATCTCAGATTCCTTAGCCATCCAGCCCCTTCCTTGCTGGTAGGGGTTTGGTTGTCTCCCTCTGGGTTGAAACTTCTGAGGGAGGATATGTGTTAAATACAGCCAGAGAAATTTTAGGGAGCCCGAGGCCTGGGGCCCTGCCCCTACTTCCCAGGCACAGCCTGGAACATTTGTAGTCTCTCTGGAAAAAGCCCTCAGACATATCAGACTCTGGAAAAGCTGGGTGGCGTGCAGACTTAAGGTCAGAGATGGCTGAGGGAGGCTTCTGATAGAATAGATTTGCAGTTTCCTGAGGTGCTGAGGCCAGAATGGCAAGTGGTCAGAAGAACCCTGTGGGCCTCGACTACTGAGGAAGTCACAGAAGGTGCTGGGGTGAGGAAGGCTGCTGGCTTCTCTCTACCCCCTGAGCCCTGCCTCTGAACTGGGGCAGTGTGTCAGAAGAACCAACAGAGACTCAGCCTCTGAAAATCCTTGCTGTCAGGAAAGTTGAGAAAACGATGTCTCATGGGTACCTAAAGAGCTCCAAGTCCAGGAAGCCCGAGCTCACTGAAGACTAACCCCAGGCCACAGGTCTCCTGCCTGCCCAAGCCATGGAGAGGGGAAGCCACGCTCCTTTCTCCACCTGCCAGAACCCCTCTGTATCTTACCCAGACCCCACCAGCAAAGGAGGGGCTAGATGGCTGAGAACCCTGAGACTGAGCATTATCTGGAGGGGTAGTGTCTTACAGAACATTCTACAATGATGGAGACATTCTAAGTATCCAATATGGTAGTTATGAGCCATGTGTGGCTACTAAACACTTGAAATGTGGCTGGTGACACCAGGGAACTGTAGCAGTTTTTATTGTAAAAAACAATATAACAACATTAAATGAAAATTTAAAGCAGAAAACAGTGACACATAAACTACTAAAATCCTGCAACGCACCAAAAAAATACATTTTTTGCTCTGACAAAAATAGGTATAATTTTGATTGATTTACAAAAAAGTAATAATAGTAATTATCTACCCTTTTGGCTCCGAAGTGACATTTTAAAAAAATCAAGTGCCTATACTTGAATATAAGGATTTCTGGTACCAAGAATTAACCAATCAGATGCAAACTGATGTGACCCGACCAATAAGATGCAGTGCTATTACAGGACCTATGTATTTATGGTTCAAGGCAGGGCATTCACACCAGACAGCTATTGTTGTGTTGGATGTTGTCATTTTTTTATTTGACAATCTAAGGGAAAAGAGGTCAGTGCCCCTGACTAGTCAGATATTGCATGTTTTAAAATTTCTTGCAGCACACCTGTTGAAAATTGTTGCTCTAACATAAAATTATTTGTGTATTCTCTTGGAGCCTTTATTTTCTTGTATCTCTATTTTACATTTTTTAATTCATTGAACACATACGAATAAAGTAAACTTTTAATTAATTTACCTCTAAGAGTGTCTCAGAAGAAAGCTAAAATATTTCTGAGTACAAGGCTGTGAAAATAAACTTTTGTATGTTTTGGGGGATGATTTCGAAGACTCAGTAAGGAAATCAAATAATGTAGATGTGTGTGGGTACTGAATTTTAAATATTAACTAATTAACATTTAAAATAAAATAGCCACAAATACCTAGTGGCCGCCATACTGGCCAATCCATATTCTATAGGGACTATTTAATGTTTTAAAGAAGGGAGGATAAAAAGTTAATGTTTCCCCTCTGACAAGGGGCACTGTAAAGAAGAATGGGTTAATTACATATCAAATAAAGAAACTACCTCTTCTTTGTATAGCCAGTAGTTGTGAGATAAATTTGTGATCCCCTGTACATTACTGCAAATGAATATATGCTCATTGTTGAAAACTCTGGAAAGTATAGATGAGCTAAAAGGAAAATTAACTAGCATCTATAGTCCCACCACTTCCCTTTTTATTTTTATAAATATCCACACAGTCAAGCGTGTGTAGGTGTGTGCGCGTGATTATTTTTAAGAGCGGAGTTATAGTGCCCTATTATTTTGTCATTTGCTTTTCCTCCTGAATTATGTCACATATAATCCCCTAATGAAAATATTGGGGCTGTCTTCAGTATGCCTGGGTCATGAACAGTGTTTTGATAAATGTCCTAGAGGTTAAATCTTGTAGATTGTCACAACCTATTTCTTGGCTACTGCTCTCATGAAGAGATCCCATGTGCCCCTGACTTCTGTGAAACATTTTTCCTGGCACTTGCAATGTGCCTTCCCTTCAGCCTGCTCCCTTTACCCCACAAGGACCACGCCCTCCCTGTGCTCCCAGTGGAGGAATTAGAGGACGATAATTTATCTCATTTTAGCTCACCAGGATTAAGCCTGGTTGGGAGTAGAGTTCCCCACTTGTCTCCACATAAGATTTAAGAGGTAAAGAGGCCATACGGTTGTTTCCTGTTTATGGAAACCTCATCTTTCTTCACCTGTCCTTCCTGTTCCCTTCTTCCTGTCTGTGCTTCATGTACCCCCTGATTTCCTGCTCTGTGTCCTGTCATGGAAGTTTCTCTGAGCACACGGTGGGGATGTTTGAGAGGATCCTCACCAGGTAGGATTATACTGTATGTTCTCGACTTACTCAGTTATAAATGAGCTAAAAACCCCATTTCTAATTTGACTGATTTCCACAGTTTAGAAATGTTTCCCCAGCCTGACTCCATTCTCTGAGTGGCAAACCATTGCTCTAGGGTCACTTCTCTGAGACAGATTCTTTAAAGTATTAAACAATGACGAGAGTAAACGGAATAGGAGAGTCATTCATTGCTGATAATTCTCTTCACACTTTGTGAATCATCTGTCCCTATTTGTCTGCCAGAGTGAATAAGAAGTTACTGTAAAGAATCATAAAAATTATTTTATTCATTTTATTCTGAAAAGGCAATACATGCACAAGGCAAGAAATTAAGAAAGTACAAAGAGGTATAGGGTGAAAGCGATCCTTCCTTTCACTCTCATCCCCAGAGAGACTGGTCCTTCCTTGCAGAGGCAGCTACCAATTTCCTGCGGAGATAACTGCTTGTAATATCCGGCAAGCAAGCTGTCCGCTGTATGAGCTAGTGTGTGTGTGTAGCTGCATCGAGCACATGAAATATGGTCCAGATTGAGTTGCACTATAAATGTAAAGCATGTGTCCTATCTTAATGATTTGTGAAAGAAAGCATGTAAAATACTTTATACGTAATTTTTGAATTGATTGCCTGTTAAAGTCATATTTTGGATATTCTTAAATGTATTTAACATGTTTCTTTTTACTTTTTTTGGAGCTACTAGAAAATTTAAAGTTACATATGTGGCTTACGTTTGCAGCTTGTGTTATATTTCTGTTTGATGCTGCTGGTCTATACGGAAATGAATATACACATATACATATTTGTGTGTATGCCCACGTGCACAGCCATGTATGGTAGCATACTATGAACTTTGCTCTTCACCTTTCTTTTTCCACTTAGCAAAATATCTTGGAAAATATTTTACTGCACTGAACAGAGAGAATTTTTAAAAAGTTATTTATGGTTCTGTTCTATAAAACTCTATTAATATAACTAGCCCTTTTTGTTGAAACTTTAGGTTGATTCCATTTTTTCTCAATTTTTACAGATGATCCTTAATAAATGGTCTTGTATATTTTACACTTATGCAGTTGAAAAAACGAGATCAAAGAATATTTATTTATATTTTTGACAAATAGGCAATTTTGACAAATACCAAGTTTATTTCTTTAGAGGATGTGACAATATACACACCCATAAGTAATGTATGAGCAAGCACATTTCTCCTAATTCCCTCAACACAATGTAATACCAAACATTTTATCTTTGCTCATATGATAATTGGCAAACTATAGGACTAGTTTAGATTACCTGGTCATATGTATGGTTTAAAATATATCTGAAAATAGTAATGATGGATTTCATGTAGTAAATTATGGTTTCCAAAAAATTTCACATGTTTTCTCATTTAATCCTTACAATAACCCAGTGATATAGGCATTTTACCTAGAAGCAAACCAAAGCTGAGATAAGGAAGAGGAACATGCAGTAAATATTTATGCACATAACATTCGTTTAATTCTCAACACAGTACGGAAGCAGATTTTGTAATTTTTATTATTCCCACTTTACAGATGAGGACACTGAGGTTCAGCATGGTTAGGTGACTCACAGAAGTCCCACAGTGAGCAAATAGAGGGGGTGATGGTGGAGCTTTGCTGACAGGCAGGTGTGGATGAATTACCGGCTGTGTGAACTTAACAAGTACATTAATATGTAAAATGGGGAAAATAAAAGTACCTATCCCATGGGAGTTGTCAGATTAATCAAGATAGTATATTTAAGTGTTTAACACAGTGCCTAGTACACAGTAAGCCCTTAAACATGTGTGTGCATGCCTGTGTATGTGCATGCCAAGACTTAAACCTGGGGTCTTCGTTTCCTGGATTCCACTTCTTTTTCCCCCTCCTGATGACTCAGTCACTTCTGGGCAGCCAGTTTGTCTGACCAAGTTATCTTTGTGTGAGTGGGGGCAGGGCAGAAGCAGAAAGGAGGCATTTCCTGGTTGTCATGTGCCTGCCACATCCTCTCCAGCTAGGGAAGGTGTTGATCCTCTCTGACCTAAGCATCTTCCTCATCAAATGGGTCGTGGGGTAGTATTGAACAGGTAGTCACTCCTACAAGCTTTCTTTGACGTCTTGGAGCAAAACAAATTGTAAGCCACCTAGACTTGTAAATGAAAACAAAGCAACACTCATACTGGGGCTCATGTGGGAATTGCCCATGGCTCGGGGCCACTATCAATCAAGTCAGGCAAGCCATGGCATATTGAGATGGCCCCCAAATCAAGTAAATTATTATAACACAACAAACTATAGTTCTGAGGTTGAGCAGAATCACTGTGATTTTAGAATGGTCTTGATTTTTTTCCTTTTGAAAAAAAGACAGGAAGTAAGTGATCAGGAAATGGGGGAACAATAGCCATTTCCTGGAAGAGTGGCTCTGCAGTGATGACTAAATGTTCAGACATGCCGGGCTTAACTGGCAGAGTCTGAGGCTGTGGGCCACTGCAGAGAAGGGGCCAGAGGTAACTTCGGAGAGCAGTGCAGAGCCGACCACTTCACCCAAGTGTGTTCTTTACTATGATTCCCTGTCTGGTGAGAATAAACGACAGATTGTGGCAAGGCTATATTGGACCTGGAGACCATCAGGTCATTAACTGGCAAAAACTGCCACCTGACTTGAAGGCTTTAAAAAGTCCCTTAGTATCAGGCAGGAACAGCCAAGAGGAACTGCCTTCATTTGCTTCAGTAAAGGAAACATCCTAGTGGTTCTGAATGCTTAAAAATGGTAGTTTCTTGGGCTGGGTGGAAGAGGGCAAAGGGGAAAAAAGTGTGACAACTGTAATAGAATAACAATAAAATATTTTTTAAAAAATGGTAGCTCTATGAGCAAACAACGAAGGTTTGTTGGCTTGTTGGTCTTCAGTCTTTTTAATCCACTGAATTACGTGTTTTGAAAGCTTTTGTATGACTAACAGCATTTATTAAACCAAGGGTTGTTTTCTCTCTTTCAAACTAATTAATCATAACTTGTAAAACATAAAACTATCTTTCTGGATGTCTTATCAGCCTTAGGATGTCAGAGTTAATCACACTGAATTAATGTCATTCTGGGCAGGAGCAGAAACACAGGTTGCTTTGGCTATGCCAAGCAGTCTTAGTACTAGCAAGTACATGATTTCTGCTGGACGTTGTGAAACGCTAGAAAGCCCTTCTGGAGGCCCTCTTTTTATCTCCATAGACCCTGTGGGGGACCTGGCACCACAACATCTGTTTTGCAGGGTTTCCCCAGGAAGGAGGAAGTCTCTTTCCAGCAGAGCATCATATTCAAGTACCATGAATGTTTTTATTTTTTGAAAACATTTGAAAGATGAGAAATAAAAAAAAAATTCATAATTCCACTACTTAGACAAAATGTAACAGCAGAGTGTCTTCTTTAGCCCTTCTCATTTCTCATGCCCCAGACGTGATACTGTAAACAATTTGTGTGTATTCCTTCATTTCTTTTCCTAACTGTGTAATTACATGTTTACTTACTTTCTTAAACAACATGGATGCAATTGGCTACTTTTTACTTAGATTTCCCACATCAGCACCTAGAATTCTTCCTTTAAAAATGGTTACAAAATCGTTGACATTTAGCAAAGTTTAGGATGTGCTATTTCCTCTTCTAAGCCCTTTACAAGTATTAACTCACTTTAATCTTCATAATGACCTATGAGGTAACCACTTTTATCATTCCCATTTTACAGAAGGAAGAACATGAGGCTTCAAGAGGTTAAGAATTTGCCCAGGATCATACAATGTGAGCGCAGCCAGGATTCTAACTCAGACAATTTGATTCTATCACCTATGCATTTCGGCTCCATTGCTCACACTTGCAGCCACCATGGCATGGATGGACCAGTCTCACCAGCCATTCCAGTTATTTTCTTCTTTGTTATTTCAGTGATTAATGAACATTCTTCTACATACATTTTTATGAGTTTGTACTTTTCTTTCTGAGGGTTTATCTTCTAGAATTGGGATTGTGGGGTCCAAAAAATAGGTGCATTGAAAATTTCAATTATATATCCTTTTATGAGCACCTGCTAGGTACCAACTGTATTTTCTTGTTCACTATCATAATTAACCTTCATGGCTATCCAGTGCCTGTGTATTATTATCGTCCTCGTAACCCACAGAGGTTAAGAGATTTGGCTTGACATCCGCAGCCAGACAGTACCTGAAATCCCAGCTCTGGTCTCCTGGCTCCATATCCTGTGTGAATTCCACAGTGTGTTAGCTTTTAGTGCTGTAATTGCAAAGTTGGGATTTTCCCCTCAACTTATCTTGGGAGCCAGAATTTAAACCTAAACCACCACACCACTCACTGCCATAGGGTCTCTTCTGTCAGTTAAAAGAGGGATTTGTGCTTCTAGAAAAAACAAATATTTCCTTGGAGCTCAATGTTCCTAGACTATGTTGGTCTTAAGAAATGATTTGTAGAGTTTTAATTATTTCTCATATTTTAGCATGACTTCTATTAAAAAATACAGTCTATACACTTTCAATCAAGAGTTTGCTTAGTAAACATACTGAATAGAGAGTCATAGCATTATTTAAAAATATAAATACAGTCTAATCAGGAAACAATTGTGGGTTTTCTAGGTTTCTTCTTTCTCTCCTCAATATTCAAGACATTTCACTACTCTGCTACTTACTTATGGGTTAAACCTGGGCAAGTTTTTTTTTTTTTTAAGTCATTTTAAGCCAAATATCCTCACCTGGAAAGTGGGGCTAACAAAAGTATCCCACTCCGATTTCTTGTGAGGCTTGAACCAGGTGATTCATGACTAGTGTGAGTAGGCAGCAGCGGTAGGAGCAAAAACCACTCCCAAGACCGGACAGTTGGTTATCAAGCAAACTGGGAACAATATGCAGTCCCGAAAGAGAGTGTGAACATTTCCAAAAGAGAGTGTGGAGAAGGCTTCTAGTGAATAAGTGAGGTTTTTGGCAGTTGGAGTGAGTGCAGCGAGGAGAGTCTAACATGAAATAAACATGACCACTGAGCCTGGTACCACGGACCAGCCTCCATTGGGAACCTCCTGCACGGTCCTCCCAGCTGCTCTGGCCATTCCTGGTTAACTCAGCGGGAGGCTCCACACCCTCCTGCCGTCCAGGTTCTGTCTCCAACTGTTCCCATTTCTCATCTACAACCTCTCTATGGCTATTTGTTGCCATATTGTTGATGCTTAGGCAATCAACAAAGTTACAGAAACTTACAGAGTAATTAAGGGTAGATGAAAAAGAAGGAGTTTCCTGTCATGGGGATGGTTGGAAAAATGGCTGGGAGCCGTGGCTAATTTGGAGACCGGGGTGGGAGGGATTGCAAGGCAGGAAGGAATTCAGTTTAAAAGTGTCAACTTTTGTACTTGATTTTCACTGTTGGCTTTTTGAGTTCCTGGTTAATTGAATCTTTTTGCCAAGATGATAAAATGTTCCCTTTCTGCATTTGGGGTGAGTTGATACTAACAAATCAGTGTTGAGGAGTATATGACCTAACTAGGTATGTGTGGGAGATCGGTTCCACCAGATGTGAAAGTCAAATTAGTCAGCTTTCCTGCGCCCTGCAACTGGGGTGAAGGTTTATCTGGAAAAGAGGCTGAATCTATTGGCTGAAACAAGATTTGGGGTTTTATCCATGGTTTTCCATATTCTATGTCATTTAATAATTAAGAGTTGGCTTGATATTAGCAATGTGGGAGCCTTAGAACTAATATGTGGGAGTTTGGGTGAATAACATTTGAATGCTTAATAATACCTGGAGATGACTATTGGGTCTATAAGGCTAGCCAGGAAATCTCATGAAAAAAGTTCCTGTGTTGACATATTGGCTCCTGTTTTATTTTATTTGGTGCAGTGGTCCAATGAAAATAATAATTTTTACTTTTCTGGTTTATCTGTGGGTTGAACCCAGAAGCTAAGGAACACAATACTGAAAGAGGACCAGGAGAAAAATGAACTAAGGAAGCCTCCCCAAAGCTCTGAATGAAGAATATTATAGTGACCACCTGTGGTCTGGCCTGCCCAGCGCCCTTCCTCTACACACAAAGTTCCTATCTTTCTTTAGAAGAATCACATCTCTCTGAAACTTATCTTACTGTGTAAATAGAGATGGCACTGCTCCCTGGCTGTAGTGGGGACTCAACTTCAACCAATGAGAACACCACATCCTTCTGGGCATAGTAACTAAGCCTGGGATGGGCCCTTGATCAGCACCAGACCAAACAGAGACAATCCTGAGCCTCTTGCTCAAATTATTGGGAGAGAGATTATTTCTTTTTGTTGGCTTGCTAAACTGGCAGAAGGTCTACCTGGCCTGCTGGAAGTTTATCTGCTACCATACAAGGGGAGCCCGCCAGAGAAGGAAGCCAACATAAAGAAAAGCAGAGTCAGGGATGGATAATTCCTGATGACACCATGTGAGCATCTGGGTCCAGCCGTCCTTGAAACCAGAACTACTTGGATATTTCTTACATGAACAAATAAATTCTTTTTTTTGTTCAAGTGAGTTTGAGCTTTTTAAAATCTCCAATAATTTAAAATCTAAGGATTCTACACCCAGAAAAGAAGAATTGGTCGATAAGGAAAGTTATAGCCTAGAGAACTAAAATGTCAGAATATTCTGTTAATCTTCATGGTGTTAAAAAAAAAAAAATCTTGTGATGAGATTGTTTTCCTATTGGCTGGTTTCCAAAATACATCAGGACAAAAAATCATGTTGTTCTTTTTTTTCCCTCCAAATGTGTTTCTGACAAACCACATGGTGTTCAGATAGCCACATCCATGCACAAAGCCCCTATCTGTCCAATCTTATCCTGTCCAGTGTCTCTCTGTTTTACAAAGACTAGGTGTCTCTTATCCCCTTTTTTTGTCTTTGTTCTACACATCCTATTTCTTATCTGAAGCTCTGTGATAGCCAAGTTTCTCTTTTCAGATGACCATCTCCCCAACATTAACACATGAATCACACTAACCTTACAGATTGTCCTCACCCTCCAGGTGTTGAGGAAAAGGCTCAGAGGGCTTACAGAGATGTGTGGTGGCAATCTATAGAGAGAGGAATGAGACTGCTGAGACCACAAACGCAAATGGAGGCTGACTTTCACTTATGTTAGAAGAATCATTTTCCCCAGAGAGCAATTAGTGCCACACCCATCTGTTACCAAGTGCCATATCTTAGACCTTTGATGTGGGATTGTAGAGTTGGCCTAAGGCCCAGAGGGCCTTGACACCAGAACTTCCCAACTCCAAATGTCCAGCTTTACACTGTAGGAAAGCCATGTTCAATTGGCAAGAATTTATTTCATGTTCTGACCAGTCTGCAATGGGCAGATGAGATCCATCACTGGCCTGAGCATCCCTAGATTAGGATTGAAAACATGAATGTTCCCTGGGGCCAGGCAGCTGGCAGATTTGGGTGAAGCGCCCTGGGTTGGGGCCTGAGTTCTGTCTTGCATGATTAAAGGGAGATGCCACTGTTCAGTCCCAATTTGAGAGAATGTACACACGCAGCATGGGCCCTGTGCTGTCAATCTTCAGTGCTTCACAGAGCAGCTGGAAACCCAGAAGTCATCAGTTTGTAACATGTGACTTGATAATAGCTATCAGCAATTGTGCCAGGTGGCTGGATCTGGGGTTGTATTTAAACCCCACTTCATTCACTTTGAACAGAACTCAAAGTGTCATGGTTTAGAGCATAGACGCCCAGGTCAAGCCGACCAAGATTTGTGGCCTGGCTGGACACTCACTAATGCCATGACTGCAGCCAAAGAACTTAATGTCTTAGAGATGAAATTTCCACATTTGTAAAACGTGGCTGCAGTTTCCACATCTGACTTGTGTGAGGTTGGGGATGGCAGAGTTGAGGTTAAATGACATGATGTTCTTAAAGCTCTTACACAGCAGTTGTGGAAAAGTGTAAAGGTTTAATAAATGCTAGTAATTCTACGACCAGAGCTGATACTACTTTTGCATTCCCCAGAAGCAGTCAGAGAGACAATTTGCATAGCGATTAAGAGTGGTACAGATTTGGAGTCACATCTTGCTCTTTTTCCAGGCATGAGCCTTTGGCCTCAGTGTTCTTATATGTAAAATGAATATTTAAGGTGGTTTATTCCATAAAATTCTGAGGAAGGTTACATAAGTTAACACATATAATTTAGCTAACATTCCTAAAACATTTAGATCATAGCCTGGCACACAGTAAACACTCCAGGAGTGAAAGGTTATGATACTATTATTGCATTAAACTTTAACAGCTCCTATGGCTGGTCACTTGAGTTAAGCCTGTATACATACCCTGGAGCTCATGGTTTACATTATGCCACCTTTAATAATACCTAATGCAATAACTTTTTAACTGAAAAAATTGGAAAAGTTTACTTACTATTATAAGGGCCACTTCAAATCTACAGAGAAAGGTATAAAAATGTAGAATGTAAAAAATCAAGGCAATTATGTCAAGTTCTTTAAAAGCAGGTTTTACAAAACTGAACTTGATTAGAAAAGAACCATTTGTTGAGAGTCCTTTTTGTGCAATGCACATTGCTAGGCCTGGAAACAAAGCTAAAACAATAAATGGGGAAGGTAAGCACCTCCAATTCAAACCAGTGTACATGTTCACACATGCTAGCATATGGTTGATGTGGGGGCATTTTCTGAGACTTTTTTTCCTCTCAGAGATTACCTGGTAGTGCAGGTGGAGAGGGGATAAAGATCATTCTTGAGTTCAGAAGCAATGCAGGCGTGGATAGTGAATACCCAGGCTGGTGAGGGGTGCGCAGCCAGTACCCCTCGGGGTGGACGGGCGGGAGGGAAGGGGACCTGGTCAGAGGGAGGGTGCTCTCAGTGGGCTCTCCTTCCCAAAGCCTAAGGGGTGAGACTTAGTCTCCAAAAGACTTCCAGCTGAATTTCGTAGTTATTTGATGCCTTCTGCCCTGGCTGGTAGCATGAGTGGACATGCAGAGTGGGTGCAAGAGCCCTGGGAGAAAGGGAGTGAAGGGGCTGCTGGAGTGAGGAGTAAGCAGGGCCTCACAGTTGGAGACATGTGTTTCCATCCCACAGTGAGCTAGGTCGGATGTGGCTGGGGGTGGGAAGGGGGACCTGCCCAGGGCTGCTGGGGCAGAGCCAGACCATGGCAAGGCCTGTGGAGGCCTCCACGAGGTCACAGCAACCCACAACTCCAAAGGCCCATGAAAGAAGACCTCCACCATGCCATGCATCAACAGGGATACCTTCCTGCTCTCCCCCTGCCCCTCCACCTGCTCCCCAGGCATCCATCTCCAAATCCAAGGCCCCCCAGCACTGCCTGCTCCAGGAAGGAAGGGAGCTAACTGAAATGAGACTGCTTTATTAACCAAAAAGTGGTGGGAAGGCAAGGGATCTGGCTGAGAGGTGGTTAAGGGAGGTGCTTTCCAACTGGAAAAAAAGGGGGGAAGTCGTCCACAGAGTAGCTGGTAGCAGTTCTTTGAAAAAGTAAAAACAATTCATGAGGTATATGCACCTCTGACGAATAAAGAGTCTTCACTCCACAGTTACACATGCACAGGGCTGCTTTTGTATCTCGGCCAGAGTTGGGGGTGGTGTCAGAGAGCTGGGTTCACTTGTGGGGTGACCTCAGGAGAGTATATTCATGAAACTTCTCTGAGACACATTGTTGTTGTTGCTGTTGTTGTTGTTGTTATTATTATTCTTCATGGGAGGAATCCAGTAACATCTTAGCTACATCCCAAATTTCTGTTTTGAAGCAAATGAGGCAATCCCTTTGAGTGAAAGAAAGTCCTTTATGATCAGGTATTGTATAAATAGTAGCTATTATTAAATGAATTTAGAATTCATCGCTCCATGTGCTGCCTGATTCTTCTCATGATTGAAGGGGTAACTGCTTAAAATGGAGAGGTGAATATTTAGCTTAATTCGGTAGCTATTTATTGAATGACTCCTCTTGTAAACAGTTGCCTGTATGATTTGATCAGCATGGACAGCTGGTCTGAATAACATGAACCTCATACATGATTTTGTCAATGGCTTTTGAGAGGTTTGGGGATATATTATTGAAATATAGTCTTCAACTGTTCATTTTCTCCATGATTTCTTGTTGTCCTTCCTTTTTTTTTTCCCTATGGAAAAGTGTTATAATGAATAATTGGCTTTGTTTCTATGTTATTTCCTACACCTAACTGAGTCTTATATAGAACTGCAATTAAACACTATTAAATGGTTTAATGTGGGGTTTCATAGTTCAAGCTAAAACTAACTTTATTTGTGGGGGGAATATAATTTTATTTACTTTATTTCAGGTCAGGTTATTTTCAAATAAGTGAATAAAGTTAAGTAGATTAAATATGTACATAACCTTAAGAATTCTAAAGAGAGAAAAGTCCATTCCCAAACAACTGTATAAATGAGCTCAGAGGATGAAAAAGCCCAAAGTTGTATTTCAAGAAAAAGAAGTGTACTTTCAGTAGAGGAATTTATCATTTAAAAACCTGACCTTGTAGCTTGAATTCTACATTATAATCTCATTACAATTAAATCCAAAGAACTATTTTCTCCCTTATTGGAAGTCCAATCGCATGTATGGTCTCTGCATAGTTTTAATAGTATAATCATACACTGCCTCTTCTTTAATTGCCTATTATTCTAACAAGAAAGACAATCTTTCTTTTCTTTCTTTCTTTCTTTCTTTCTTTCTTTCTTTCTTTCATATAAATATTTTATTTATTTCTTTTTTTAGAGAGGGGAAAGGAGAAAGAGAGGGAGAGAAACATCAATGTGAGAAACATTGATTGGTTGCCTCTTGTATGTGCCCAACTGGGGACTGACTGAACCCG
This sequence comes from Pteronotus mesoamericanus, assembly GCF_021234165.1. Lineage (NCBI taxonomy): Eukaryota > Metazoa > Chordata > Mammalia > Chiroptera > Mormoopidae > Pteronotus > Pteronotus mesoamericanus. The sequence goes on along the minus strand of NW_026555234.1, from coordinate 32,856,655 downwards.
AAACCCAGGCATGTGCCAGACTGGAAATCACACTGGTGACCTTTCACAAGAAAGACCATCCACACAGGGATGAGGTTATGTGGCTCATTATTATGCCCCTCCACCCAATATGTTTCCCATAGCTGAGCTCAAAATCAGTGCATAATATCCAGATGCTTTGATTGCATTGTAATTTGTTTCTTTTGGGCCAGATATTGTTTTCCCTAATTTAGCTCAATAGTCCATTGTCAATTTGTACTTTTTGTAAATTTAAATCTCTAACAAATTATTTTGGTTGTCAGGCTTCTGTAACAATTTCCAGGGTGTTATCACTTCTCTTCTTTAATCCGAATAAGGTTAAAAGAATGAAGTCTCTTAGAGATCATTTCAAATGACACTCAGTGTGAGCAACTTTGAAGAAATAACATTGAGGAAATGCCTTGCAATTATGCCCAGCCAGACACACCCACTGTCATTTGCTTTGAGTTTTGGTTTCAGGTTCATAGAAAGCTATCTCCTTAAAGAGAGCCATCTTGGATGATATCTAGCCTCCATTTTCAATGTATGGAAGGGGTGGGGGTTAAGAATGATGCTTCTTTCATCACTGATCACTTTGGGTGACATCAAAGGATTAAGGGAAGTGTTTTCTTGGGGCCTCTCACCTACTTCTCTTGTCCCTTCCTCTTCACTCTCCATAAAGCTTATCTTGGATGCCAGGCACCATTTGCCATGTGACAGTAAGGTGTGTATAATATATGCTCTGATAGGTTTGTGTTTATAACCCAAATACATGGAGTTGTCACTGAGGCAGGAATTGCTTGCTATCAGGAGATGCATCCTGAACGGGGATTACCAAAGCTGGCCTTTGGTCAGATTGTCTTCCTGACATTGCTTTCTCTACAGCTTAATATCTATATCTTCACATATGAGATTCCCTACTTTTTTTGTTGCTGTTGTTCATTTTCTTTTCTAATCTCAACCCATCTGGGCATAAACTTTTGTTTCATCCTGAGTAAAAAAATTTCTTCCAATTTCAGGGGTGGGGGTAGAAGTGAAAACAAAATGAAACGGAAAGCTGTTCAGATAACCCAGGAGGATTTTAAGACCCCTTTGTTATAACAATCCTTTTATGTTTGAAATATTTATTGGGCCTCTTCCTGGTCACGATCGGAAGGGAAACCTGAATTGGTGCCCTCTAAGCTGCTTGGGCGGACAGAAGATTACATGTTTACAGTCAAGATGGTGCTTGATCTTGAAACGACAGGAAATGATTTTGCAAATCCAGATAAACTATTTTATCCTAGAAAGTATACATGCCAAGTGCAGTTTAAAGTCAACACACAAGAATTCTTATATTATGTCCCATGGATAGAGTATTGGGTGAAGCTAACCTTTCTCCATATTGAGGACAATTTGGTGCAATAGTTGCCTTTTAGTCACTTGCTTTGCTTGTGTGTCTGCCTTGCAGACGTAAACTTTTAGACTTTGATGATGGAGCAATGCATAGTGAAACAGTGGAATTTGTGTGAGTGAATGAATGAGATAACTTTTCATCCATCCAACAGCTTTTGGAGTTTGCATCTTCATGACAAAAGTTATGAATACCTTCAAGTGAATCACAAAGGACTTGAGCTCCACTTTTGGTACTAGTTTTGTACTAGTTTAGTACTAGTTCTTTCCCTGAGAGGGTAGAGCAAGTGTCTTAGTTCTATTTCTCCATCCAAAATTATTTTTAAATTATTAAAAATTTATACTGATTAATACTAGGCGGAAAGATTATCTTGAAGTTTATATAAATTAATACTATGGGAAATTACCAAGAAAATTTTGAAAAAGAAGATTAGGGAAAGGCACTTAACCCCACCAGATTTTAAAATCTGCTATAAAGCTAATAATAAAACACTATAGTACTTATACATAGATCAGTGGAACATAAGAGTCTGGAACAGATTCAAGTATATTTGCTGACTTTATATTGCTAAAAGAGGCATTTTTGATTGAAAAAAATTATTTAGTGAACGGTGACAGGACTTTTCAACTAGATCAGTTAACATCTATCATTTAGTGCATATTTACTAGGTGCCAGATACTATTCTAAGAGCTTTTCATGTGTTAACTCAATCCTCATAACAACCCTTCGAGATAGAAACTATTATTACCCTCATTTGAAAAAACAAACTCAGGAAGGGTTGGTAACTAGTCCAAAGTCACAGCTAATAAGAGGTGGAGTCAGAATTTGAACCTGGGCAATAAAATTAGATCATTACTTGGTTAATACTACATATAAGCAATTGCATTCCAGATGGATCCCTTTAATTTTGTAAAATACAATATTAAGAGCTTTAAATATGGTATGTTTATATTATCAAATGTAAAAAATATGACAAATATAGCCCACATTATCCACATAAGGCATGCATCATAAACTTCGATGGCTCCAGGGACCAGACGCAGTGTCAATGGAGCAGAGTGGGCACTGAAACTGGAGGAGGAAGGATTATTGTTAGTGTTAGGATCCAAAGATGGTGGCAGAGCAGGTTATTTTTAAATTAAAAGAAACGAAAAGAGGACAGGAACAGATGTAGATATGTTAACAAGTTAGAGAATGGGAGATGAGACGTTCTAACTGATGACTTTTCTTTTTCCTCTCATTTTGGAGTAAAGGGATTAAAGGAAGTAAAAAAGATTTGGAGAAGGTTTTCTGGTGAATGAGAAAGAAAAACAGTAGGATTGCCAGGGTCCATTTAAGATTGGTGAGTATTAGTTTAGAGTGGAAATTATTTTTAGATTGGTATGAGCACAAGAAGCTATAGTAAAAATGAGTAAAAATTTCTGATAAGAGATTAGGAGTTTTACTTTTCTAGGTAGAAAAATTCTGAAGTCCAGTATTAAGAAAAATATCAAGAAATGAAAATAGTTACTTGCTCTTTAATGTTAGATAGTTTACTTCTAGTCATAGAATTTTTAAATAGCTTTATTGACATATGATTTATATACCATACAATTCATTCATCTAGAGTGTACCATTGAATTTTTTTAGCATATTCATATAGATATTTGCAAGCATTACTATCATCAATTTCAGAACATTTATGTCTCCCCCCAAAGAAATCCATGCCCGTTAGACATCATCCTATGCTCTAACCTCCTCATCCTCCTGCCCCCTAACCCTGGACAACCATCAATCTACTCTCTGTCAATGTGGATTTGCATAGTGGTGACATTTTATGTAAATGGAATCATACAATATATGGTCCTTTGTGACTGACTTATTTCACTTAGCATATTGTTTTCAAGGTTTGTTGTAGCACACATGTCAGTATTTCATTCCTTCTTATTGCCAAGGGACATTCCATTGTATGAATATACCACTTTTTATTTATCCATTCACCAGTCAATGGGCATTTGAGATGTTTTCATTTCTGAATAATGGTGCTATTAACATTCTTGTACAAGTTCTCATATGGGCATACACTTTCATTTCTCTCAGGTATATATATACCCATGGGTGGAACTGCTGGGTGATATGGCAACTTTATGCTCAGCCTTTTGATGACTTGCCAGACTGTTTTCTAAAGTGGCTGCAATCATAGAAATTTAAAAGTAGGTAGAAAGATGGAAATTATTAGAGATGCTTAACTCATCTCAAATAACTCTTCCAAGCCAGTTAAATGACTTAACCAAAATTAAAAAGCTAGTTAGTGGGAAATAAGAATCTAGATTCTGATTTTAAAAATTTTGTTATTTTTTTCTTTGACTTTTTATTTTAACTATTTTAAATTTCTTTACACATGTACTCACACATGTTCGTTAGTTTTCATTATGTGATGACAAACATGCTATTTTTAGTATAAACTTTGGATTTCCACTTCTCTTTTTTGTGCTTATCTTCTTTCTTCCTTCCACATTACCTTCATTCCCTCCACAAGGTACCTAATACTAACAATCTAAAAACTGTTCTCTCATATTTTCTCTATGATAAAATTTTTACCAGCACATGCACACACCTGACATCCACAGACACCCAAATGGAATTTTTGCCACTATTTTACAAAAATGAGATCATGTTACACTGTTTTCTGTGTGTTGCTTCTGGAATTCTCTCCAAATCAACCAGTAAACCTTTATTTTATTATTTTAAGTGCTTGCATAATTCTCAATAATGCAGATATTTTATAATTTATTGAGCCTATTAGTGTTCATTCATTGTATCTGGGTTTTAATTTAATTCTTAATGGACAATGCTGCAGTAAACATTCTTGCTCCTCAGGTGTGGTCCATGGGCCAGTAGTAGTGGCATCGCCTAGAGCTTTATAGACATGAAGACTCTCAGAGGCCCTGATGTACTGCATTAGAATCTGCACTAAGATTCCCAGAAGATTCATATTAACATTGAAGGTTGTGCTGACCTAGTACATATAACCTTTCATATTAGTTCTATCCTTGTGATAGTTATATTCCAAGAAGCAGAATTCTGGGCAGAAGGAGGTATACATCCTTTAAACTCTAATAGATGGTTTAACAGGCTATGTTCTCTAAAGATTGCAGCACATAAATTTCTACCAGTGTTGTTTGAGAATATCCCTTTTCTCCTGTGTTCCCATTAGCAGTGAGTATTAATGTTAAGATTTTTAAGGAAATTTGCTATAATAGGAGCATTTAGGTTTTATTAGACTTTTTTTCCCATGTAACTGAGTAAATTGTTCATAAGTAGTATTATTAGAATAGTGCCAATGTGGAATTTTGTATTTCCAAGTAAAATGATGGAAGAAACACAAAACAAAAAATAAGAATAAGGATGCAGTAACTCTAATAGAAAATTACTCTCTTCCCCAACCCTTCCTGTGTTAACATGAGGTAATGGGTACCCAGGATAGTAATCACCTGGCCAGCTGAGTATTGTACAATGCCTGTTCACACTTACTGGCAACATTTTCAGATAAATACTTGACAGAAAACATAAAACAGAGTAAAAGTTTACCCAAAGCTTGCTCAAGTTCAAAACTTATCAGGGATTTGGAAATTTTTAAAAAATACCATAGTTTGCTCATCAGATTGGCAGCTTTTAAAATGTTAACAATATCCAATGTTGGTAAAAATGTGGAAAACCAGACAAGCTTATAAAGCGTTGATGGGAGTAGAAATTGATAATGTCCTTTCAGGGTGTGATTTGGCAGGGTATATAAGACATCTTAGTGCACATACCTTATGACTCAGCAAGATAGGAATCTGTCTTACAGAAACAGTCACACCTGAGAAAAAGAAATATTAAAAGATGTCTATTGAAAATCTTAAATGTCCATTAGTAGGAACATAAATTAACATATTTTGGTGTATTGATAATGTTTATATTTGATATGGAATGCTCTTCAAGGCGTATTACTAAGCAAAAAAAAGCAAGTCTCAAAACAATATATTTTGTACAACTCAAAACAAAATATTTTTGTACTACCTGCTTTTGGAAACAATAACACTAAATGTGTGTATGTGTGTGACAGAAAAAAACACACCGATCTTCTAGCAGTGGTTACCTCTGAGGGTATGTGTGTGTGTGAGGCAGGAGGATAGGTGACTAGAGAGAGGGTGAAGGAGTAACATATGTAATATTTCCTAAGTAATAACAATTATAATTGTTAACACTTATGAATATTTACCATGTGTCTGGCAGTATGTTAAAAGCATTACATGAATAATCTTAGTTAATTCTGACAACCATCTTACTGAGGTATTATTGTTATTATCCGAACTTTTTCTGTTAGTTAACTGAGTCACAAATAGGTGGTGTAATTTGCTTGAGGTGATTCAGCCAGGAAGTTGTTATGCTAGACCTGAACGAAAGGTAGTCTGACTCTAGACCATGCTCAGAACCTTAGCTCTGTCTAGCTACATATCTGTACAACTATCCATACATTCATCTATCCATTACCCACCTACCTATCATATCTCTCTCTCTCTCTTTCTCTCTCTCTCTCTCTCTCTGTTTCTCATCTATCTATCCATCTATCCATCTCTCTCTTTTCTATCTCTTCTGCCACATTAAGGTTGTCAGGTTGCCTTGAAAGAAATTAAACCTAGTTTTCCATTTATATCATCAACATATAATATAACGTCTGAAAATACACTATTTTTCAGAGAGTAGCACAACTGACAGGTGATGTAATTGATTCTGATTGGTTCTGATTTCTTTCCAGTGAGGGGGGTTTGCCTCATCCCAGGACGTTTGTGTGACAGCCTGACTGTAGATCTCTGAATGGAATAGAATATACAACCAAGTATAATCTACCTCCCTAACTGGCCACTGATATACAGAAATGAACATTTCATATCAAGAAGACTTTAGCAATCCTTTCCTTTATATTGCTAATGAAGAAATAGACCCTAATTATGTCAGTGGCAGAATTGGTATTGAAATCAGATTTTCTGACATTTGATTTAGTGTTCCTTCTGCTGTATTAAGATTTGGGACTATGTAGACTATGACACACAGTTGCTTCCTATAAGATGTAACCAGAAGGGTGGACACAAGGTACTGACCTTTCCTATATGTGGAGCTCCCCAAATTCGTAAATCTTCATCTAGAAGGAAAGTAAGGACTGAACAGCCAGTGTTGAACAGATGTTTCAATCATCAGCCATTGATTTGGCCAATGTATGCTCCTTAAAAATTATTGCAGCCAAACTAATTCTTTTGGGGTTTTGTTTAACTATGTAAATGAGCTAGTTGGTTTTTAGAGACTTGCTCCAACTCTTCCATTTTAAAGGTTTTGGTTTCCCATAAGTGAGAAAACTAGCTAGGAGAGATGGCTAAGCAACAAATGATCAGACAATAGGGGTCATGAAGCAAATCGTCTGCAGAAGACATGGGAGACTGATGAAGCACATTGGTGGGTCCAGGACATAGAGATGGGCAGGAAGTCATTTTTCAGCTAAGCTCATGTGCAGGTGACAGAAAAAATGGTCAAGGGTCAGGAAACATGTGGACCCTGAGGAGAGTAGAGAAAGTACTGAGCCTAACCCACTTTTCCTGATTTTATTCAAGCCAAGAGGAAGGCAAAGGGCTGCATCAACTAACTTTCCCTGAACTGGTGCATCAGCAGAACGTGCTGAGCCTCAAACACAGGGTTCATGACCATGTGGCTGCTCTGCTTTGGTCTCCAGCAGGCAAAGGAGAAGAAAGGCCCCTTGAAGATCTAGAACAGCTCAATCTTTCTCAAGGATGGCAGCTGTCACAGGATGTCATTGGCCAACAGAGCATCACTTTAACATGTTCTCCACTTTGTAAACCTTTAGCTTCTCACAATTTATGATAAATTCCATGAGCCATATGTTGTATCAGATTTAAAATTCAAGCTTCTGAGGCTTTGGACTGTTCATTAGCATCAAAAAGTCAAAATATTTATCCATCTATTAATTGAGGAAAATTTTATTTTCATATTTATTTAAATACTGTTTAAAAACAATATTTATTGTTCTTTTCCTAATCCTTATCCAAGGATATGTTTGTTTTTTGATTGAGAGAGAGAGAAACATTGGTGTGGGAGAAAAACACCAACTGGTTGCTTCCTGTATGCACCCTGAATGGGGATTGAACCTGCAACTTAGCTATGTGTCCTGACAGGGAATTGAACCCAAAACCTTTTGGCGTACTGGAAGATACTCCAACCAATTGAACCACCTGGCCAGTGCCCAATACTCTTAAATTTTAAAAATATGTGTATAATGACCATTTTTCATGCCTAATGGTTGATTTTTATGCCTTTTCTATTAATACTCTACCTCAGTTTGAGTGGCTGTTTCTAGGTCATTTCTGGTAAAGCAAGACTATCTGAAAAGAAAAAGTGTAAATATTACATACATGTATATTAATTAAATTATTTTTAAAATTATAAAAGCAATATATTTTTTAAAATCTCTTCCAGAACAGATAATAAGATAAAAAAATAAAAGCTGCCAATCTCACAAATATTAACATCCTTACAATTTCACACATTGCCTTCTGGAATTGATTTATGCATGAGGTGTATTTTAGAGGTACAGATTTTAGAGGTCTTTTTTTTTAACTAAATGGGATCATACAAGACATATCTCTTTGGCAGTTTGCTCTTTTCCATTAGCAATATATTTAACTTTTCCCTATTTATAAATGTTAACATTGTTTTTATTTTTTAAATCTTTAAAAAATATTTTAATGGAATTTATTGAGGTTACAAATAAAATTATATCGGTTTCAAGTGTACAATTCTATATCACCTGTATATATATAAAATGTTAGATTACTTTTATTTTATTTATTTTTGACCCTATTATAGACATCCACTTTCTTCCCTTCTGCCCCTCCTCCACCCAGCCCTTAACCCCTCTTCTCCTGGCCTTCAACAAATTGTGTTCTGTGTCTATGGGCGATGCATATAACACATTTGCTCTTTGGCTAATTTCTTCCAGTATCCCCTTCCCCTCCACTCTGGGATCCATCAGTCTGTTCCATGTACCCATGCCTCTGGTTTTATTTTGTTCATCAGTTTATCTTGTTCATTAGATTCCACGCATGAGTGAGATCATATGATACCTGTCTTTTTCTAACTGGCTTATTTCACTTAGTTTTAAAGCCTTTTTAATTATCTAATATTGCAATAAATATCATTGTTATAAGCACCTTTGTAGACTTGTTACCAACTGTAGTAAAAGTTTTGAAACCTGGAAACAGAGTCTGAAGACAAAAATAAAGGCTTTGACATCTAGATTTATCCCCCTTTGGTTTTCATCCTCAACTGCCACAGATAGTTGAAAACTGACTATAGGGAAAGAAGAGAAGCAGAAAATAAATATATTTAGGAAATATGGACAAGGATTTTCTTATTTGTCATGAGACTCAGCTCTTAGGAGAGATGCGACCTGGTAATTTTCATCCTGGCGTACTATGTAAAATGAAATTTCATTCACCTCAGAATAATTTCCTATTTTCTTCTTTAGGTCTCACCACCACTGAGGTTTTTTCTATCACCCCAGCCCTTGGTTTTGCTCCTTCTGAAGAATACTTATCATACTTATTGCTTATCCTGTAAATATGACATGCTATGTATTTAGCCTTACATATTTATTTTCTAATGGATGTATTCTGAGCTACTAATTTCATGAACCTCTTCATGGCAAACTTTATATCTCTTTATCTTTTGTAGCAACACTGCAGCAATACACAAAGCTTTGGAAATGGTAGTGAATACTTAGTCACCTCATGAATTGAGTCCTACCTTATCTTCTATTCAACAGCAACAGATAAATAAGGGAACTATGTATTTCCATAGCCCCTTCCTAAGGTAGCGCAATACTTGGCATCCCATTTGAGTTTCTCAATCTGTGCTTCCAGGGTCTGGGCAGACAATGACCCTGAACCTTTGTTTTGTTTCCTTTCATGGGTCAGGTAGCCTTAGCTGGCACGTAAGTAGAAAGAGATATTGAAAATGGTAAGGAGGTGCGTGGTGCCAATGTCTTACTTCTGGGAAAAGGAAACACTTCACAGAGAATAGGTGCCACCTGTAGGGGTTGCAGTCTGCCAAGTGAAACCAGTTCAGCTTTAAGATAGAAAATAATTCCCAAGGGTGTAGGTAATGTTTGCTTATACATGAAATTGAATGAGGGTGTGTGTGTGTACGTGTCTGTGTCTGTGTGTGTACCTGGTGCCTGCTCCACTCCAATGATACCTATTGACCTCTTTATGAATCCCAGTTGCTGAAACAACACTTTTTATTTAGTATTTGACCTATTGAGATGAACAGAGCTGTTAAATCTGTTTTAACAGGCATAGAAGAAAGAATTTTTAATTTCCTTCTGTTTTTAACCATCTCACTGAGAATTGTTAAGTTCTCCAAAAAGGGTTTGGGGCTTTGAGGAACTGTGCAACTCTTCACGAAGGTTAAACATTATTCACATCTTCTTTCTAGCAGAAATGGGTTATATTTGTGGTATTAATTTTACCCAAGGCCACTAGATGAAATTTAGTACAAAAGCCATGTCTCTTTGGACAAATTACTAAACTTCTTTGTGCCTCAGTTTCTTTATCTGTAAAATGGGTATAATAATTGTACACATCTCATAGGGTTATTGAGAAGAGTAAATGTTCTAAGAAAGTCACAATATATAGCATATAAGAAGTTATTTTACTATTACTACCTTATTACTATTACTAATACCATTATTATGGCTACCACAACTCCTGTCCCATCCCTTCATATTTCTCCTTCTACCCTTCTCCTTTAATTTACAAAGGTCTTCAATAATTCAATTTAACTATGAAGTTCCACAGAAATTTGTGGAATATTTCCTACGTATGGAATCAATAGTTTTCCTTGAAATTGGAATTTAAGTCATGAGGCCTGATGTTACAGAAAGGGCACTGTATTATGAGCAGGGTTTAGTTGTAGTCCTGTCACTTACTTGCTAGTGACCCTGGGGAAGTTGCATTATTTTTCTGGGCTTCTGTTTTCTCACTTAGCGTGGGAGTGGGTGGATAAATGAGATGATTTCTAATGTCCTTTCTGTGGGAAGCTAGAAGGGTTTTAGGCTATGTAAAACCAAGGTACAGAAAAACACCATAATAGTTTATACCACAAGATAAATTTATACTACAAGACTGTTAATTTGTTTTACAGAAGCAAAGTTAAAAATAATCCAATATAAATGAAACAACTTAGAATTGAATAAAATTTTTCTAAAATTAATAAACAGGACTAAAAATAAAACATTAGAGTATGAAATTTTCAGTAGCAGGAGCAATGTATTAATATGTCTCCATGTACCTTCAGAAGCTAGCAGAGGGCTTGGTGCGCAGTAGATGTCCAAACAAATTTGCTGAAATTAATTAAATAAAATTTATTTAAAGTCAATGTAGCATGTGAACTAAAGAATATTATACTTGGATTTAACCCAGGGTTTAAATTGTGAAAAGTCTGAAATTTTTGAAATCTGAGGCTTTATATTATAGCAAAAGTTCTCTTGTGGTTCCTGAGCCAACATCATTATTACCTGGGAACTTGTTATAAATACTGGTTCTTGAGCTTTACCCCAAACCTACTGAAAATTATTTTTAAGCAAATCTGAGATAATAATATTACTTTACCTGTAACTATATATGGCCCAGAAAAACAGAAGAGAAGGGAATACTTTCCAATTAATTTTATGAGGATAATATTATCATGATAACAAAACCAGAGGAAAATATTACACAGAAAGTAAATTATAGACAAATGTCCCTCCTGAACATGGATTCAAAAATCCTTGACAAAATATTATCAACTCAAATCTAGCCATATATAGAGAAGATAGTACATCATGTCCAAGTGGGGTTGAATTCCAGGTATGCAAGTTTAGCTCAATATTCAAAAGTCAATCTATGAAATGTTCCAGAACAGCCATATGATTATCTCAATAGAGTCAGAAAAAGCATTTGACAAAATTCAACATCCGTTCATAACTCCCAATAAATTAGGAATAGAAAGAGACTACCTCTTCCTGATAAAAGGAGTCTACGAAAAACTTATGGCATTATACTTAATAATACAGACTACATGCTTACTTTTTAAGCATGGATATTAGGCAAGGATGTCCACTCTCATCACTTCTATTGACATTATATTGAAGATCCTAGCTTATGTAATAAGCCAACAAATAAAAACATACTAATTGAAAAGGAAGAAATGAAACTGTATTTACAGAAACATGGTAATCTGCATACAAAATCACAAAGAATCTATTGGTGAACTACAAGGGCACAGTTTATAAGAACAATAGAAAATATTAACTGTATTTTTATATAGTAGCACAAACTATTGAAAATAAAAAAAATAGTACCATATGCAATGACATCAAGAAACATGAAATACTTTGCGGTAAATACACAAAAATATGGTCAAGATCTAGATGTTGAAAATTATAAAACACTAATAAGTGAAATTATAGCTAAATCCATGATGATTCTCAATGACTTCTGTCTTTTGGTATTTGAACCCTGGTGGCAATGTTCTCCCACAGTGAATTGGCCTGAACAATGTAACTGGTAGGATATTGTGGACACGACAGCATGTGACTTCTAATTCTACATCATAAATCACACTGTGGCTTCTGCCTTTGTATCTTGGACCACTTGTTCTAGGGAAACCAATTTCCACGTCATGAGGACACTTCAGTAGTTCTGTGGAGACTCCCAACATTCAGCAAGAGTGTGAATCCTTCTGTCAAAAGTCATTTGAGTCACACTGGAAGTAAGTTCTTCAGCCCTAATCAAACCTTCACACAACCAAATTCTTGGGCTAAATCTTGACCACGTTCTCATGAGAGACCTGGAACTAGAACAACCACCCCCAACTTCTGAGCCACACTCATGAACTACAGAAAACCCTGTGATAATAAATCCTTATTGATTGAAGCCAATAAGTTTTAGAGGTCTTTTTTTAATGCAGTAATAGAAAACTAACACAGGTTTTAGTACCTGGAAGTGAGGTGCTCTTTGAACATTTAAAGATGTGGGAGTGACTTTTGAATAGAGTGGTCAGAAGAGGCTGTCAGGACTTTGAGAAGCATGTTAATAAAAGGGTAAAGAATATTGAGGAGATGATCATGTGATTTTTATCCTTCATTCTGTTAATGCACTGTCTCATAGTAATTGATTTCCATGTGTCAAAACATCTTTGCATCCCAGGGATAAATCCCACCTGGTCATGGTGTATGATTATTTTAATGTGCTGCTGAATTTTATTTGCTAGCATTCTGCTGAAGATCTGAGTCTTAATATTCATTAGGAATACTGAACTGTAGTTTTCTTTTCTCGTGGTATCTTTGTCAGGCTTTGATATCAGGGTAATGCTGGCTTTGTAAAATGAGTTTGGAAGTGTACTCTCCTATCGAATTTTTTAGGAATAGTTTTGGAAGGCTTGGAGTTAATTCTTTAAATGTTTGGTATAATTAAATTTCAGTTACGCAAAATGAATATTTTACAAAGGTCTACTGTATAATATTGTCCCTACAGATTAAAATGTTCTATTTTACACTTAAAAATCTATTAAAAGAATAGATCTTTTGTTAAGTGTTCTTAGTACAATAAAAAAAAAAGTAAAATAAAATAAGAAAGCTGTATTTAAATTGTCCAGGTAGCAGAGCTTAGATTCTAATCTTGGTTCTTCTGGCACTAAAACTCCCACCCCCCTACTACAGTACTGTATTTTCCTTTCAAACAAACATGGGAGACTGGAAAAAAGAAAATGTCTTTAGGAGATTCCTTTTGAAACTAAATACCACAGACTTAATTACATTGGAATCCAATTTAAAAAATAGCAATGTCAGCCATACATGTAAGCTAATGTGAATTCCCTATATATTTTGAGTATTTTTCTCCCTTTCACAGTTAGGTGGAATATATTTTGAAGGATTTTTTACCCTCTTAAGTTATAGTGATAGTTATTAAAGATCTCATTATGAAAGAAAGACCTATGCTGAAGAATTGAACAACCATCAATAAAAGAACAACAAAAATGCAATCAATCAATCAATCAGTTGATATAAAATAAAAAATATTTGGACCAAAACTTGTGTATCAAATCTTCACATTAAATTTTATTAAGCCATTAAAATATGCATGTGTAGGAGAAATTGTATAAAGAAAAGTATATCCACGAGATTTGAGTATGGTCTTAAAGGAAAATATTGGATATGAGGCAGGAAGTTTAGCAGAAAGATCTAAGATGTTACCTCAGAGCTTAGTTAGTAAACAAGTGGGCTTCTAGGAAACTTCAAGTCCATCGTTTCTCTGCAGTCTCAGCAGAAGCCCAAGGCAGAGAAACGCTTATCTCAAAAGGATTTGTGGACATGGATTTTGACTTACAGAGCGACTATCAAGAAAAGTTGTAAAAGAACTACAAAGTTTTTGAAAGAATTATGTCAGCAGAAATGTTATCAATTTAGACTGGTATTCAGTTATTGTTCAAATTTCTTGATTGTTTCACAATTTTAGTTTCTTCTCTTTAATTTAAGGACACTGATTTGTGAAGCTAAAAAAATGTAGATTTGATCCTGGCTTTTCCACTTGTTATTGGTGTGGGCTATCAGAGGTGCTTAAATTTTCTGAGCCTCATAGGATTGTTTTGAAGATAAAATGAGATAATATATAAGAAAACATTTTGTACAGTGGAACCTTAGTACATTTTAGCTTTTAAAATGAATTATTATTGAAAACTTATGACTTCTCTGAGGTCAAGATCCTGTTTTGGCAACAGCATAAAACACATGAGGAAGCAGGGAGTATTACAAGAGAACTACCCCACACTGTTTAAGCAGGAGAGAGAAGGCAAAGCACTGCTCTTTACCTTCTCTTACTCACCTGGGCAAATGAGGCTTTAAATATAGCCTTTAATAGTTTTCTAAAATTTCAAAATTTATATCACATTTATTAATATTTAAAATATAAATTATCAATAAAAATATTCAAAAATATGAGTATAGAGTAATAAATGAAATCTTTTCTATCCTCCCATCCCAACCTTGATCCTAAGGCATAATTGTTTTTAAGTCTGAAGTGTGTCCCTCAAGAATTTTATTCTCTGCATATATGTATAAAAAGTATTCCATGATTCTTGCAGAAAAAATTTGTCATCCATATTTTTCTCACCAAGGAATAATCACTGTTAAATTCTGATACATATGTTTTTAGTCTATTTTCTGTGTGCAAAGACACACATACAGATATTTTTAAACTTTTAGAAACACAAGGTCATAAAAAAATTTTAGAATCGTTGTTGTTCTGGGGTCCTCATTTTAGACTGTGAATAATTCTTGTAACTGGACAGAAGAGCTAGCCCTCCATGTTACTCTAGTTCACTGGAATTTAGCTTTTGACTTTGGCAGCTAGGAAGGGTAAAAGTATCATGGACTACGTTGATTTCAGCAGTGTTTCTAGATCAGAGTAACTGACTTAAATGTTTCATCTTTCTTGAAACTCAAATTTGGTGTTGTCCTCCCTCTCAAACTCCCCCAAGCATTTCCTTCATTCAGAGTTGCATTTAACAAAAGGCATAACTCAGAAAAACTGGGAGAGTTACTTCAATAAACATAAGAGGTTATCTTCTGTTTGAGACTAAGACCTGTGAAGCTGTCAATCTTTCTATCAAAATGAATTGCTGTTACCAAACTGTTGACTTCAGACTCCTATTCCTTGACATTTTCTTCAGCAGTAGATAGGAACAATTCATACTATAAATATTAAATTGTAATTTGAAATGCCTAAGAATATTCTAAGACCTTTTATCTTATTTATTTTTTTATTTTTTTATTGAATTCATTAGGTGATATTGGTTAATAAAATTATGTATGTTTCAAGAGTACAATTCTATAATACATCATCCGTAGATTGTATTGTGAGTTCACCATCCAAGGTCAAGTCTCCTTTAATCATCAATTTATCTCCCCTTTACCTTGTTCTACCTGCCCCTAGCTGCTTTCCCTTTGGTTATAAGACCTTTTCATATTGTAGGTACCCTTTTGGAAGACTCACCCTGAATCATGGCAAATACATTAAAATGCACTCAGTTCTCACATTAAATATATTTTTGGTTGAAGAATATTTAAAACTGTTTGTAATAATTTTGAGTTTGCTAAGAATACATTATTTCGTTCTTACGAATTAGACTTCTTAAATCTCTCCCATGTTTCTGGTACTCTTTAGAAAGCTCACAGTGATATAGTACAGAATGGATAAAGCACTATAATGACTGTTTTCATTTCTAAGTTTTGGAAAGATCTTTTTATTCTCATAAACAAGAACTTAACAAGAGTTTAATGTGATTAAAATCACATTAGAACACACACATACAAATCTCTTGGTCAGGTTTTCCTCCCAAAGATTCAGATTTAATTGACATAGGATGGTGCCAGGTACCAGTATTTTTTAAAAATGCCCCAGACCCAGAGAATTCTAATATGTAGCCAGGATTGAGAACCACTGGTTTAACATTAATAAATAAATCCTCTAGTAAATAAATAAAATAATACATGTCTAATAAACACTCTAATAAAAAACAAGAACAGTATAGTACATCTAGTTCATGGGTAATACTTTTTAAACATCTAAATTTCTATTTTTTCATACATATGTTATAATTACCTTGCTATTAAAAGGAAATTAATAATTTGCTGGACAAATAGGGATTGCTCAGTAATCTGCCACCTGTATTTTAGGAGCAGACTCCTGGGCACAGTACAGGGGAAAACCTCATAGTGTTGACATTTTTGGAAGACTCTGTCACAGTCGCATGCTAGAAGAAATTCTACGTTGCCGAGTGTGGCTGTGGAGAATCTTTTCACTACTTTTTCAAGATGCAAATAATCAAGATCTGTCTTCAGTGGCTTTTGACTTGTTGACTGAAAACAGGAAACTTGCTTGTGGAATCTCTTGAGGGCCCCTACAGTTCTAGGAGTTCCATCTCAGGAAGAACAGCATCAAGGAGTCAACTGACACACTGTCCCATAAGAACTATTGTCAGGAACAACTCCAAATATGACCCAACATTCATTTCTCATGGTTTTACTCTCTTATGATTATGAGCTGAAAGACATTAAACATTTGAGATTGGAGATCAGGTCAGGAAGAAGAGTACTGGGGATAGGAGGATAGTTTTGGCTGAAGATATGAGATTGACTAATTCTCAAATATATGATCCTAGAAGTCTAGCCAAGAGATGGTCAGAACTTGGATGGTGGTTTAATATAAGAATAAACTAGAAAGAACAGATGTTAGGAAAGAAGAATTGGCAAGATTGAGTGATGATCTGAATGAGAGGGCTGAAAAACAAAAAGTAGTTTTTAAGAGATTATTTTTTAGCAGGGAATGTATTTTATTGTAAGATGAACCAGCATCAGAGCCTGCTTTAGAATGTAGCTTTGGCTTCATTCTGCATTGGCTCAAATCCTGGCTCTAGCCCACACAAGCTTGGTGTGGGCAAGTTATTTAAACTCTCTGAGCCTTAGTTTCCACATCTATCAAATGAGGATAATAATATTACCTACATTATTGGTTGGTGGTGAAGATTAAGAGAGTCAACACATACAAAATGCTTACAAAAGGGCCAAACGCATGGTAGTTCAATTAGTCATTGTTATGATGATACCAGTGGATGAAGGGGAAGTATTTCATAGGAAGAATGAAAAAAACTTGTCTTCAATTAAGTGGAGGTTTAAAGAATACAATTATGAAAACTACACTAAGCCTCCTCTTTATCTGCAATATAATGAGGAAGGCAGACATACATATCCAAATAAATCTGATATAAAGCAGAATATCACATATACTACAACAGATCTAGAATAATTGGTTCTTGGAGTGTGGGGAATATAGTGGTCATTGGTTGGTTGTCTCCTTAAGATCCATTTTCCCTTGTTTTCTACAAAAATCTTCAGAGTTTTCTTTGGGAAATTGTCCCTTCCTCATTTTAATGATGTGGTTTTGATGTTATCAGCCACGCTTTTAATTTCAGAAGCAAATTGACTGATCTAAGCCTACTGACATCGCCCCTGCCTGCTATATGGTCTGAATGCTTGTCTTCCCCATTTGCCCAATTCATATGTTGAAATCTTGGCAGGTGGAGTCTTTGGAAGATGATTAGGTCATGGGGTGAAGGGCTCATGAATGAGATTAATGCTTTTATATAAAAGGTCCCACAGAGCTCCCTAGCCCCTTCTGCCATGAGAGGACACATGAAGAAGTCTTTAGAAGAAGACCCTAAACTAACCATGCTGGAACGCCGGTGTCAGATTTCCAGGCTCCAGAACGTTGAGAAATATATTTCTGTTAATTATTAGCTACCCAGTCTGTAGTTTCCTGTTATAGCGGCTGGAACAGACGAAGACACTGCCTCATGAAAACTGATGTAGGAATGAGCAAATGAGATGAAAAATGTTTGCTGAAGAAAAAGGGCCTTCCTCATTCCTCAAGAACTTCTGGCAAGAGTTTTCGCTTTCTGTGGACAGTGTGGTGTAAGTCCAGCCATTGGCTTTGTACTATGAGGAGCACCTGAGGGCTGAATTAAGAGAATCACAGAGAAAAATAGCAGAATGACACAATGAGACTGACAAAACTCGCTGAAGTCATCCTGTAACTTACAGCAACATGATATTATACATTTAAGCCAACTTGAGTTGATTTTTCTATTGCTTAAAACCCAAGGAATCCCGAGTATTTTATCAGTGAAAGAGTAATTCAGATGGGCAGGGCAAGATGGGTAGGGAGGGGGGAGATGTCTTGGGGCCTGGTTTTAAGGGAAGGCCAGCCTCCTTGAGCCTGACGTTGGAATAAAGTACATCATTAACTAAAAGAACACATTGAGCATAAGCCTGAGACAAGAGAGTATACAGCATTTTCTGTAAGCAGCCAGTGGACCCTCTATGGCTGGAATATTGAATATGTTTATGGTACTTTGGAAGGTAAGCTGAAAAAAAACAGGAAATAGGCAAAGAATAAAGCCTTTGAACATCAGCCTTAGTATTTGGGGCTTTATGGTGTGTGCAAATGCCAGCTGTCAAAGATAAAAGACAGATGAACCTTGTGTTTTAGGAAGAGAACTTTGGCAGCAGAGCGATGGATAGAATGGAATATTCTAGGACAAAAGCAAAATGGTAACAAAACAGTGCAGACAGGCGAATGAAAATGGGGAATGGATATGGGAGATGTAAATAATGTACACAAGACTGGATTTGGGTGGAAGGGGAAAGGCAGGGCAATAACAGCTGCAAGGTATGGAGTATACGCATCTAGAAGGGCTTTGTGCTTGAGAAGCCTGAAGAAGCTGGTGTAGGAGTGGAGAGGCAGAGTTCACTTTTGGACACTATAAATTTAAGAGATTGGTGGAACATATGCATGGAGATGTTCAGGAAGAGTTGGAGATTAGAGTCTGGAGCTATGGTGGGAAATTAGAACTGGAAAGTACAATTGTGCGGGTTATACTGACAGAGAAGGTAGTTGAAGACAAAAAGAGGAATGAGATCCCTAAGAAAGTCATGGAAGAAGACAAGCGATGATGGCCCAGAATGGATTTGGAGATTCCCTATGTTTAGGGCTGAGCAAAGGAGCTTAAGCCAGTGAAGGGTCTTGGCTAGACAGGTAGGCCTGTTCTGTGTAATGAGAACCAAGCAGAGACCGAGCTTCAAGAGGAGGTGGACAATGGGATGGCTGTGATGGAGACACTGGGCACAGTCAAGACTGAGAAGAAGCTATTGTGTTTGAGGAGAAAAGGTGAGGGATGATTTCTCTTTCAGAACATTTTCTGATGAAGGAAAGATAAAAATAACAGACAACTAAGTAGCTTTAAGGAGAAGCAGGGACAAGGTTTTTTATGATAAGGAAATGTGTTTTTGTGAACAATCCAAAGGCCAATTTTATTGTGTAATATTTTCGACGTGTTGCTTTGTTACTGGACTCATTTTCTCCACATCTGGAACTTCTATTTATATTATGTGGTCAGATGCATGAAATGACTCCCTTCTGGCTTTTCATCTGCCTATAACCAGCCTGACCAATTTCTGGATGATTATCAGCTAGATCTGAAGTTGTATTTTTCATTTTATTTATAAATTTTTCTCTGTGTGAGGTGTTCTTTAGTGAGTTGTTTCATTTGGTTTTATTATGTGCACCAAGGTAGTGAAGTATTAGAAATGAACGTTCAGAAACACTCCCAGAGAGAGTTTTTATTTGTGCCTCAGGGGAATACTCACCAATGTTTTGGAAACTCTGGAGACTAAATTTATATGCAAAAAAACATAAAACTCTTCTGCTGTCATTGACTAACAATGCTGGTGAAGTAACATTACTGGGAAACACTACCTTTATTCTGTAAAAATGTGAGCAAAACTGCAAACTAGTACAACTAAGCTGAAAGTATATGGATATGAAGGGAGAAACCCCCGCCACAAAAAAACCAGAATTATCTTCTGGAGGGCAGGCCCCTTGTAGTACAGGCTTCCCCTGCTAGGTGAGTGTTCTAGGAACCCATCTGCATCAGTGTACCGACTGGCGTTGTTGTGAGAGGTTGTGTTTGGCTCTAGTGAATATTGTTTTTAAGACTCTTCCAACGTGTTTGCTCATTTCATGATAGGTGATTTACCAATGCACCTGCCCACACTGAGCTGAGTGTTCAGTAGTTTTTAACCAGAAGTGCCATGACCCCTGTACCCCACTCTCTATTCATCATATCTTGCCCCAAATGACTTTTTTTGTTTTTGTTTTCCCCGATGGAAAAAGTCCTCAAAGGGAAAGCTTTTGCTTATGTGGAAGAGGTAAAACAAACAAACAAAAAATAGCAGAAGCACCAAAAGGCATCAAAATCAATGAGTTCAAAACTGTTTTGAGCAGTGGGAAAAAAAAATCTTGATAGGTGTATTGCATCAAATGCAGAATAATTTGAAGGTGACTGAAATGTAAACATGTAAGAATAGATACACAATTTTTAATAAATAAATTCTGGATTTTGGGGGGGTCCGCCCTCATATCCTTCTGTGAGGGATGAGTAGCTTGTAACAATTTGCTTGGTAACAAGAGATTTTCTCTTTTTAGTATTTGGAAAACTTGATAAACTCTTAAGAAGAGAGATGGTATTAATTTGTTGGAAAATGGTTACAGCCTGCAAAAGGCACAGACATGAAGTTCAAGGCACACATTTCTTATATAGCATATGTAAATTTTAGAAATGTTCTTTTTCTTCATTACTCAAAATCAAAAACAAAACTCCCATCCCCACTGCTTAATAAATTAAGAGCTTTTTCATTCTGTTTATAACTATGTTGCTGTTGTATAGTTATATTTATTCCAACAAGTTGCTCTCTCTAAAGATAATTGTGATGGATATGCAAAAAGCATGTGTTTCGGGGGGCAGGGCGGGGAAGGGAAGAAGAAGGAAAGAGCAGAAGCAAGGGAAATGATGAAAAATCATCAATGTATTGAGAAGTGAGTATGCATAGAGACTGTGTTAGGCACTGAGAATACAAAATAAGTGACTTAATTCCTGCTTTTGAGGGAAAATCATTCATATACGTATATGACTATATTATCATCTATTATATCCTATAAGTGCTTTGTGTATATAGAAAAAGGAAAGTAATTTCTTAGCTCTGTGAATAACAAAATGGCCCATATTACTTTGCCTAAGATAAAGTATAAATTCAGTGCAGCCCTGGATAGATTTATTAACTGTATGACTATTATTTAAATGACGACTTAAAAATGATCATGTAAAGTACATGGTACATAGCTAGCACATATATTTTTAACCCCACAGTGTCTTTGACAATAGCTGCATTTAATTAGACATAATCATAGTAAGTCTATAGTGTACAGAATACATTTCATTAAATAAGCACCATTAGCATGTGTTTCACCACTCTCATTATAACTTAATGACCATCCTTCTAAACCCAATTACCTGCTCAGGTAAGATTTATCTCTGCCTGTTTCTCCTGAAAGGCTCTCAATTGAAGAAGACAGCTGAATAAAAAACTAAAACATATCACTTGGGAAAGACATTGAGCTGAGTATTGAAAGATGAATACAAGTTTTTCAGGAGAATAAAATACAAAAAAAAAAAATAATAATCCATGGGATAAAAGAAATCCCCCAAATGCACAAGTACTCAGGTGTATAGGAGCAACCGCTTTTCTTCAGAGGAAAAGACCAGTGTTCAGGGGTTGGGTAGAAGGTCAAGATCCAGCTGGGTTGGGATTCCTGGGGTGGGGGTGGTGGAGGGAAGATCAAATTATCTGTCTTTCATTCTTCCTTGGACGTTTGTCCCAGAATGATTCTCCTAAGTGACTGTTGGCCTTCCACCCACCAAGGAAAATGAAAGTGATTATCATGAGGAGGCTGAGGAAGCCAGTGGAGTCAATTCACTCAGCCTCATTCCCTGAAAGAGGCCAGTCTTCAGCAGGAAAGTGAAAGTGCTGGAGGGGTCTGTCTTGGATGTTTCATACCTTTTTGCTCTTAAATCCTGGTTCCACTTCTTAGTTTCTAAATCTTATCCCGCCCCAGCCCCCCATGAGAATAATGATTGTATCTTTCCATTGAGTCAGTGAGAACATTATAATAAGATAATCCAAGGAAAGTAACTGCACATAAAATCTTCTCCCTCTTCTTCCTCTTTCTCCTCTTCTTTCTTCTTTTTCTTCTTCTTTCTGCTCCTCCTCCTTCTTCTTCTTACTTTGTTTGAAAAGCAAAGAGTGTCTGGATTAGTATTGTGTCATTAACTATTGGTGAGAAAACTATACATTAATTGTTTGAAAACAGATAAAACAATGATTTTTTTGCAAGAGTTTTAAGAAAGCAAAGGAACATTTACTTAAATTAAGAAAAAAATAACTTCCTGCCCTTACTCTCTTCTTTACTAAGAATTGCTAATGGTGCTTACCGCCCTCAAAGTTTGCTGTGGAATAAAGGAGGGATGAAGGGAAGAATTCAGGACGGTGCCTCAGTGAGTTTTGGCTACTTTCATTATTTCTTAACATCCTTCTCTGGTGCTGTGGGGATTTCCAGTTAGTTATTTAAGTTCCCTGCATGTTTTCCACATTGAAACCTTGTTCTATTTATCCTCTTATGAGTGATAACAAGAGACCAACTGGGAGAGCTTGGGAGGACACATAGGCCTACATATTTATAGTAGCTGAATTTTTCTCCTTTGCAGGTGAAGGTAAGGAAGTTCTGTCTCATCTGTCTCACATAGAGGATGGAGAGTTTGTTTCATATTTATTAGACTGTAAGACTTTATGAATAAAACCAAATACTGATATATGCATCCAAGGCAGGCCCGGCTTTGTGGTGACATAACCATGTTTTTCTTGAACCTACAAATACACTTTAAGTTAAAAATATAAATCACACAGAGAGTAAAACAAATGTGGGTGTGTAAGGAAGGTGGATAATGACAGAGAAAGGGTATGCTCATAATCTGTTACTGCATGATAGTCATGAATACACATCTTGCCCACATCCGGCAAGGTAGTCACAGGTTCTGGTAAGTTACAGGATAAATCAATGTTGAAAACAAACAAATTAAGTGAAGTAAACATGACAAAGGAGAAAGTTTCATGCAAATATGTAATCAACAAATGGCAATATATGAAAATATAACAGCCACTAGAAGACAGAGTGGATCTTGATTTATGCCTTTTATTTGTGAAAGTAACATTTTCCTATTTTGACAAAATGTTATAGAAATATATGTAGGCAAAAGCGCAAGTTTCCATCCACCTGCTTCTCTGCTTCAACCATTTCCCAGAAGTAACACTGAGACACCAACGGTGAAAAAATCAGTGGTATTTCACTAGACAAGGTATCACTTTGATTAGCTTCTTAACACACATTTTTTGCTATCATGGGGAAACATGTAAAAGTAGAGAGAATAGCAAAATGAACCCTTATGTACTCATCACCCAACTTCCACAATTATTAATAATTAATCACAATTATTAATTCTTTGCTTATCTTCATATTTACTTTTTAAGATGTGAAGTTCAAAATACTGGTGGCAATGGAACCAAATTACATAGAGTGTAACTTATGCAGTGTGCTTTGGTGATACGAACAATGTGTATTCTGTGTGCATAAAACCCAAAGACGTAGCTGGAGAATTCAGGGTACTCTCTGTGATTAAGTTGAATTTGCCCTAAGTGAAGCTATTGTGAAGACTGCTCATTCATGCTCTTATTACCTTTGTTGTCATCGTTGTAACCTTAGTCCTTAGTTTAGTACCTAGCACATAGTAGGTGCTCAAAGGCAGTTGTTGAATGGTTGAGCCTCATTTGCAGTTTAGATCATGGCAGCATGATGGAGACCGTGCATTGTAGTGTAACTGACCCCTGCAGAATATTCCTAATGTGTCTGGGGTGCTTATGATGTGCTATGCACCTGTGCTTACCAGATGTTAGGTGCTAGTCAAAGTGCTTTACATGCAGTAACTCATTTAATTGTTGCAAAAACCTACCAAAAAGGTACTATTACCATTTTTTTGTGTGTGTTTTATAGATATGCAACTACTAAGTTACTCAAGACCACATGGATAGTAAGGAGTAGAGCTGAGAGTCAAGCCAGCCAGTGTGGCTCCAGAGTCTGTGAACCTGGCACTGCTCTTCATTGTTTCACCTTTGAATGCGTCTGAACGCCATCTACAGAGCACAGAACACACATGGGCACTTTGATAAGTGGTGGTCGTACCTATACTGACAGATTAACTCATAAAATCACTCATTTGCAGTGGTGCCTAATAATGGAACTTTTTTTTTTTTTAACAGACTCTGTCATTTTTCATGAACACAAGGCACTTCTGAGTGCTGTGTGGGAGGGAATGTGGTAGACTAATTTCATTGAGACCCTGCCAACTTCTGGTCTTGTGGCCATCAAAGATGCATCATTTCCTTCCAAGACTTCTAAAGGGGGCTATTACCATGGCCTGCAGGTTCTGGTTTGCATTCAGAAGAGACACTATCTTCTAAAGTGAGACGTGGAAAAGGAAGTGTCATGAATTGTAAATAAGGTTGAGAGAGAAGAATTGTTTGGAGATAGAGATGGAGAAAAATTGCCTTCTCCAAATCAGGTTCCATCTCCCTCCCCCTTATCCAACTTTGCCAGGGCCCATCCTGTTTGCTTTGCTAAGTTTACTAGCAGGAAGTGAGGAGTTTCTTTAAGGATACTCCTGCCCCTGACAAATAAATAAGTGCTGGATTAAATATTAGTGCATGTATACAGTCGAACACCATGCCACTATTTAAAAGAACAAGATGGAGGCGTGAGGGTTGATGTAGAATGATCTCCAAGTTATATTTTAAAGTGAGGAAAGTCAACACTCAAACAGTATTTATACCAAGGCTACTCTTTGTGGACTGAGAACCATAGCTATACTTACATGTGCCTAGAATTTACTAGGACAAAAAGAAGAGGTAGAAATGTCTGCCTCTGCTGAAGGAAGGGCTTTACGTTCTAAACCTTTTCATATAAATGTAAAAAAAAAACAAAACAAAAAAACTTTAATCATATACATGCATTTTATTTCAGAGTTAAGGTATTTTAATTGTTAACCTGGCAAAGTAGGAGAGTAAATATAGTAAAAAATTTTAAACTAAAGCAATAGTCTACATTAATTTCATATTTCAGGAGAAGGGGTTTGCATTAGATGTAGAAATAATACTAATTCTACTTCTTCATCTCCTTGAAGGATGGTCCATTAAGTTGTCATTCAAAGCACCTGAGAAGTAGGAGACAGGGATCCAGAACGGCCCTATTTAATTAAATTAGGGGACATCTAATGTCGTTCCCCACATGCAGGGCGAAAGGAAGAGGAAAGAAGGAACAAATGCAGCCAGAAAAGAATCGGAGCTCTCCTAACAGCGCCACAAGAAGTCAACACAGGCGGAGAGAGTTATGAAGTTTGGTACAGAGTGTTCTGGGTGCCCAGGGTCTGGGAGCTTTCACTTCACTGCTTCTCTAGTGAAGCCCGCTGCTGGGCCTCCCTCCCTTACCCCTAAGGGTAACTTGGCTGGAACCTGTGCTCTGAAAAGGAGCCTGGTCTAAGGCCCAAGAAGAGTCACGCTAGGGGCTCCTTGTGGAGTAACACGGTAGACAAATATCCTTTTTCAAGAAGAGCTCCACTGGCGGGTCGGGTGGCCCTCTCGCCCGCCGCGGCAGCGCCGGGTCTCTGGAGGCGTGAGCTACGTTTTTGGCGAGCGCTGGGTTGGGGGTAAGGGGCTCAAAATTAAATGCCTTTAGCGGCTAGACAGATAACTTAAAAACACTTGAAGCCGCCACGTGGAAGAGAAAACAGCAGGAACTTCGGAGAACTGGGCAAGTGCATATTGTGACTAAAATAAAGGCATTTAGATTCAGATTTTTAAACTACACCCGCACTACTGGAGTCACGGCCAGTGTGCGACCCTCCGTTTCCTTCCGCATCGTATCTGCTTTTCCCTAGTTGCTTCAACCTGCTGCCAATCCTCAACCTGTCCCCCAGCCACTTGAGGCTCACGAAGCGCCTAAGACCGTCCCAAAAGTTGGCGCGCGTCCTGAGGGTGCAGTGTCCTTCATTGAGTTCCCAATACTGCTCCCCAATATTTCGGTGATACAGCAACCAACTGTACCTTGGAGTGGCTCAAAAACTGTTAAGGGCTACATTTTATTTTTGCCAGAAACACTGTCGTTGCGCCCCAGATGTTCTCCCTCGGTTACCCGGGGCCAGGTGCGGTTCCGGGCCCATTGGGGAGACACGGAGATGTAACGGGTGTTGGGAGCCCAGGATCCAGGCCCGGTACCCGGCTAGAGGCGGGGCGGTCAGCAGGGTGGGGGGGAGCCCCGCCCCTCGTCCTGTCCCACGTTGCCCCGCCCCCGGGCTCTAGAGTTTCGGCCCTGGCTCTCACCCAGCACTGAGTCCTGGGACCTCGGGAGAGCAGGCGGTGCGTAGTTTTGTTTCCTCTGCCTGCGCGGGGCATCACTCGCACGCTACAAAAAAAGTCCAGAGCTGCCCTGCAGCTGGGATATCCCCTCCTACCGGCACCCGCAGACGCTGCTGCAGCCGCGGCCGGAGCGGAGACACCCTAGCCCTACGCGCCCCGGAGTCCTGCACTGCGGTGCGCGTTCCACCTCCACGCCTTCTCTGCGGGGCGGGCCCGGGGAGAAAGAATCAGTGCCCAACTTCTGGGCACTGCGCCCAGCGCGAGGTGCAGGATGGAGAGCAAGACGCTGCTGGCCATCGCTCTGTGGCTCTGCGTGGAGACCCGGGCTGCCTCTATGGGTAAGGAGCCCGCTGCCTAGAAAGAAGGCAGAGAGGTCGGGTGCGGGCGGAGAGCTGTGGATTCGGAGAGAACCTGGAGGCCGAATCTACCTCGAATCCGAGAGCCGGCGAGTTGAAAGTGACCTGACACTTTCGTGTTCTTTCCTTTGCCGGTGAGGAAACAGTCTCAGCGACTGGCCCGAGATTACCTAGAGAGTTAATGGTCCCCTGAGCCTGGTTCCTTTTCCACTATTCTGGTCTCGGACCGGAGCCTCTGCTGGAGCGTGTCCGGCGGACCCGGCGCACCCTCCAGGCTCTCGGGAGGGGATATGGGAAGGCGCCCCAGGCTGGCAGGCAGGAGGTGCTCCAGCGGGCGCGAACGGGCGGTGAAACGTCGCCCTGCGGCTCGCACCGTCCTCGCCCCGACGCAGAGAAGGAAGCGTTGCAGAGAACGCCGGCCAGTTCGCCAGGATCGCACCTTGCACTTACCTCTGCCTCGGTAGGAGGCGAGCGATGACCCGGGTCTGCTCTTCCCTTTTGGCTCGAACTCACATACGCACCCGCTGTATGAGATGGGGTTCAGGGGGAGAACAACTTTTTTCCCCTTCTTGGTGCAGGACGCAACTTTCCTCGCAGAGAGAAGGGGAAATTGGGGCTTCGAGCCGGGACTTTGACAGCTTCCCAAAGTGTTTTCAAGTAACAGTCACCTAGTAAAAACCAGTTTCACATCTTTCAAAGCGCTTTGGTCCTTGCAGTAAACGCATGGTCAGAAAACTTACTCTGGGGGACTTAGTACGTAGATTTAGCCCCTCTCGGACTCTCCTTGTCACCGAATAGTTATCTCCTTCAAGATTAGGAACACGTATGCTTTTGATGCCATACGTTGTCTTTTCGTTTTTCTCTTTTTTTCTGTCCTCCCTCCACTCTCTGCCCCTACGTGTTTTCCGTAGCCACAGTTTGCTGATTTCTAGGTTTGCACTCTTTAGAGGGGGAGTAAGGAGAGAGGGTGGAGAAAGGGGGAAAAAGTCAAATAATTCAGGAAATCCCTTATATCAAAGGGAAAGAATCAGGTCTATAAGAAAGACACATATGAAGTAACACGATTGTCTGTCTCTAGTTATTGAATTTTCTTAATTATTTGGTTCACCAGGGCCGTCTCCGCCATGGACACTCATTTGTCCCTGACAAGCCCTCTCTCTTTCCCCTTTATGGGAAGAGAATGAAGGTCTGGAACATGTGGTTCTGTATCCCACAAAGAAGTGAGTTGCGTTTAAGCCTGGGGTGTTTCCTAGCCCAGCAGTGGTAAACTAATCGGGTTGCCCTGAACATAATGATGAGGTTGCCCTTTTGGAGTGTGTGACTTGCTTAATTGGATTGGACTATAATTGGTGCCATCAAATTCTAGAGACAGAGGCACTGTTGTTTTTCCTTCCTGTCTTTGGAAGGGTAACAGTGCACAAATTAATTAATTTTGGTTATGGGATTTGAACATAGAAGGGCTTTTTATTGAGCAGTAGCATATGTACTTCTTACAATTATTTCTTTAGAACTTCTGAAGAGTAGAACTCAAACTTGCCAATGAAAGTGAATGAAGCTTAATGGAGCAAAAAAAAAAAAAAAAGTGTTGGCTACATATGCAAGTTGAAAGTTACCATTGTTGATAGCCTTGTTGCATATTTTTTTGTGTTGATGTGGCCTTAGAATAGTATGGTGTTGTTTTGGCTTCCCATGAAAAATACCTTAAAATCTTTTTTAACATAGGAAAGTACATCTGGAGTGTGAGATAATTTGTTGCAATAATTTATGAAGATCTTCAAGAATCTCTTATTTTGGTGGTAAGGTGGGCAGAGCTTAGTCTTTACTACCATTTTTTATTTTTCACATGAATGTGCCCAAACAGTGGGTTCTTTCTCATTTGGATCATTGTCCAAATTATATTCGGTTACTGTTTTCAACGTATTTCTCAACCTAGTGTTTTTCAGTCAACTTTTATGTCTGTGTTTATCCAAATGAATTGTTTTTATTTTCCTTTTCTTAGACAAAGTGAGACTCCATTATTGGAAGGTTTTTCTTTTGCTTGTAAACATTTTGCTTTATTGTTTGTCTACTTTGGGGGTAATTATTTCCCCATATTGGAAAGTGCTGCGCTAATTAAATAAATATGACCATCCAAGACCCATAGTTGTCCAAGAGTGGCCCATAGACCGTGTATGACCAAGTCACATGAAATGCTTGTTAAAATGAAGATCTGTAGGCCCAGGGACATTTTGACACGTCCTAATTTCTAGGGAACATTGCCTGAAATCAGTGCCAGTGCCACTTAGGTTCCGAGATTTGTTGATATAAGTTAATTTCCAGGTTTTAAAAGATTTTTATTACAAATTTTTACTATGTTATTTATCAACAAATATACAGTTATGTCAGTAACCTATTGTCCACATCTGGGTGAGTATGTGAGAACACAGGTGATCAGTTGCTCATTTTGTCTGCAGATTGTTTTCAGTGGGATCCATAGATTCAATGCATTGGATATTTGCACTGAATATTTGCTCATACTCTGTTTACTCATACTCTCTCATGTTTGTAAATGCCCTCTTATTTGCCCAACAAGGTCAATGCCAGTTTAGGCCTAGGGAGTCATTTGTACTTAGTTGATGTAAGTTAATAATCATACTAAGCTTGGGTGCTTACCAAGCATTAATCTCTTTTTAAGGTGGTATTTTGAAGATCTGGATATCAGTTAAGACTATAGCATCAGGAACAGTTTTTCTTTCTCTGATGCTTTTTCAACACCTAGTAGCCAGTTGCACTTAGTTGACAGAGAACTCGGTTTTCTTGCTGTGGAGTAACCTGACCTTGGTGAGGAATCTGTCCCATGTTATTTTTAGATAAAATCAGATTTCTTGTGTTCCAAGCTTGGTATCAGGAGAAACTCAGAGCTTTGATTATTAAGTTGGGATTCCTCAACTGTAATTTATTAGCATTATACTTCTTCTAGAACCATTCTCTGAGGAAAGGTATATTAATAGGCATGTTATATGACATTGGAAAATGTTTTCTTTTATTCAGTTCCTCTCAACTAGGTTTAATGTAGTCTTTCAACCTTGGCAGTTCAGTTACCAGAGGAAATCCACTAGAAAACTGATAAAGGAAAATGAGACAAGGTCATGGATACTGCTACCCCCTTCAGGGCACATGTGAACTACATAGAAATCTCTCTGAGTAATATTCATTAATCAGCAGTTTAGTCGAATGTGTGCATCCTATGTTTTATAAGAAATGTCAGTGGGTCTTTTCCCAAGGGAGTGAGATCATCAGATGAAGGTTCATTTAATTTCAATGTCCCATATCCTTTTGTAAGACCTTGAAGTTGGCAATGCAGGAAAACAGGAACTCCACCCTAGCTCCATGAATTGCAGAACTGTTGTGTTGGTTTATGACCATCTGCCCATTCTTCCTGTTATGACACAGCTTGTGAACTTTTACTGGGAATGGTGAAAAGTAAATTCACAGATTATACAATGAATTGCTGAAAAGGTCTTTTAAATTTATGGAGTGTGCATTGTTTATGGAAGGTGTTTCCTATTGGGTCTGACTCAGTGGCAACTATCATTTATTTAATTTGTTTCTAGGTTTGCCTAGTGTTTTTCTTGGTCCATCTAGGCTCCTCATACAAAAAGACATCGTTACAATTGCGGCTAATAGAACTCTTGAAATTACTTGCAGGTAAGGATTGATTTTAGCTATGTATTTCCTGTGTTAGGTAACTTGTTATTGAGTGAAAAATAATTTCCATACAGTATAATTATAATAGATTTATATTAATCGTTTTTAAGTAGCTGGATTTTTAAGAAATGATGTAATAATGAAAAAACAAGAAATATCTTCTCCCAAAAATTCTGCACGATTTTGCTGGCATTTTTTTCTAGTGCCCTTTGCCCCCCCCGCCCCCCCGCACACACACCAGTGACCAGTATAGCACCTGGCATATAGTATATAGCAGACACTCAATAAATATTGAATGAATAAATAAAATTGAGTACATGACCTTAAGGGATAGAATTGAAGTTTTGGGCCATATTTTATAATAATCAGGGTGGCTCCTGGGCATCTGTTTAGCTCTTTTCAAGAACTTCATGTCATGATAAAATTCTGACTGTAGTAGCAATTTAATATTCAGCTCTTAATATTACTGAGTGCCTGTTCTACACAGGTAATGACTCCATAATATGGCTTGATATTCTGGAATGCCTCTCTTCTAACGTGCTAGCAAGAAGCCATGTTATTATTGATTTTTGCTAAGTAGGGAAACAGGCCTTTATGACAAGAAGAAGTGGACTTTAATTTTGCCTTTCAGCTCCTACCTCAGGAAGAAAAGTAGAAGACTTTGGGGTTTAATGTAGCGATCATTCAGAATCTTGTTAGGACCAGTGTGCTTTGGCAGAATGATGGGTAGACGCAATGTTGCTCTCTGAGAAGAGTGCTGGAGGTTCACCAAGACCCTTGGGTAGCTTATTGCCATTGTTTACAATTTTTGAATATCAAGAGTTCAACACAATAGCACAGATCTATTTTAGAGTGCAGAGGGTAAAGGATACCCTAGTCTGTTATCAAGTGTAGGTCACTGATACTCAGCCCTTGGGGGAAAAAAGCACACTAACAGGTGCTGTTTCTCTAGCTTTGCTATTTCAAGACACATTTCTCAGTAGATTTTCCTTTTATCCTCAACAACAAAGAATAGTTAAAGTCCTCAGAGATTTCATACACCCTTTTAAAACTCTGAATAAATATTTCTTATGTTCTGAAAAAGCTATGAAGTTCCATGAATGTAGCTGCAACTTCATGAAAATTTCAAGTTCTTTGAAAGAAGGGTCAATGACCTTACCTACTTCTTGACATTGACTGTCTCCCTTGGGACTTTGTAGAGAAATGCTATGATAAAAGTAATCTATGTTTGATGCACTTCTTACAAGGTCCCATGCGGCTCTTAGAGAGTTGCAGCCCCTTCCTTCCTTCTTCACCTTGCTTCTCACTCTCCTGCTTGTTCGCTCTTATCTGTCCACTCTGGCTTCATTGCCATTTCCTTAATACTCCAGATATGTACCCACCCCAAAGTCTTAACATTTGTGTTCCTTCTGCCTGGAATACTGTTCCTTCCAATAATCATATAGCTCACTTCATCGAGTCCCCTCTCTGCAGAATTCTTCACTCTTTTCTTTGCATTATCTGTATTTTGTCCATAGTACTTATCACCACTGTTTAGAGAATACGTAATAATTACTTTTTAAAAATGTCTGCTTTATTGCAGTTTATTTATTTTTTTAATTGCCTGTCCCTTCCAGCTACACTGAGATTTATAAAGGCATTGATTTTTGTCTGATTTGCTTATTGCTGTATCTCCAGTCTTTGATAATGTTGGGCACAGAGCACATACTTAATAAATATTTGTTGAATAAATGAATGAGGTAATTAATAAAAAAACACAGGAATCCCTATGAGTGATTTCTGAAGCTGAGTATATGGATTTTTGTTATTTGTTGATATAAGCTCTCGTTGGTAGAAGTCTGTGTGACTCTGAGTATACATAAGTTTAAGAACAGAACCTTCTGTGTTGTTGTTGTTGTTTTAAGAAACAGCCTCATATTGTGGCATTTCACATTAATACTTTCCTGGAATTAATTTTTCAGGGGAGAGAGGGACTTGGCCTGGGTCTGGCCCAACAATCAGAGTAGCTCTGAGAAAAGAGTGGAGGTGACCAACTGCAGTGACAGCTTATTCTGTAAGACACTGACAATTCCGAAAGTGATTGGAAATGATACTGGAGCCTACAAGTGCTTCTACCAGGACACTGACTTGGCCTCGGTTGTTTATGTCTACGTTCAAGGTAAGTGGTTAAAAGGAATTCATTTCCTACATTGATTTACCAGTTATAAAACACAATAGGCACAAAGGAGAATCGGATTACAAAAAAAGGCTCGTCCTAAAGGCTCTTAACCAACAGGAATATACAGAAATCTTCTCTCCCAAGGCTTCCTCTGAGAATAAGACTTATTGATTTGTTCTGGAGCTTGGGCTCTGTTACATCTCTTTTGCCCTTGCCCAATTAGTTTTGTTCTGGTCTTTGTTTCTAAGAGAAATCTGTGTTCACAATTGGCTATGGGGATTTATAAAAAGTCTTCTGATGTTTGAGAAAAAGAAAACCCCAGAAACACTTAAAAAGGAAGGTTCAGAGTGAATTATGGAGAGGTTTCTGTTGAGAGAGAGGTTATCTGCAGCGGTGAGAGATTTTCCCAAGAATGCAGAGGGAAACAGCTAAGGACTCTGGACCTTTTTTTGTTCATAGGAACTTTTCTTTTCCCTCTTATACTTTGTAATAAACAATTCCATAATCTGGAGCAAATGAGCATGCTGCCTCAAAGGGCCTTCGAGGACAGTGTTTCTTTCCTTTGTTTGTGTGGTCTGAGATATTGGATGATATGCCCCATCTTTCCAGAGTTGACAATTGAGATTAACACCATGGAGGCCAACTTAGCATCCATGTAGGATAAAAACACAGTGTTACATGTGTTCAGTATTTGTAATGTGAATTATTCTTGCTTTTGGTTTCAAAGCTCTTCTACTACCCGAGTGTCCCTATGAAAACCTGACTTAAATAATGAGTACCTATCATATAATTTAGAGGAATCTAAGTGTTGTGTATAGTATTGTGCTTGGATGTTCTAAGTATTTTTTTCAATGAAGATAAGCTTTTTAGAAATATTCTTTGTGCATGTATATATTTCTTTAAATCTCTGAGGATTTGAGGTAGGTGAAGAGGGCTTCGACTTTTTTTCAGAAGCATCTTTTATAGAATAAGAATTTCATCAGCTTTGGAAAACACACTTGCATATTTTCACTTTTCAAGAACACAGTATAGTCAGAGCAATGGAAAAGTGGAAACCACATCAAAATAATGTATGTCATTCCCGGATTGTAAAATATTTGAGAACTAATTTTGCTCTGGGTAAGCACAATCCAAGGCAGAATTCTGTGCCCTCCTCCTCTTCTCTACAGAATTTGAAAGAGACAAGTCTCAAATCTTCGAGAATTTCTGGCTCCTTTTGATCTGGCAGTCTTGGGAGACCAGGCTTTCTCAGAAGATTGCAAGGATTTCCTGCTTTCAGCCTCTCTGGAAATAGACTACGAGATGAACGTCTCCCATAATATCTCCCTATTTCCTTCTCCCTGGAGTCAGGAAACCTGGAGACATGTGAAAATTCATTTCATGAGTTTCAGTAAATATTTTATTTTGAGAGGATGGGTGGTTGTTTGGGTTTCTTTTGTTTATTTCCTCTTCATGGAATACTGAAATAGAATTGATTTACTGAATAGCTTTAGTCTTATGTCAAGGGGTTAATTTAGTTTCCAAATGCTTCTGTAAAGCAAGCGAAAGACTCACTCTGCAAGTATGCTATGTGATATTTCTTAGCATATAGATAAAAGAGAGATAATATGAAGAAGTAGCAAGCTCTAGCTCTGTTTATTTGTACACTGCCCATCTTTGGTATACCATCAAATTCTGCTTCCTGTCTAAAAGGGGAGCTATTTAAGATTTTGGTCATGAAGCTTAACAATGGGAAAGAAAACATTTAAGTATTCCCTATGGACAGCTCTTTAATGTCCCCTCTGGTCCCCACCTTACTTCCCTAGTTTTCTGACCCCACTGCTTCCAGCAATGGATGGAGCCAGGAAGTGGGTCCTGGCCTCACAAGATAATGGCTGTGGCACGTGGTGGGCTGCATTGACTGCCTTTCTGTGCTTTCCAGCTGGAAAGGAAATCAAACTTCTGCTATTGCAGAGAATTAGTTGCTTTGTCCCCTTTGGTTTAATTAACTCTTCCTTCACTTGGACCAGCCATCTCAAAGAGTGCTGAAAATGCTAAGTCAGGTGTGTTGGGCATAGCAGCTTGGACTATTATCCCCTGAGGTTTGAAGCAGGACTTCACACCATGTCAACTCTGTCTCCGGGGAATGGAAGACTATCCCAGGCGTGTATTAACACTGTATGAACAACGTTTGAACGACATTAAAATCTCTTTTGTTTTTTTCTCACTCTTTGCCTTGGTGGTTTTTCAAGTTTTTGTCACTGAAGATGTTAATGACTGCTGAATCTTAAACTAAATGCAATAACTAATAAACATTATTTTGTAAAGAATCTCACATGTAGTCTTCACAATTTTAAAATACCCACATACAATGGTTCAAAAATTGTTAGTTATTTCTTGTTTATTTTAAAGGTCTTTTGGGATCCATTAATTTATTTTCATGGCATTCACATGATTTGCCCAAAGAAAGAAAGCATGAATTTTTTTAATATCAGTAAAACTTAGTAGATAAAGTATAAATATTTAACTTTGAATTTACTTTATAATTTATGTATGAAAAATGTAGTACATATAAAAATGTATATGTATATGTGAAAAGTGAAGAAGTAGCCACCTTTATTTTGAAAAGATTGTAACGATCGACCTTTTTATATGTAGAACCTACAAAATACACTGCACTGATGGATGCTCCTAGTGAAAGGAGTCAGTTCCATCCTGGGAGGTTTTCTTTCCAGATGCTTCACGCACACACAGACACCCCTCCTGCAGGACAGCAGGACATCCTTGGAGCCCGATATCTACCAGCAGGTTGACGTGTGGATGCCTTTGCCTAGCGTGAAATGTCGTTCCTAATCATTCGCTTCTCGGGTCAGAGTTTATGAACCTGAAAGATAACCATTAACTAAATGGAATTAAATTTCCTAGCAAATGCCATTAACTAAATGGAATTAAATTTTCTTTTAGATTACAGATCTCCATTTATTGCTTCTGTTAGTGACCAACATGGGGTTGTATACATTATGGAGAACAAAAACAAAACTGTGGTGATTCCATGTCGTGGGTCCATTTCAAACCTCAATGTGTCACTTTGTGCAGTAAGTTACTTCTTCAGTCATCTCTTATGTTTTCATAATTTTAAGCTAATATTAAGATGAGTAGCTTGTTTACCATATAACATCAAAAATGAGATTGAAAGATACTTTAGTAAGGATTGAGATGACAATAAATGAAACTAATTTGTATTCATAAAAAATGTCCATTTTTTTAAGTGATCATTTTACATGGTTTCTCTTTTAGATAGCACTTGATTAAATACCTGATGTTTCTTCTTCTCCCCAGAGATATCCAGAAAAGAGGTTTGTTCCTGATGGTAAGAGAATATTCTGGGACAGCCAGAAAGGCTTTACTATTCCCAGCTACATGATCAGCTATGCCGGCATGGTCTTCTGTGAAGCAAAAATTAATGACGAAAGTTACCAGTCTATTATGTACATAGTTGTGGTTGTAGGTAAGAGGACAGTTCCTTTCTAATTCATTATTATCACACAGAAAAGATTCGTTTCCTATATTAAGATCCTGGAGATTAATGTATAGGGTGAAGGACAAGGGATTTGAAAAATATATTAATTCATGACATGATGTTGGGCAACTCGTGATACTTACTTTTTTAAAAAAAATAAAATAAACCTATATGCAATCAAGGTTTTCTCTTCTCTTGCCAAGACCAAGGATGAAAAAGAATACTTTTAACTGAGGCATACTTTAGGGAAAATTTAATGTTCAGAGTATTGCTTGGCATCGATTATTTTAATTATACCTGTTTTATGGAAAGTTCAGCAGTTTATGAAAGCTGGCTCCATTGGCTATTGACTACTCAAATTTTACTACTTTTCTATCCACTGGGTGACAACATCTTTGAGATCCCTGCCTGTCTGCTTTGTAATGATCAATAGGCCATTTTTCTGGGAGTTCCCAAGAACTGGTGAAACCCTCAGGGAGAGAAGATGTGACACATTTTAAAGTTGCAACATTTTTTGGAAAAATTTGTGCCAAGTCATAGATTTGTTTTCCTTCTCACTTTCTGTTTTTTCAACTTATTTGCTCCAGGGTCCAAGATATATGATGTGGTTCTGAGTCCCTCTCACAGAATCAAGCTGTCTGTTGGAGAAAAGCTTGTTTTAAATTGTACAGCAAGGACTGAACTAAATGTGGGGATTGACTTCAACTGGACCTACCCTTCTTTGAAGGTAACACTAACAACTGAAAGCCAGATCTCCAAACACTTTAATAATCAGCCCCAATAGAGTTTTCTTGAGAAAGATAGGGATCTCTCTAGCCAGATAAAATGTAAGTGCTTTAACATACACACACAGGCACATGCACACGCACATGCACACACACATTTTAAAATAATTACAAAATAGATGGCATTAATGGAAAAGAAGATGCAGCCTTGGCTGGTGTGACTTAGTGGATTGAGCACCAGACTGGGAAGCAAAGGGTTGCTAGTTCGATTCCCAGTCAGGACACATGCCTGGGTTGCAGACCAGGTCCCTGGTGAGGGGGTATGCAGAAGGCAACTACACATTGATGTTACTCTCCTCTTTCTCCCTCCCTTCCCCTCTTTCTATAAATAAATAAATAAATAAATAAATAAATATGGTTGTTTTTTTTTTAAGAAAAAGAAAAAAAGATGCAGTGCTAAGAACTCTGTCCCACTCTGCTATAGTCAGGTTGTGTGAAGATTAGTTTTCTCCAGGCGATTATATCTTTCCAGTTTGCATTCTCTCTCTGTTCTACGAAGTCCTTGATCTATTTTCCCTTTAAGGGAATTTCTCTCCAAGAAGTAGCAGGAGACACACTTCTCCTTAAACAATGGTCCTATTTGCCTGTGTTTCTGCAGCTCATATCCATCTCATTCCCACTGTCTGAGGTTTTAAAAATCCTAACTCACTTGGTTCTATTTATTTCTCCTGAAACCAAATGTATTTGTCATCTACTTATGTTGAAAGCTCTGAAGTCTCTATTATTAGCATTAAATGTTGTTCACCAAATGCCAAGACTTGATGCTCTGGGTATCTAGAGGCTACTGGGCAATGTTATGCTGAACTTTGAAAGTTCCGTAAACTGTTTTTCAGCATCAGCATCAGCATACGAAACTTGTAAACCGGGACCTAAAAACTCAGTCTGGGAGTGATGTGAAGAAATTTTTGAGCACCCTGACTATAGATGGTGTAACCCGGAGTGACCAAGGACCATACACCTGTGAGGCTTCCAGTGGGCTGATGGCCAAGAAGAACGACACATTTGTTGTGGTCTATGGTAAGCTAAGCTCTCCTTTGGGATTATGCTATACTTTGGAAAATGAGGTGATTTAAATAAATTCAGGTCAGCTAGTGATTTCTATTTTGCTTATTCAGAAAGTAATTTTGAACTCTTGTTAGGTAGACCACATAACCTAGAGGTCAAGTGCGTAGCTTGGGTTCAAGTTCCAACTGTAATGATGAGATGAACCAATATATCACTGATGCTCACTAAACACTACTTGTAGTTGTTGCTGTTGTTTTTGCTATAATGAGCAGAGTGTTACTAGATAGTTTCTATATTTTCATTTTACTGCAAGGCAGAGGATCCTACTTGAGTAAGCATGGGCTTTGCAGTTGGAAAAACCTAGATTGAATTACTTTCTGTGGGGCTTTCAACAAATAGCTTAAGTTCTCATTACTCATTTATTTTCTTTCACTCACATACATGTCTCAGTTTAGATAATCTATGTGCGACCCAATTTACGAGCTTTGGTAGTGATTTTGGGTTTTATAACATGGAAATTCATTGAAGGGTTTTAAGCAAAGACAGAAACATGTTCTGGATTATTTTTTGATAGGATTACTGTTTTCTTTTTTTTATGTGGTACACTTTAGGGAAGTAAGGGCAGAAGTAGGGAGACCAGTTAGTAGACTAATTACAATAATCCAGATGACAGATGGTAGGTGGCTTGGACAAAAGTGGTAGAGGTAGAAGTGGTGAGAAGTGATCTGATTTTGGATACATTTTAGAAGTTAGAGCCAATAGAATCTGCCTATTAATTTGTTGGCTATGGAGTGTAAGAGAAAAAGAATGGAAGATCACCTTTGGATTTTTATCATGAGCAACTGAATGAATGGTGATTTTACTTACTGAGATGTGGAAGATTGAGAGAGGAGTAATATTAGGGGGAACAGGGTTGGGTGTGTTTGTTTGAAGGTGCCCATTAAACATCCCAAGGGAGTTATGTAATCTCTAAACCTGGAACCCAGGAAAGTCATGGCAGGAGACCTCAATTTAGGAGTATGTACCTGAGGCTAGAGGAAGGTGTAGATAAAGAGAAGAGGTCTGAGTACTGAGCCCCAGGGTGTATGGAGGGCTATGTATAGAGTGTCATGAAGGCAGTGGAGAAGGAGTACCCAAGTGTGTTAGGGGGACTTAGAGAAAGCTTCACAGAGGAAAAACTGCTTGAGTTGAGACTTGAGCAATTGGTAGGCTTGCGGAGTACACTTGGGGAGAGAGAAAGAAAACCCAAAGCCTGGCTGTGTGGGATAAGCTGGAATGTGACCGAGAGCAAGATAGTATGAGGAATCTCTG
The DNA here is from genome assembly GCF_021234165.1 of Pteronotus mesoamericanus. Lineage (NCBI taxonomy): Eukaryota > Metazoa > Chordata > Mammalia > Chiroptera > Mormoopidae > Pteronotus > Pteronotus mesoamericanus. The sequence goes on along the minus strand of NW_026555234.1, from coordinate 32,817,419 downwards.
AATTCAGAACCCCAAGGCCTTTGACTCTTCACTTGAAATGAAATAATAAGCCAAATGACCACCTATAATAAGCTGCCATTTTTTGAGAATAACTGTTTTTATTTTCTTTCAGAAAAACCTTTCGTCGCTTTTGATAGTGGCATGGAATCTTTGGTGGAAGCCACTGTGGGAGACTATGTCAAAATCCCTGTGAAGTGCCTTGGTTACCCTGATCCAGATATAAAATGGTAACTCTTGGAAATAAATGCAAAGCATTGTTCTACATGAAAGCAAATCTTTAGATTGTATAATTCCTGGGTTTTTTCCCCATAGGTATAAAAATGGAAGACCCATTGAGTCTAATCACACTGTTAAAGTGGGGCATGAACTGACTATTATGGAAGTGAGTGAAAAGGATACAGGAAATTACACTGTCATTCTTACCAATCCTACTTCAAAGGAGAAACAGAGCCACGTGGTATCTCTGATTGTGAATGGTGAGTCTGTAAGTTTTCCTTCTCTGCCCAGCGTTTATTATAAAGAGTATGACGATGTTTTCCTGAATAGCTAGGCCACCATTCCTCTGTTGCCTGCTGCTTCACACACTTTAGGAGTGCGTTTATACACAGGAGGTTCCTGTGCATAAAAATGCTGCAGTAGAGTTGAAACGAGGTGTAGGAGAGTGTGTTCTGGACATGCTTGCTTAAGAGGCCATGCAAAATGAATTGTTTGGTGGTCAAATGCAAGATTAAAGTAGAAGGTACCCTGGATGGCTAAATGCTGAAAATGCCTGAGGGGACAGTTGACAAGCTTAAAGCAGCACCACCTTTGTGCCTGTCTCAGGGACTCGCACCCCTGCCATTGCAAATGGGTATGACTCTTGAATTTTTGTGGGAGGCTTCCAGTTTGATTTTGGAGTTGATGTATTAGAGATGCCAAGGTGTGTCCACACGGTTACCTGGTTGGAAGCTTTTCCTTTTCTTTTTTTTTAAAAAAAGGAGGCTATGGTCTGTCTCTAAAGCTATAAAAGGAAGGCACAAAGTTTTGTTTTTAATGATTACTTGAACTTTGTTTTCCCAAACTTCATGAAAGATGTTAATAAGTTCTCCAGCGGGGGGAAAATGAGTTCCATGGTCAAGTGTGGCAAATGCTAAGTTGATGTAAAACAGGTGTCTTTATTGCATGACTTCTCAGAACCTTCAATAAGCAAATGTATATTGCCATTCTCCAAGGGGAGAGACATCGTCTTCGATAACAAACTTTTGATCAAAGTATCCCTCCTGCAGTAAATTCACTAATGTCTTGTTCTAAACATGTTTGGGAAATGATTCTTCATTGTAATTCTTTGTTCTCCCTGTTGGCATGCATATTCAAACTTCAGGATCTTCTCCTGTGACATTTAGGTGCTTCCCTGTATATCTTGCCACCTCCTTGTGTGTCTCTTGAGGTTGGCTTTATTTCTTAAGCCACCATTAAAGAGCTTCAGGGAGTATTTTAAAGGTAACAGCTTTCAGAAATGTCCCTTAGAAGCCACCTGGGAGTAGGGGACTGAGGAGGGAAGTTGATAAGTAAGGTGAGGAAAAGGAAATGAACAACAACAAAAAGATGTAAAAATGAACAGTGAACAATCCTATCTCATTAATTCATGAAGTCACTGGACACTTGACTTGCCCTAGTACCTACCCTGCTATATAAAATCAACATAAAAAAAAAAAAGTCAAGTTTTGAAAGTATAATGTAAGGCTTTAAGTTGAAAGTGATGAGAAAACAGTTTCACATTAATGACTCTGGAGCCCAAAAAATAAAGAAAAAAGGGACAAAACAAAGGAGGAAGGGAAAGAAGGAAAGGGAGACAGAGTAGAAAAAGAGGTGAGTGACTTTGGGCAAATTATTTCTCTTTTTCTATGTTTTATTTTTCTCCTGTAAAGTGGAGAATAATAACAGTGGTTGTGTGGATTAAATGAATTAATCAATGTAAAACACTAAGAACAATGCTTATTGTATAAGAAATGTATTCATTGTGTTATTCACAACTATTGCCTTTCTTTTTGTCCTGATTGGTGAGATTGAAAGGACAAGGAGAACTATCCTTATAATGTTCTTATAAAGAGAGAAAAACTGAGATACAAGGTGGTAAGATTTTCAGCCATTCAGTTTATTGGATTATCATTATTATTAGTGGCGGCAGTGGTGGTGGTAGTAGTAATATCACTAAAAGTCAGGTCTCCTGTTTCCAAGTCTAGATGTACTTTGAAAAACCAAATGGAGGCAAAACTACCTGCTTAGAAAAATGTGGGCTTTAGTTGCTGAAAACTTCTACTTTCCATTCCGCAAAGCTGATTGACAATTCAAAAGTTGTTTTTCCCATCTCCAGTCCCACCCCAGATCGGTGAGAAATCTTTGATCTCTCCTGTGGACTCCTACAAGTATGGCACCACCCAAACATTGACATGCACCGTGTATGCAGTTCCTCCCCCGAGTTTCATCCTCTGGTATTGGCAATTGGAGGAAGAGTGCACCTACAACCCCACGTGAGTATGGCCACACCCTCTTTTTGTCTTGCCATCTTGCATTTCTTGTAGTCAAGCTCTGCATGACTCCATTCTAAGCTAAGAAGGCTGTCTAATAAGAAAGTTATCCCTCAGGTGGTGCTCTTAATCTCTTTCCATCTTTCTCTGTCTTATGTTTTAGATGTCTTTCCTTGGGGTATCCTGCTCTGAGTTTAGCTAGCTCTCTCGTCAAAGGTTAGCCCTGTTGTACACCTCTCCAAATGCAGGCTATTGGCTCACATTGCTAATTGCTTTTCTTTGGGTTTTCTCCTTATACCAATTAACTGGTGAATGCTTTATCTCTCCTTATCTTTGAGAAGGTTCATCTTGAGGAAGTGCTGCTGAATTCAAGGGCGCAATAGACCTAGCTGCAGCCAGCCCTCAGAGGACCAGGCCTAGCTTATCAGGTTCTAACACAAGTACAGACATCCTTAGGGAAAAAAAAAAACCCAACAACAACAAGCCACCTACACCACCCTAAGCAGTTCACTTCCTGTTGTTGTTTTTGAGATGGCCACTACTAGATTCTTCCTCCAATGCTTACTGTTTCCTACACAAAGGCCACAGTCCCATGGAGATTACTCTAAGAAACCCAATGGTTTCTTAGTTTCCTTGCCTTCCTTTGAACTAAATTAACTTGAATTGTCTTGTCGATCCAATTTATGAATGGAGGTTTGTTGCCAGAATAGCTGCTTCCCTCCTGTATCCTGAATGAATCTACCTAGAACTTCTTCCCTCATTGCTAAAGCCTATTTTTAATTGGCACCAAGTCTTGTAATAGTGTAGGATGCATTGAAAGTTTTTTTTTTTTAAGATTTTATTTTTATTTATTTGTAGAGAGAAGGGAAGGGAAGGAAAAAAAGAGGGAGAGGAACATCATTGTGCGAGAGAAACTGTGATCGGTTCCCTCTCACATGCCCCTAACCAGGGACCTGGCCTTCTAAGAACCTGATAACTAAAGTCTGACTCCTCTCCTTACTATAGATGTGAATTAAAGAAAAACTTAATCATCATATGCTCTATTATCTCTTTCTTATAGGCAAGCTATCTTAATGACAAACCCATATACCTGTAAGGAATGGCGAAATGTGGAGGACTTCCAGGGGGGAAATAAAATCGAAGTCAACAAAAATCAATTTGCCCTAATTGAAGGAAAAAACAAAGTGAGTTTGAAGTTCTTTAACATGAAAATCTGTCTCTCTCTTTTATGGAAGGATGGAAGGATGGCATGGAAGCAGGGTATAATAATACGTGAGGAATATTGGAGACTGATAATCAAATAAATCGGATGATAAAATAGTAGCATATTAGTCAGATTGAAAACACCATTGACTTTGAGAAGCACCATTGACTTATTACTAGCTTAGAGTAAGATAAAACACATATGTCATTAAATCTATACATCCGTCGTAAGGTGATTCTGATTTTACAAGTATGAAAATGAGAAAATATGTTATATTAAAACACATGGTTTCCAGAGCCCCTTTTGTGTAACATGTGAGCTAAAATGACATAATTATACTTGCATGAGTTTGAGAGTGGTCAGTTTAGGCATGTGAATGCAGTAGGCGGGTCATAGCCATCGTGGGGATGGCTGAATTTTAGTCTGAATGCATGTGCATAAACACAGCCTCCATTGTTTATGGCCTGGGATTTGTTTTTTTCACAGACTGTAAGTACTCTTGTTATCCAGGCGGCAAATGTGTCAGCTTTGTACAAATGTGAAGCAGTCAATAAAGTTGGGAGAGGAGAGAGGGTTATCTCCTTCCATGTGACCAGTAAGTGCTGTTCTCCAAGGGGTGGGCTGGATCTTTTGCCAAATTGGTGCTATGCTGTCTGATACTCTGTAGCCCTTGCTGTTCCTATGAGTGACATGGCATTTAGGAAGAGGGCTTGGGCTGATAGTTGATGCTTTTGTTTATAAATTGAAACCCCTCAGGTAGCTCCTGGGCTTGTGTGAAGTAGGTACATCCAACTTCACTGGAGAGAGAATGGTTTCACACAGGCTTTTAAATCACAAGTCCTACCTCATATTATTATCAGCGTCTGGCACAGTGCTTGGCTTATTGGGGTTCGGTCAATATTGATAGGCTTGCTGCTGACCTGTTGACAAGGTTGAGTTTTCTGGAGACAATTGAAATGACATAGGAGCAGTGCCCTCCAGATGCTGGTGATTTTGTCTGTTCATCTTAGTTTTGTGTATAAGCTTTAGCTGATATTTGATAAACATTTAAAAAAATTATTTACATTTCCAAATAATATATTTTGGTTAATGACATTTTTGGGGACCTGAATTGTCCAGTTGGGTCATCTCTTTGTATCACTTTGTCTGGGATTGCTAGAGCTTCACTGCCCTTTGTGCTTTATAGCAGTCTGAAGGCAACAGGAAGTCACTAGTGTGCTGCCCAAGATGAATAACTATGTTCTAACCGCGGGTTTTACATTTCAGAGGGTCCTGAAATCATTCTGCAACCTGGCACCCAGCCAACTGAGCAGGAGAGCGTGTCTTTGTGGTGCAGCGCAGACAGAACTACATTTGAGAACCTCACATGGTACAAACTTGGCCCACAGAGTCTGCCCACACCTGTTTGCAAGAACTTGGATGCTCTTTGGAAAATGAATGCCACCATGTTCTCTAATAGCACAAATGACATTTTGATCATGGAGTTCCAGAATGCATCTCTGCAGGATCAAGGAGACTATGTCTGCTTTGCTCAGGACAGGAAGACCAAGAAAAGACATTGCGTGGTCAGGCAGCTCACAATCCTAGGTAGGGAGGCAACTCTGGATGATCGGGAGGCCGTTGGACTGCCTTAAATGTCATGTTTTCAGGGGCTGACTAAAGATTACTTCCCTCTAGGAGCTTATAAAGTCAACTGGTGCAATTTATGATATTCACTGAAAGTTCTGGAGGCAGAAAGAAGCTAATAATTGTGAAGTGATGTAGGGGTGTCCAACCTGCAGCACCCAGGCTGCATTCAGCTCAGGATGGCTGGGAATGTGGCCCAACACAAAATCGTAAATTTACTAAAACATTATGAGATAGTTTTGATTATGTGTCATAATGTATTTAATGTATGGCCCAAGACAACTCTTTTTCTTCCATTGTGGCCCAGAGACGCCAAAAGGTTGGGCACCCCTGGAATAGCTTAGTTCTTTCCAACCCCAGCGGTGGAATAACTCACTAGTATCTGCAAGGAATTACCCTGAGATGATAATTTTTGTGAGTAGATAGCTTTGTGAATTTCCTGTGAAGCCACTGTCTATACCTCATCTAACCCTGGGCCTTGTACACAGTCTGTGCAGCCATGGCTCTGTCTCTAGGGAAAGCAGGCAAACTTAGCGAGTTTTTCTTTGTGCCATCTCCTTTCATTTTTTACTATCCTCAATGTCTCTTCTAAGTTTCTAAGACGGATTTGCCCTGTTTGGTTTTTTTTTGTTTTGTTTTGTTTTGTTTTATTTTTGGAAGGGGAACTTCTCTAAGATAAACTAATCTATACCAAAGTTTTAGAAAAACATCTTTGGAAGCCTTGGCATATTTTACGAGGTATCTTTAGACAGACACTAGGGTGGGTTTTGCTAATGTTAAGACTCAGGTGTAAAAAGAAGAGACATTGTTAGGTGAAATCCCTGGGCCTGTTGAAACCACCGCATACCATGTTTTCTGTTCACCTTGGTGACTGATCTGGTTTTCAACTGCTGGAAGATTTCAGAAAGAGATGGGAAGGAGGCTCCTGGCCTTGCCACACCCAGGAAATATGTATTCATGATGAGCTGGTTTGCTTCCCTAAGGACTCCCAAGTTGTTTCCTAAAAATTCTTCTTAGAAATTGACTAGGATCCAGAACATTTGCTTAAACCCCAATGTAGTTCACTGTTGAGGTAATCTCATTTTGCTAAGTGTTAAAATAGATTATTTCAGCAAGATTCCTTTTGATGTTCAGTCGGTTTGGACAAGATATTCCCATAGCACTTTGATGATTTATAGGAAAAAGGCAAATCTGAAGTTTTGTCATGCATGTAAGCAAATACCCATGGGCTTCCTTTTTTTAAATCTTTGACTTTCTTTAGGGTATTGTTTTTGTTTGTGTTTTAGTGGAAATAGCATTAATCTAGATGTTTAGGTTCACCAGATTCTATTAGTTCACTTGTTCACCTAATTATAGAGTTGGGCAATTTTTGACCCCCTGAACTGTAGTTATTTCATTTGTCAGATAAAGCTAATACTCCTGTCCAACCAATCACAGGACTGGTAGTGAACAACAGAAGTAGTATAAATGAATTTTGTAAAAAGTACCAAAAAAATACAAGGCATTCTTTGTTTGTTGAATTACACTGAAGTTTTGCATTCTCCAAGAGAAACATGACAGAACTCCAGGATGTCACCAGCTAGAACTTTCATGGGAGGGAAGCCATGTCTAATTAGAAGAAAAATCCATAAAGGTGATAACCTTTATTTTGTTATATGATTACCATCTTGAGTCACTGGAAATATGAATGTTCAAGGAGATGCAGTGACCTGTCTGAACTGTCCTGACCTATTGATTTTATTTCACTGTATTCAGTGACTAATAGTTCCATTATCAGCCTCTCTGTATTTTCAGCTTAGTAAATCAACAGTGTGCTATTTACCAAGTTGAAATGGTTTAATAATTTACTGATACTCAAATCATTTTAGAAGTTACACCTAAATGTTGTATTTTCTTTCTGTGTGCCCAGAGCGCATGGCACCCGTGATGACAGTGAACCTGGAGAATCAGACAACAAGTATTGGGGAAACCATCGAAGTTTCGTGCACAGCATCTGGGAATCCACCTCCACAGATTTCCTGGTTTAAAGATAATGAGACACTCGTGGAAGACTCAGGTGAATAGAACATGGCTGTCTCTCTTTGGCTGCAGAATTTTCCTGGAGATGTTGTCTAAAATCCATATTATTTTTTGATTTGTTTGAGATAGAAAAAAATAACAATTTAAGTGTCCATGCTCTGGTTCATTTCAAGGACTTAGAATGAGAGTACTCAGAGTTTTGGTAAATTCTCATGGAAGCCAGGGGTGAGGAGACGGCAGCTGATTCTGCAAGACTCTTTGGAGTTAGATAATAGCCTAAGACAAAGGGTGACATTTATAGTTTAAATATTTTCCCTGAAAAACTCCTTCAGGCCACATCATAAGTAAACATCATCGTTTTCCTTCTCTCATAGGCATTGTACTGAAAGATGGGAACCGGAACCTAACCATCCGCAGGGTGAGGAAGGAGGATGAAGGCCTGTACACCTGCCAGGCATGCAGTGTTCTTGGATGTGCAAAAGTGGAGGCATTTTTCATAGTAGAAGGTCAGTAGGACTTGACAGGTACACCAGATGGCTTTTAAAAATTAGCTCGTATCTTATAGACACTCATATACTTTGCATGGGAAGATTATAGGTGATTTTTAAAATATTCTTTATATTTTGTAAATTTTCTATTATAAATATGTATTATTTTAACCAGATAATATAATTACTGTTATTTTAACTTTGTTTGCATCACATTTCTATCCCTGCAGTTCTCATTGTGGAAAACTTCTTAGCCAGGCAGGCAGAGTTTCTGCCTTTCCCTGATTCTTTCTTTATTTGAATGGTTCAGTGAACTTGTTATATGGAACGATACTTCTATATTTATCTGGAAAATCATTAGAATTACTGACTGGTCATGAAAACCAATGCTATCTATAGTCACAAATGTTCATAGTTTTCATGAGACTAAAGATAATTAAGATTCATTTATGAACAATAGACCATTGCTTCTCTGAAATGAAAAATGGGGGAGGGGTTCTTATCTAAATGTGAAAAGTTACTTGTATGTGTATGCAGGAATAATGGGAAATCTGGCATTTTCTCAGATGGGAAAGGTAATCTGTGACAGAATATTTTATTTTCAGGAGTGTATTCCTGTGTGTGTGTATGTGTTGTTGTTGTTGTTTTTGTTAATAACCCATCTGGGGACAATGACAGTGTATTATGCGGGTGAAGGAATGGTATGCCAAGGGAAGAAAGAAGGGTGGTGACAGATGGCAGAACTGACGGATCTCTGTGAACTTCTAACTTTTCGCTCAAGGTCTAGATTGCAGTCCCTTTAATCTGTCAAATCTCTGTTGCCAAGTATTGCATCTTGATACTTTGACTTGTTTTCAAATCTGGGTAGGCTTATTACGATTTCATAAACTGTCCTTGCAAAAAAAATTTCAAGTGTATGAAATAAATAAAAACTTCAAGTGACATGTTGGTTTTGTCACTTCCACACTACTTCAAGGTTGGGGCAAATCCTAAGAGAGATGTCCTTTTCTCCTCCTCACCTTCATTAACCGCTGCTGGATACCAATAGCTAAGTAGGTAACTTTGGCCCAGGGATTAGGCTTACTTTCACTTGAAGAAAATACTAAGGAAGGAAGAGGTAAATGTTTACTTTCCCTGTGAGGTTCCCAAATGTTATTATGGGAATATTAATACACAAACTTATATAGACAATTGAATCTATGAACTTTTTACCATCTGTAAATTGACTTTTAAATCTCTACATGTAAATAGAGAATTGCTTCACTATGAACACCAGAGAAACAAAATCTACTTCCAAGCTTTGGTGCTTGTCTCTCAACTATTAACTCTTATCTTGCTAACGAATTAATCATTTATCTTTCTGCCTTTTTGAGGCTGCCATGGGCCACTCACAGCTCGTGGCCAGGTTGATTCTCACTGCCCTCAGCCACTGGGACCCTAAGCGACAATTGCTTCCTTATCACCTCTTTGATAATCACTCTGAGTGGAAAGCACACCCTGGCCTTAATTTCGGCCTCTCGGAGCTGTACCCTAGAGTCCTGAGCTTCTGTAGCTTCTTCTCTTTTCTTTCCTGAGAGCTTTTTAAAAATATTTCAATTTCAGTTGACATTCATTTTGCATTAGTTTCAGGTGTACCGGACAGTGATCAGACATTGATATAACATAGGAAGTGATCACTTCGATAAGTCTAGCACCCACCTGGCACCATACATACTTACTACAAGATTATTGACTATATTCCCTGTTCTGTACTTAACTGCCTGTGACCATTTTTATAACTGGCAATTTGTACAACTTAATCCCTTCCCCCTTTTCATCTATTTTTGCCCAAACCCCTCACATCAAAATGTTCTTTTTGAGTTTGTTTCCATTTTGTTTGTTCATTGTTAGTTTTTCTCAGACACTATACAGATCAAACCATAGATTATCAGAGTAAACCGAACATTTATTTTCTCCTGTTAGAAATACTTCTCTTTAGAACATGACCTGTTTTCTTTCCATCAAAGACTTCTTTCAAACACTTTCTATGGTGGTTTTTGAAGACATTAACATTTCTATCCTTAATTACTTTAGAAGTTTATGCTTGGAAGTTTTCATGAGCAAAGTTTTGCAAACTTTAAATAACTCATAATAATATTATAGACTCCATCCAAATTAGAGGTGTGTGACTTTTTATTTAGGATGTTTCCATGTTGGTAAGTGTGAACTTTGTCATCTTATATTAAAAAATATGAGTTTCCAACGGTCGATGTTCATTCAGTTGTGCCTTTCCAGGTGCCCAGGAAAAGACGAACTTGGAAGTCATTATTCTAGTAGGCACTGCAGTGATTGCCATGTTCTTCTGGCTGCTTCTTGTCATCATCCTACGGACTGTGAAGCGGGTAACAAGATAATTTCTCTTCCATCCCACGCACTTTGGTTTTCATGATTGATGAAAACTGACTGGGGCTCTTTAAGTTGTTTCTTCCCATTGTTATTGGCTCAATGAGCACAGTTTATTTCAATACAATAACATTCTTGCCCATTTTCTTTTGGCTGGACCACTGGGCTTTAATTGATATAAGGCACTAGAGGAGAAAAGGTCTTGGACTGTCTAGTGTAATTAAGCTTTAAGAACTTAATTCTGAGCTCATTTGGGAGTTGAAGAGACACTGGAAACACGATAATAATAGGACTACTCTCAAACTCCATGAGTTTTATTTAAAAATGAGGCATCAGGAATGGGGCTTCTGTCAAAATAATAACAAGCACACAAAACAACAGCCAAACAACAGAGTGTGTGTCACTTAAAAGAGTAATTCATTCCAGGCCAATGGAGGGGAACTGAAGACAGGCTACTTGTCCATCGTCATGGATCCAGATGAACTCCCCTTGGATGAACACTGTGAACGCCTACCTTATGATGCCAACAAATGGGAATTCCCCAGGGACCGGCTCAAACTAGGTGTGCTTTCAAGTGATATTAATCTAATATTGGGTTTATCAGGCCATCTCTTTCTTTAGGATGATGGTAAATATAGTCTATGCAAAGGCTGGATTCTAGTTCAGAAAGCATTTTATCTCTTGAATTTGAATAATTATCCTTTTAGTCACTTAGAAGTAGAGTCCTTTAGAATCATCCAAAGCAGGACCTTTGGAAAGTAAAGGGAGGAGATAACTAAATAATCAAACCAGAACAAGGAGTAAACTGGACTGTCCATGTTAAACCGGGATATATGGCCACCCTACCTGGTTGTAATCTCTGCATATCACTGTGATGGTATAATAGTCCAAGTCCGTTTTGTTGCCCCTGTCATTGTTGACTGTAGGTAAGCCTCTCGGCCGTGGTGCCTTTGGCCAAGTGATTGAAGCAGATGCCTTTGGAATCGACAAGACAGCAACTTGCAAGACAGTGGCCGTCAAAATGTTGAAAGGTAAAAGCAAAATTATTAGGTTATGTAACCCTCTCTCTGTTTCCTCTTGTCTTTTAATTATGATAAGGGCTTGTATCAGTGGCTCTGTGGGTAGGTGGGCCCACTAGCCACGCATGCAGTCAATCTAAACACCTTTGTACATATTGGGGGGAAAAAAAAGTTCATCTTTTATAGACTCATGCCAGGGTGCAGAGCCAGGCAGGCAAAATTAGGGATGGGTTTCAGCTGCCCACCTCCTCCTTCTCCACCTTGCCTGGGAGTCCTTGTGCAGGACACAGCTGGCACCACTGTACTGAGTGGCCTGGCTATAGGGAGGAAAAAAAAACAAATACCTCAGTTATTTACAAATTGTTTCTTACTATATTATGGTGCATTGGTAAGATAATTATAGACCATACAGAAACAGGAAAAGAAATTTGATATAATAAATAGAAATAGTAGAGTATAAAACACCATGTTCCCTAGAATTGGACTATGTGAAAGATTTCACATATAAAAGATAATATGCAAAATAAGAATGGTTGTGCTAGGAAAAAAGGATTATGGATGATATTTAAAAAATTAAAACCTTCATAAGCACTTGTTAATCCTAATGGTAATGAAATTCTGGTCTTGCTATTTTAATTTGGGGAGGTGATGCATACAAAACTTTTCACTCTGATTGTGTTGTGCTTTTATTGATGGAGATGATGCTACCTGCCCTTTGCCAATAGGTCTTGTGTGTTTCAAGGCCATCTGTCTCCTTTTGCCTGTTCTCTTTCAAGGCCAAGGAGATACGTAATTTTGAGGTGGCTCATTAGGACCTGAGGTGTGGACTATGTCTGTGAACTACAGGGAAGTGTACTGGTCGGCACTGGATCAAACTTACAGTCTTAGCCTCATCAACCTCATATGCCAACTGGCCTTGCCAGCTGGCCCTTGTTAAGTTTCCTGCTCGGCACAGGTTGGTGGGAACTTCAGCACAGCCCCAAACACACGAGGATATTTAATACATGGTATTGCTTCCTTATGAGGAAGTGCTGAAGTAATCAGGTCCCAAGAAGCATAGTAAACCTGGTATATGAAAACCAATTTTGTAAAAGAAGAGAATCTGGGCATGATTCCATGTGCAGATGTATTCTCCACTTTGCAAAAGACTTCACTATGAATTCTTTTAAATATAAAATATTCTGAGATAACTTAAAGGAAGAATTTGATTTGGAATTAGAAAATATAACTTAGAGTTCACTGTCAGGGGAATGCACCTAGTCTGTAAAGTGGGCTACAGTTGATCTGCCCCTGGAGGGGAGGCTGCCGAGATGCAACAGTATTCTTAAGGCAACGCCCACATTTACAATCGCCCCCTTTGCCCTGTATTTGTAGAAGGAGCAACACACAGTGAACACCGAGCTCTCATGTCTGAACTCAAGATCCTCATTCATATTGGCCATCATCTCAATGTGGTCAATCTTCTAGGCGCCTGTACCAAGCCAGGAGGTGAGTATCTCTGGATGGTTCTAGTTGCCTGATTCGGGCCTGTGTGACTCTGCTGCTGTCTGAGGGAAACTGCTCAGCTCCCATGCCCTTGATTTCCTTAACTTAGGATACTTAACCAGGTTTCCAGGTCCAGAGGGTGGCAAAAGTAGGTCTACAGTTGTGAGTATGCAAAACACAGAGTTGATTCTTTTATTATTATTTATGAATTATTGTATGATTTTCCATATGAGCAACTATAAACCTACTTTTGCGCCCCCCTGTATAAATATATTTCATGAAGGTTAAATGGGCACTATAAATTATTCTAAATCTTTGTGTGAATTAAATAAAAGTCACATCACTATAATACAGTCTGCTACTTGCGTAATAGGTGTTCAGATGAGAAAAGTACTTTCCCCAAAAAACTTGAATACAAAAGGACCTTGACAGCAGGTCCCCCTAAAATGGAGTCATGTTAGGTGATTATGTTGAAAAACAAGTGGGTGTGTTTTCTTTTTAAATATTTGTCAATCTTGTGGACTTGCTTTTTGGAAAAAGCCAGCCTACAATATAAGTAGATTATGACCAGCTGATTTCTAGGACCCTGTCCCCAGTGAAAGGTTGTAGCTTTTTAATGATATTTGCTGGTCAAACAATATGTTAAACGCTAAGTGAGAAACATGAGTGAAACAGGTTTTCCTTTCCTGACATGCTGTGCTGCCTGTAGGCCCACTCATGGTGATTGTGGAATTCTGCAAGTTTGGAAACCTCTCAACTTACTTAAGGAGCAAGAGAAATGAATTTGTCCCCTACAAGGTATGTCATTTCCTACCTCAACTCTGGCTACACTGTGAAATGGAGGAAAAATCAAAATGGTACATGTTAATTTTTTTGTTAAAATTTCTGTGAAAAACTTGTGAGAGATCTTCCCACATTACCTCTTGGGTGTTGTAACTTCCTCTTTTACCTTCTGTGGGGGCTGTGGGCTTCTCATGCTTCATTTTGTGACTTCCTCTATCACGCATGATAGATGGTGCCTGGACAGGGGAGAAGATGGGTGTGGTTAAGGAAAGGAAGGGCAGCTCAGGAGTAGCCTCTCTCCCCCAGAGTGGAAATCCCTCTGTAAGAGCACCCTAATGTTGGAAGTGTGTCTGAGGAATCTTGACCAAGGCATTTATCTTTGTGAGCTCAAGGAACGGGGTTTTATGGAAGAAAATCTATTGCCCAAAAGTTTAGCCTGGAGACTGCATAATCCTGACATCGATGTCCTTCTGGTCTGTTTTTAAATAGTTACAATTGTTTTCAACGTTTGCTACCTTTTAGAGATTCATTTTGTAGTCAAGGAGTGTGTTTGTTCATGTGCTTTTTTATAGACCAAAGGGGCACGATTCCGTCAAGGGAAAGAATACGTTGGGGAAATCACCATGGATCCTAAACGCCGTTTGGACAGTATCACCAGTAGCCAGAGCTCAGCCAGCTCTGGCTTTGTTGAGGAGAAGTCCCTCAGTGATGTGGAAGAGGAGGAAGGTACCCGCCATTGCTTTCTCCACACTTCATGCATGCTCTTGTAGGAACAGACAAGATGACAAAGGGCTATGAGGAATTCTGCCATGGGAAAAGTCCGATACTACCTAATATTTGAAAGAGATCCAAATTTCTAAACTGGCTGCCTTTAGTCTCCCCGGAGGGGAAGTATGGAAGCTCTACATAACAGCGGGCAACACTGTCAGAGGAACCTTGGCTAGCCTGAGGAATCTTGAACCCCAGGAGAACTTGGCAGCTATCAAATCAATGCTCTTAAAATGTTGATTCAGCATTCATTAGCAGGAGAGGCTCAGTGCTATGTTCCAGAAGGGCAAAGAAGGCTCTCTGATGGTTTATTAGACTCCTCGTTGCCCCAAGCAGTTCAGCCCCACATTGCTTACTTCACCAGCCCAACAGAAGTCGTTCAGTTATCCACACCCAACCATCTCCAAGGCAGTGTAGGGCCATCTGTTATTTCTTCCCCACCCTAACTGGCCTATCAAGTCTTCCTCCCAACCATACTTCCTCAGCGATATCTTAGGGAATACACTTTTCTTTATTTGGTCATGTTTCAGATGATATTTTAAGGCTTTTTCTGAGTGGTGCTATGTTCCCAGCCTAACTTCTAGGACTTCTTCCAACTCCAGGATACACAATATATCTGCTTCCCTCAGAAGGAGCAGAGAGCACTCCATGGCTGTAGAGCTGGGGCTTCCTGACACCTGGCTTCTCGTGAGGCATGAGCTTAGAATAATCCAATCATGAAATAGCAGAAGAAACTCACTTCTTCCCTGGGCATGGAACCATAGATTGTACTGGAATCTGACTTATTTCCCTTAGAAGCCTGATGGGCAGTGTGAGGCTGGAACATAGTCTAGGAGGAGAGCATGAAGAGGTGGCCTAGACCTCACGAAACTGGACCCACTCTGAGTGGAGCCTCCTCGGCCCTATCCTTCTCTCTCACAAAGTGGTGGCCAGTGAGCTGGAAACCTAAGGGACTGGGTTCATAAGTCTGAGTAGAAGGAGTGCTGGCCTAGAGTTTTGCCTCCATTTCTTCATTTGGAAGATGAAGGGGTTTCACTTATTATTCACTGAGAGCCCTGAGCCCTAAGCATAAAAAGGCATTGAGAAAACCATTCGAAGTCTTTTTAATATGCACAAGGTTATTACAACTGAGTTTTCATTTATTATACTTTGGTATTTGTCTCCAGGAAAGAAGCTATCTCTTATCTGACTAAAATTAAGAGATCATGTTGAAACACCCATTAATGTCCTAGTGGTTATTTGTACCACTAATTTACTAATTTAATTCAGTTGCATTGAAGTAAATACCACCAGTTTACAAAATTCATCATTTGTATGTTCCTGTCATCTCTCATTCATGTCCTTGAAGGAGAAAAAGCATCCTCTTAGGCCAGATTTATTGCATTTATAGCACTTTCTTATCTTGAAATTGAGACAAATAAATCTATTTCTGGTATTCTTAGTTATCCGTTGTAGATTATAATTTGACCTTTGTCATTTGCCCCAGGACAAAGCCTGGAGAGAAAAGATTCAGTAACCCTGCATATTGTTGTTTTATTTTTAGAGTTCTTGATATGAAACTATTGTTTATCCCTCTGGGTACATGAAATAAACAAGTTTAAAACAGTAAATTTGAACAAGTTCTCTTTCACCCTGTTATCTGTGCCAATTTCACCTCCATTCTGTCTCCTGGATTTGCTGGTTCAGTCTGGCTGAAATGGAAAAACTAATATTTTTGCTAAGGGGTATGATGAAAGCTAGTAATACTGGTATTCAGCAAATTTACAGAAGATAGAGGCATTTTCTTTCTGCTTGTATTTCCTGAAATTCAATTTCTACCTTCTAAAATGAAGATTACTCTAACAAACTTACAAACAAATAGTTTCTGCTGGAAATACTGAGCTCTGTACTCCTGCATCTTCTGACAGCTTCTGAAGACCTGTACAAGAACTTCTTGACCTTGGAGCATCTCATCTGTTACAGCTTCCAAGTGGCTAAGGGCATGGAGTTTTTGGCATCTAGGAAGGTAAGACAGCTCAAAGGAAAACAGACTATCTCTGCAGATCACAGATATGGAAATAAGATCTCTAGTGCCAGGCACAGGTGTTCCCTTGGGACTATAATCTGTTCTCCCATCCTGGGACTATTAAAAGAACTCCATAGTGGAGGTCCCCGTTTCTGCTTCTTAAGGAGGTGTAAGGGTTTCATGAAATTAATTCCTGTGATTTTTCAGCCTTTGGTTATT
Source organism: Pteronotus mesoamericanus (assembly GCF_021234165.1). Lineage (NCBI taxonomy): Eukaryota > Metazoa > Chordata > Mammalia > Chiroptera > Mormoopidae > Pteronotus > Pteronotus mesoamericanus. The sequence goes on along the minus strand of NW_026555234.1, from coordinate 32,800,914 downwards.
GAGCACCCATGAAGTGCAGGCAGCCTTCTAAGCACTAAGGATACAGTGTGAACAGACAGGCAAAACTCTCCAGCTTCATGGAGTTTACATTCTAGGGAGTAGAGCAAACGGTAAATATCAGCAAGTAAATACATAGTAGGTTAGATGGGAGTAAGCGCTATGGGGAACAATAAGCAGGAAAGGTAATAGAGCATATAGGAGTGGTATGTGAGTGTGTCCCATACTCTTATGTTTGTGTATGTCAGTTTTAAACAAAGTAGACAAGGAAGGCTTTATAAGATTGTGACATTTGAGCAATGACCTAGAAGACGTGAGGGACTAGGCCTTGCGGATATGTTAGTATAAGTCTATTTTTAATTCATTTTTACATTCATCACCATCCATCAAAAACACGTGTTAATATAATTAGAAACCAGGAAGGACAGCCTTTAGAAGAGAGAGACTAAAGAGCTAAAATTAGAAAAGTAGGCCAAACAAAGGCTGAGGTGGAGACGTGACAAGTTACAAATATTCCAGGGGTTGTAAACACTCCGGAGGGAGCAAGGTTGGTTCAAGTCACTGAACTGGAAAAGGGTACGGTGGATGGTTTGACATTAAACAAGAAAAATTCAAATTAAACTTCAAGACAAATTGTTTCACAAAACGCATTTGTTACAGCCTGCTGAAGGAAGAAAGACTTAGAGTTTTGGAGTTTATCTTTTGTTTGTTTCTAAATCAGAGTGACATCCCTAACCCACTTCTTTTCCTGGGGTTTAAAGCTTGTCCCAGGTTTCAGAGCTTCAGGAGCTCAGATGTTCCTGCCAGGAGCTCTTGTCGTCTCTCTCCCCCGGGGAAAGGAGAGAGGTAGAGTCTTACAGGATTTTCTCAAAGAGAAAAGATCTTTGCCCTTCTTGGAGATTCTGATTTTTAAAAATTTTTTTAATTTTAGTCAGGGTCCCTTTCAGTGACTGGGAAGGGAATGGGAAAGGGGGAAGATCCCTTAGCTTCCCTTGCTTAATTGAATACCACCTGGTTGTTAAGCTAACAGAGGAAACTCTTAGGTTGGAAAGAAAGTAGTAAGGGTTGTCTCTTTTTTGGAACTTCCTGTCTTGCTCAGTCATGCTAGACGATGTGCTACCCTAATGTAAGGTGCGGGTGGCCAGGGATGTTTGGCTCACGTGATCACCTCTACACTGACATGAGAATTCTGAGCTAAGCGTTTCATTCATTTAAAAATGTTCCCCTTGACTCTTATTCTCTCACAAATCTACCAGGTGGAGCTAAAGCTGCTTAGCAGCTTTAGTAGGAAGTTAGATGATGTTGGGGTACATAGAGAAGGGAGACACTGGAGCTGAAAAGAATAGAAGGAACGCCAAGGAGAGCTGGTTTTTCTTTGTAGTGCACCAGAGAGTCAGCCTGGCTAGTGAGAAGCTGCAATGGCTTTAATAGACCTTTATGATAATCCACTTTGAAAACAGGATGAGCCCCACTGGGAACTGTTTATCAGAGCCTGTCCAGCTTCAGTTACATATGGAATGGGGAAACCAACAAACCAGTGAGAGCCCTTGTTTCTGGTTTCCGTGCATTCATTCAGAATAAATCCCATTCTGGGGCGTCCCTTAGAATAACATGTTTCAACCGTATATGGAACCAGGCAAAAGGGATGTGTGGATATGACCAGAAACACATTCTTAATTGTGTCCAAGAGAAGTCTATTTATGACTCCCTACTCATATTATAACTTAGTTATTGAACTCCAAAGTCTGGGGCTGTTAGTGGAATAAACAGATGTGCATCTCAACAAAACTCAGACTTTTTCCCTGAAGTGTTGATAAAAGATATTAACCCAGTGCCTGTTAATCAGTTGGTTTTCTGATGTGGGTTTTTTTTTTTCAAGCATGAGGTCACAACAGATGTAGAAAAGATCAGCTGTGCTGAGACCTAACACACACATGATTTTTTTTGCAGTGTATCCACAGGGACCTGGCGGCACGAAATATCCTCTTGTCGGAGAAGAATGTGGTTAAAATCTGTGACTTTGGCTTGGCCCGGGATATTTATAAAGACCCAGATTACGTCAGAAAAGGAGATGTAAGTTTCGAAGGTGAACCAAGTGACCTGTTAAGTTGCAGCATTCAGACTCCCCTTAGGAAACTTCAGAACCTGTGTTCAGGGATAAAGGAAGTGTTTTTCTTCAGAAATTTGCTAAGTTGGAATCTGATTCCCTGTCTTCTGCCCTCTTAGGCACGCCTCCCTTTGAAATGGATGGCCCCAGAAACAATTTTTGACAGAGTGTACACAATTCAGAGTGACGTGTGGTCTTTTGGTGTCTTGCTCTGGGAAATATTTTCCTTAGGTAAGCCACTTCTCTTGGTCCTTCCATCCAGACTGCAAATAGAATGGTAACAGTCAGTGACCCCCAGTACACCTTTCCCTGTCTCGTATTCGACTTTTATTGGGTGAAACTTACTTGCAAGCTTTGTATTGTAAAATCTAATAAATAAATAAATAAATAAATAAATAAATAATCTGTACATTCAAGAAACAGATTCAGGGATTCCTATAAGAGAAAAATCAAATCAGATAACAAACATCTCATCTCTGTTTTATTTATTCTAGGTGCTTCTCCTTATCCTGGAGTAAAGATTGATGAGGAATTTTGTAGAAGATTGAAAGAAGGAACTAGGATGAGGGCTCCTGATTATACCACACCAGAAATGTGAGACTTTAAAAGTATCCATTTCTTCTCTTTCTTTGCTCACAGAATTCTCCCTTCCTAAAAGACTTGCTGTTATAAATTCCACCCCGTTTGTGCCCTGCTTCTTTCTTTCAGTCCTTCCTTGATAATCTCAAGCACAGAGCCATCTCTTCTTCTTGAAATTACAGCATTTTATCTATACCATCCAATTAGTTTTTATTAAAATCTCTAACTTTCCTTTCTGTACCCACCTGATGCTCCAAGTGTAAGGGAGCATCAGGTGTTTTGGGTATCCCTGTTTAACAGCTTGTCTCATGATGAACTCTTTGTAAATGTTTACTCATTCAAGTGCTTATTTTCAGCATCAGATCAGGAGGGAAGAGGCAGTTAATGACACCAATATTTTGCTTCTCTAGGTACCAGACCATGCTTGACTGCTGGCATGGCGAGCCCAGCCAGAGACCCACGTTTTCAGAGCTGGTGGAACATTTGGGAAATCTGTTACAAGCTAATGCTCAGCAGGTTTGTGACCACCATCCAAGAAGCTTCTCAAAAGAGTGCTTCGAGGACAAGGACGCCTCTACTGCCTAGACCCTGTGCTGTGCTCTCAGCCACTGAATAAGAAGCTGCATTCTTCCCAATCTGAGCAGCAGTGCTTTTGCAAAGCTGTAATTACCCTTTTAGGCAGATGAGATCCTAATTCATAACCTCGGAGCAGACCACTCTTAGTCTTACCAATGTATCTTTCTGTTAAGTCCTCAGATGCTCTTCTAAAGTTAAAAGCAACAATGACAAACTAGTTGATCCAAAGAATATCAACAATGGATGGAATTTCAAGGAATTTTTAATATATTCCGCAGGCAAAAACACATCTGAACGCTGCAAAATAGATGGCTTTATTTTTCCCCAATAAAATCCCAGATCCCCATAACTTCCATAGGAGGATTTTAGACTTGTAGCCTTTACCACTAGAAAGTTATTTAATCTCCAGTCAACGCCTCTTACTACAGTGAATGGAAGCCAATTTCCTCTTGCTTTTCTTTTGAACGGCTGGGGGACAGTGGGTCAAATCTGTTTTTACCATAAACCTTCCAAACATTTAAAGCTATCATCTTGCCCTTTATTTCTTTCTTTTGATGAAATAAGGTTAAGTTGTGCAACCTTTTTTTTTTAGAAGACCCATTTTTCCTGCACGTTTATTGCTTTTCTCTAGACCGTCATCAGTTTTTCCATTGCCTTGAAATGCACAGGCTAACGTTAGATGACACGTCCTTTAAAGGACCTGGCTTGTGTGGGCGATTTCTCAGCTCTGCGGGGCTCTGTGTGCTCTGTTGCTGCATCTGTGGCCAAGCCTGCTTGGTCTTCATTGTGGCCACAGTGTTCTGTGTTCCCTCACCCATCTCCTTATCCGTGAACTCCTTTAATGTACTTTCAGGCACACATCCCTTTCAAGTGCCCTTTTGTTTTTTTGACAAGTCATTTTTAATGTTGTCTTAAAGTTTTACATTTCAGACATGAAGACAACACACCCCCTAACCAAGAAGCCCCCTCGGCCTTTGTTTTCCATGAAAAGGCCCTTGAAGGACTGGAGCCATAACAATAGCACTCTGTGTTTATTGTTTCAGGATGGCAAAGACTACATTGTTCTTCCCATATCAGAGACTTTGAGCATGGAAGAGGATTCTGGACTCTCTCTGCCCACCTCACCTGTTTCCTGTATGGAGGAAGAGGAAGTGTGTGACCCCAAATTCCATTATGATAACACAGCAGGAATCAGGTACTGTCTATGGCCAACATCCCCTGTGGGTTGCACTTCAAGGTCACCTTGGGGGGAGGGTAGGTGGGAGGAAGACATTTTGTAAAGCTGCTGCATCCCACTTGCACGTGCAGCCGTAGCCCTGAGACTAATAGAAAGAGAAGCGCTCCCTGAAGAGGGTCCGAGTAGGTGTGTTTCCTCCCATCTGTGGCCCACATTGCTGCCATAGCTCTTCCTTTCAGATTTTTAAGCCCTGCAGCTGCAAATAGCTGGAATGCCATAGTTTGTTAATCTCCAGAAAAAGAAACCAATTTTACGAAGACATCTGTATTTAAATGATCCCCATGTACTCTTTTATTAGTGTGAATTAAGTGGCTTAGGACCGAGTCAGGAAGGAAGAGTTCTGTGCATCTATGAAAACACACTTATGCCTCTGGGGCCAGGAGACAGTGTGCCCTGAACCAGACTGGACAGCACATCTTCAGAAGCCCCTCCCAAGTCTGATTTTCAGGATTTTATTTGCATAAAGAGGCTTCTGGGCTTATTTAAAACACATGCACTGCAGTCCTTCCCTGATTTCTAAAGGGATTCTGAAGGCAGCTTTCTTTTCTCTCTCCCAGCACCTGTGCGTAAGGAAAAAGTTGATATGGTTTTCTACATTATGATATTAAAATTGCCTTTTACTAAGCCTGGGACTACTTCCCTTTGCTTGTTTCTTTTCGCACTCCTTTGGGTGTTTTTTTCCTGTAACTGGACACCCTGACAGCCTGGACCCAAGCTGCCCACTTGCGTATGCTGTGGCCACAGGGAGGGGCACGGGCCTTTGAGCACTTGGCCAGGCCGCCACATAGCAGGTGAGGAGGCACCCTGAACAGTTGGTGCCATGGAATCAACCACACAGGATGGCAGGAACTGTGTTATGAGTGAGAAGAAAGCTCAGAGTGGTTGAAGGCAACACATCAACCACCTATTCCATTTTGTCAAGAGCTTTTCCTTATATTATCAGATTTTGCCCACATGATAACTCTCAGTGTTCGACAAGGTAGAAAGTATGATGTTTTAGGATGTAGATGCTGAACACGAGGCTCAGAGTGACTACCTGGGGGAATATAATATTCTGATTCAAGATCCACATTTTGAGTCAGATAGAGGTGGCTTGCACTCCTAGGTAAGCCTCTTAGCAGTTGTGTGACCTGGGGCAGGTCTTCACTGCAACCCAGGTAAGGTCACTGGTGTCATTTGGAAATAATTGTTGTGCAAGTTACTGATATAGTGCATTTCTAAGTGCCTGGCACTTAGGGAGCTCTCAATAAATGACAGCTCTTACGTGACCTGTTTAAAATTACATCCCCGGAATAATTCCATTTTCTCTGATATTGAACTCGGTGCCATTTTCTCCCACTCCAAGGAGGGCCTATCAGAGAGAAAGAGTCACGGAATGAAAGCCTGTAGTTCCACTCCCATGTTAAAAATCTTAGTTCAAATTCAGCCAGCCTTCTGGTGTGGTAATTATTCCCACAACACTATGGCCTCCTCGTTGATCAGAAAGCCATTTGATCATGAGCTCTATTCCTCGGATTTTCAGTGACCAGGTGGAATGAGGACCCAAGTCGGCAGCATCTTGGCTCACTCGGGCACTTTGCATATGGTGCTGAGAGTCGATGAAGTCATGTTTGTGTAATGGAAGTGCCAAATGCAATGCTGGATCTAAGACAGGGCTGCTAACATTTATCCCCAGAAGCATGGACAAATGTGACACCATACTCCGAACACAGGCCTGGCTTCTATTTTCTGCTTGTGATTTTTGAATTGGTCTTTCTAGTTCAGTTTCTCTTTTATCCAGTCACAATTTGAAAAATAAAGTGGAAATTGGAATCTTTTGTCTGCATCCTCTCCCAACCGCCTCCACCTTTTCTTCTCTTGTAAAAATAGGACTCCATGGTCACATTTAAATCATCTGGGTTAAAAGGAAGGCAGAATCCAGGCATCTGCGCATGGCACACTTCATTTTGATTCTCTCTGTGGGTCTGCGTCCCTGGGGGGAGAGAGATGAGGCTGGAGTGGGCTCGGCGGACTTGTTTTCTCCTCTTCTACATTGCCAGTCAAGTGGAAAAGCCGAGAAGTCATTTTCACTTGCTCCCTCCTTCTAATTTTCAATTCCATTGCTTTCTAAAAAGAGCTGGACAGAGACATCACTGTGGGAGCCAACCTGATGATTTGTTGCCTGATTAAAAATATGTGTTCAGCATTTATTTAGAGAGAGGCTGAGAGGTGTGTGGGGGAAGGGTGGGGAAGAAGGACCACCAGTGTCTAGACTTAGCTTTTTCTCTCATTTCCCTGCCGATTAGCCCTAGCCCCAAGTTTGCATGCTTCCTGCAAGAAAACACATATTAATTGCATGCATCTTTCTTTGAAGACAGTTTGGGGACCATCTGCAGTTGTTCCATCATTTCCCCTGGCAGTTTCATGTCCCACTCCAAGCAACTTATTTCTTTTCAATTCTTTCCCAGAAAAATATTTTTGGCACATAGCGTTTTCTTCATTTTGGGTAATTGTTGGTAATGACTAAATGCTCCTTATAGAGTGATGCTTTGGGCTAGAGGTCCCTGAATTTGGCTCTGATATTAGATAGCTGGAAGCAAAACTGTCTTTTCTCCATCTTTTGTCTATTTCACACACCATGTACCCTCTTCTTCCTACCACCTCTGTCACACAGTCAGGTCACATGTGAGAGAAAAGGGCTGTGCGCATGCTAGGTGCTTCATGAAAACTTGAACACTTATACCCACTGCTCTCTTTTTCCTTCATGATACTTTTCCAAGGGAGTCAATGTAGAGTAGGGTAAAACAAAACAAGACAAAGCACACACACAAAAAATCTAACCAACCACACAAAAATCACCTGCATGGGCTTTAGTGTCTAAGACCAAAGTTTGAGTCTAAGCTCTAGCTGTTTCCTCTCTAAGGTTTAGCTCCTTCATCTTCAAATGAAAAATAAACACACACACATACACACAAAACCTAATTTGCAGTTTTGGAAGGAGCATATACAACATGAAAATGCCTTTTTAACTGTGAAAGGCCATGCAACTTGGAGTTATTGGGGTCAGAAGTCAGAAGAGCTGTCCTTTCTAAAGTAGCTGCATTATTGCCCGAGATCACCAACTCTAGTTTAGATTCTTCATCCTGAATAGCTCTTGAATCTGTCTGTCCAGTTCTCCAAACCCTGTCAGCTTCACCTTTTTTCAGTCAGGCTGCCCTTCCTTATCTCAGATAAATGGAATTGCCCCCTCATTGGTCTCACTGGCTCTGGTCTTACCCTTCTCACCCCAGACTCCTATTTCAAAAGGATGTATCTGAGCTGGTCAATCTCATGCTTAAAATTCTTTGGTGGTTGTTCATTACTCTCAAAATTGTAATCCAGATATTTCAGTTCTGTGATTTTGGACAAGTTCCTTAACCTTTCTGTGCCTCAGTTTGTCATCTGAAGTTGGGATAATAATATCCTCCCAAGAGAGGTACCATTTGTGAAGATGCCACAGGGAAATGGTTGAGGAGCATTGAGCATAGTGCTTGGCCCATAGAAGGGATTCCTGAATGAGTGAGTGAATGAATAATCGACTATGCTACTAATAGGTTTTAGCAACTGCCGCTTTTAGGGACTGAACTTGGGAGAAGTGGACATTTTCCTCTCCCCTTGTGTATCCTGTCTTGTTTCTTGTGGAGTTTCCTGAGTGAGGATGTCATTGGTGAACTTCATTGGCTCCTCTCTATAGGAGGAGGAACCTGCCTCCTGGGGAAGGGGTGGGAGACTCAGTTCCCATTCTCTGTCTTTGGCCCAGGTGAGTCCTCACTCTACTCGTTCACAGAAAACACAGGGAAACAACAAGTTAGCATGTCCATAAGTCTGCCTGTGGTGAGAAGTACACTGGGAAAAGAGTGAAGAATGAATTTGCTGTACCTCCTGTTGAAAGGACTTTCCTGCTCTCCACTTGGGCTGTCAGTGATTTTAACCAGATCACTCAGACCTACCCAAAGTCACAGGGCAGTGGAGGAGCACCCCCTGGACACAGGTGGTATATTGTCAGACAAGACCTATTGTTTGGACTCCCGAAGGAAACTGGCACCCCTTTGAATACAAAGGAGGACAACAAGCTTTGGTTGATAGAACATCACTCTTTCTAAGAACACTCGCCGCCTACCATTTATTTACTGTTCTTTCATTGTCCTCATTCTTCCTTCTGACCAAGGGAGGGAAAGTTATGGCCAATACATTTTAAAGATGAGGCAACAGAGACATAGAAATATTTATGACTTTCCCAAGTTTTTGTAGACTCTGACATTGACAAAATATCTCATGAGTCTTGAACCCCTGCCCTTTCCTAAGACCAGCAACAGTATGGGCTGAAATAGAGGATAGTGAGACTCAGTCCCTCTCCCGTCCACACACTAAGCCTTTATTACATGTAGACAGAGGAGATTATCTTCAGATCCTATAGTGAGAGTCAGTGAGATCTGCAGGTGTTTCCTTCACCCATCTTCCATTGGATGTTTGCTCTGGGAACATTACCTAGAGAAACTTTCCTAGGAGATGGCCTGGCAGATGTGAAACACTAGGTAACATGTCGAGAACTCAGTGGAGGAATTTCATGCAATCAGGAAGCCAAGGAGAAGGCAGTTGATCACTGAGTTTGCTGTTGTTGTCTTTTGTCCAGCCCTGGACCTCAGAAGTACAATTCAAAGGAAGAGGGGCTCATCTGGGCCCCTCACTTATATTATACTTTTAAATGGACTTTCACAGGAAATTAAGCCTTCAATGTGTGCTAGCAGGGAAAGATTTTTGTTTTGTTTTTCTTTTTCCAAAGGATGTTTTGAAGGTCACTATTAAACTTGCGGTTGAAAGATAATGAACTTAGGTATCACTTGTGGTATCTGCAGCCAAATATACCACCACTAAAATATAAATATTTTTTCTTTTGCAGTCAGTATCTGCAGAACAGTAAGCGAAAGAGCCGGCCTGTGAGTGTAAAAACATTTGAAGATATCCCTTTGGAAGAACCAGAAGTAAAAATAATCCCAGATGTAAGTACATCTTTTAAAAATAGTCTTAAAAATTATACAAAAGATGAAACATTAGCTAGATAAATATTAGCCTAAGCATTAGAGTCTAGGAGGTTCATTATAAGGCTTTCCGTGGGGTCTGTATCATGGGGTCACTACTGAAATGAAACTTATTCCATAAGGAAAGCCCCTGGTCAAAGTTCAAGATACCAACCCTCATGTCCAATTTCACTCAAGTGTAAATACTCTCAAGGGAAAAGAAGGATGAAAATGGGTCCCTCAGCTTCTTCTTCCTAAAGTCCTCTCTTCATCCTGGCCTGTGTCTGCTTCCAGGAAGCGGTTGCTCCCTCTTGTAGCTTGCACAGCTCCTGACTCTCATACCTTTATGTCCCTCTGCAGAACATTAGAATGTATTGTCTGACACATGGGTTAAGGAATCAGTTTCATTAAGTAGTTGGTCCATGTACACACTCAATCAACTGTGCCATCTCATTATCTCTTCAAAAGGACAACCAGACGGACAGTGGTATGGTTCTTGCATCAGAAGAGCTGAAAACCTTGGAAGACAGAACCAAATTATCTCCATCTTTTAGGTAAGGCTCAGCCAAACAGAAAAGACTAATTTCAACAGGAAATTTTGGAAGGAACTTAGAATTTTCAATGTAGGTGCAGAGTTTTTGTGTTTTGTGTCATTATTGGCCAGTCAAATTTGCATCAAACTAATAAAGAACTTAAATAAATCAAACAATTAAATTAAGTGGTAAGCCTAAAAAAGAATTTGAAATGAATCAGAGGATTTTTATGAGATTTGTCTGCTACTGGCTAAATAACAAAGAGGTCATTGGATGTGATCCCTGAAGAATTTTCCAACCTGTACATAAATGATGTGTCTCTCCTTGAGAAGTATGATATATAAATAAACCAATAGCTATTTGTTTAGATACGTACATATTATTGGCTGAGTTCACCTTACTTAATTGGAGAACAAATACTAAATTTTGTTTTGAATATATTTTTCTCCATGAGGTTCAAGAGGAATTTGTAGTTGTTTTGAATAGATGTACCTGCTTTTGACTTAACGAATAAATGAAAATCTGAATTTGTAAGAATAATAGGATGCCTGACTGTGGGAGCGGGGCGGTAGGGAGGTGGGTTGGGCAGAGGAGGGCAAAGGGGGAAAAATTTGGACAACTGTAATAGAATAACAACAAATATTTTAAAAATTAAAAAGAATAATAGGATGCAGAATAATTATTTATTTGCCAGTGGGTTTACTCTAGGTAAGAAGAGAGAAGATTTTGATCTACTTAAAATCTAACTCAATAACCCATGGGTTATTGATGTTCATACTAGAAAAAGAACACATTAAAATGTTCTGTTGTGCTATTTTGTTTGCCTTAAGCCCAAGGTGAAAAAGAAATTGTAAGAGCCAATCATGTTTTATTCACTGATTCAAAATGTATTTATTCAGCAATCACTGTGTGATAATTATCATGTCATTGCTTGAGACACTAAACTTATTTTTATTGGGATTGGATTGAAAGAAAAATTGAATTTCTAGTGATTTGAAATAACTTTTAAACCATATATGAGCACAGAGTTAATAAAACCCTATTTGCAGTTTTTAATATGAATAAGTTCATAAAGCACTTATTTAGGGGCAAAACCTATCTCAGAATGCCTTGAGAAGTGTAAATCCTGAAGTTTTAGATCAGCACAGCCTGCACTTCTAAGCTTTGACACAATTACCATCTGTCATGATTCCACACCATTGAAAGCATTCTCTTCTTGCTGCTGAGTGATCCAGGTCCTCAGTCTTTCCAAAGAATGTGATTTTTGATGAGTAAAAAAGCAGTTTCTGACCCATCTAGCTTGATTGCACACACACACTTTAACTTATTAAAGTTTAACATTGCTCGAGAACTTTATTGACACCCTATCCATGCCTTGCAATCCCCTAATTGACAGTGTGGGGAAAGCACAAGTGGACTTTCAGAACATCCTAATTTCCTTTCAGATCATGAAAGAGTCCCTTTGGCTCCTATCATTGTATACAAACTTGTCAATCCACAAGGCCATAAAAATGTTCCATTGGTTGGAACCTTTGCATAACTCAGGAGAGCTGCCTTTCATCTCATCTCAGGCTTGAAAGACTTGGACCCAAATAAGAGGATTTATCTGGAAGGACAAATTCATGCTAGTACCTGAAAATAGACATTGTCTTGAGTAAACCCGATACGTTGATTAACAAGTGGGAGAGATAGGGGCTGGTGTCTCTAGGGAGATTACAGCCCACATGGAGGTGGGCGGGGGGTTAGGGTAAGAAGCAAAAGAACTGCCTTCTCTCTGCCAACTCCTGTGGTTGCATTTTTCCTTTCCACAGTGGACTGATGCCCAGCAAAAGCAAAGAGTCTGTGGCATCTGAAGGCTCCAACCAGACCAGTGGCTACCAGTCTGGATATCACTCTGATGACACAGACACCACGGTGTACTCCAGCGAGGAAGCAGAACTTATAAAGCTGATGGAGTCTGGGCCACAGGCTGGCAACCCAGCCCAGATCCTCCAGCCTGACTCTGGGACCACACTGAGCTTTCCTCCTATTTAAAAGGAGGCACCCAAGTCCCCGACTCCTGGAAATCACATGAGAGGTGCTGCTCATATTTTCAAGTGTTGTTCTTTCCACCACCAGGAAGTAGCCACATTTGATTTTCATTTAAAAAAAAAAATGGATCTCAGACTGCAGGGAGCCAGTCCCCTAGGCATTTCCTGACAAGATGCTTGTGACCCAAGAATGTGTTTGTGTCTTCTCCCAGTGTTGACCTTATTCTCTTTTTCATTTATTTGAAAAACATGTGTGATGCTCCCTATTGTGGGTCTCCCCACAGGTTATAACAAAAGAAGTTCAAGAAAAGGCTTCATCCTCCAAGACATAGCAATACCTGGGGAGTTGACACCTCTGTAAAACTAGGTAATCCAGGCAGTGCTTTTGGAAGTGCTTTTGGTGTTGAAGATGAGAAAGACCTTTACAGCTGAGTCTATCTAAGAAGCTTTGTTTAGGATGTGGGTCCTGAGCCAAGTCTTACGTGGGGTTTGGACTGATAGAAAGGAAGATGTTGGCTTCCTTTGAGAGTGCACTGGAGCCTGCAAATGCATTGTGTTAGCTCTAGTGGAGGTGGGCATGGGGTCTATGAGGCAATGTAAAGGCTTCAGACAAGGTTACTGGTTTTAGAAGGTTGCGTGCTCTTCCCAGTTAGGCTAAATGAGAGTTCCTTGTGCTGTTTCCGACTCCTAATGAGAGTTCCTTCCGGACTCTTACGTGTCTCCTGGCCAAGCCCCAGGAAGGAAATGATGCAGCTCTGGCTCGTTCTCTCCCAGGCTGATCCTTTATTCAGACACCACAAAGAAAGGACATTCAGACAGAGGCTCCCTGTCGTGTTGAAGAATTCTGACTGTACAAACCAGCTTCTGGCTTCTTGTGGATGAATACCCACATATCTGTCCCGTCGTGATGTGTCTGAGCCTGAATGCAGTAGGTTTGGCATCAAGCTGTGGTATCAAGGCCCCAGGAAGGAGTTCGCTCTGTGGTTCCTTCTCCCCTCCCAGGGCCTTCCCCCTCCCTTTCACCCCCAAATAGTCAGTATTTTAGTCATTTGGCCTCTACACCTTAGTAAAAACTGATTTGGTTTGTCCTCTCTCTGGATAATTTAGATTTCAAAATTATTTTATAGCCAAAGTTATAACAACATCTATTGTATTGTGTAGACTTTTAACATGTAAAGCTATTTCTACTGATTTCTGCCCTTGTTCTTTCCTTTTGAACAAAAAATGTATTTTTTGTTTGGTACCATAGTGTGAGATGCTGGGAACCATGACTATAAAACATGCTATGGCACATATATTTATAGTCTGTTTATGTAGAAACAAATGTAATATATTAAAACCTTATATTATATATAATGAACTTTGTACCATTCACATTTTGTATCAGTATATGTAGCATAACAAAGGTCATAATGCTTTCAGCAATTTATGCCATTTTATTAAAAAAACTGGAAAACTTGAAGGAATCCTTTTGCAAGTTTTCAGGACTGTATCTATCATTTCTCTCACTTCTAAAATGAAGGAGGGGAATCAGACATTATTTCCGTGTGGTAGTTTTTATTTTTACTTGTTCTCTTATTTTTCTTATAGAGGATATTTTCATAAAATGTTTATATACTTTATAAACCAATAAATGTTTTCTTAGTTAAAAAAAAACCACAATGGTATAATATGATCCTAACTATTTTGAGGGTACATACTTCTGGAATGAGGTAGAATTACTTCTCGCCTCCCTCTTCTTCAGGACACAAATAATTCACACACACGTGCACTCTCATTATAGTCCAGGCAGTTTTGGGACTCTTGAAACACAGCCTGAGAGACATGTGGTAAGTTCTCTAAAGTGTTGTCCTCCAGCAAACCCCATGCCTGTTAGAATAGCCAGCCATGAAAATCAGAGGATGAGAGATTCAGAGATAGGTGGCAGGATCCAGGCAGTGCAGGAAGCATGGAGTATATTAATAGTTTTCCATAATATTTTACTCTGTACTTAAAGTGTCAGAACATCAAATCCAATGATGCCATTTTCAATGATTACTTTTGCCTGAATTCAGCGAGTAGAATTACCTAACAAATTATTGATTAACAAGTCATTGATACCAATGAGTGGCCCTATTCTTTGTGATATTTTTTATATAAGATTTTGAAATGTTTAGATAGACAAATATGCCTATCTTTTTTTAATGGTTTCTAGGTTTTTTAATCTTATTGAGGAAGGTCTTCCCAATTCTAAAATAACCCTCAATTCTAAGTTTTCTTCTCTACATTCAAATCCATTTAGGATTTATTTTTGTATATAGAGTGAGGTGTAGGGGTCTAGCTTTCTTTTCTTTAAGCAGTTGTCAATTGTGGCAGCACCACTTATTAAATATATGTCTTCTCCTCTCCCTCCCCTGTGCTTGGGAAATATGCATTGTACCATTTTTCCTACCCTATCATCATCCTGAGACATTCTGCATGAGTTTATGGTGAAACGGCTATGGGTGTGTGTGGTTCCTGGGGACAACACTTACAGATTGGGCCATGGTTTGCGATTAGTGGATGGGGTCTTCTGATAGATGTTGTTAAACCATAGGTCAGGCCTGGCTTTGTCTTTCCCATTAATTGCAGTGTTGTCCAGTAAATGAAAAGGAAAAGAGTGTAGATTATTCAAGATAAAAAAGACCTCACACAAAAACAGAATTTTCTTCCATTTAGGAAAAGAGAGATTTTGTTTCTCGTAAACAGCCCCTGGCACCGTTTCTGATGCCAGGAACTTGGATTCAGTTGCAACTTCACACTATAAAGAAATGCTTTCAGCACCTCAGGCAGACTGATTAGGAGGTGAGGTTTGGCCCTCTTTTTCCTCTGTCATCCATGCCCCTTGTTCTTAGCTACTTTTCTCTCCTCATTTGCCCCTGTGTTGAAGAGAATTTTGTGGCTTTTAAAAGTGTTTCTTGCATGGTTTTAGTTACAAAGCTTTAATTGGAGGCATTTGTTGTGTTTTAGATGAGGCCATACTGTCTCCCCTTGGCTCCTGCCATCCCTTCCCTCGCCCTTTACTTGCTTTGCTCCTTTCCCTCCTCTCAAACTCCTCTGTCAACTTCACCTTCAGTTTCTCTCTTTGCCACCCCCACCCACAACAGCCCTTCTCCTCGGCCACATCAACATGGAAGATGAGAGTTGTGGGAGGTTTAAGTTTATTACCCCTGGACTACGTTTCTCTATTAATGCACGTTCCTTTGTCCTCTTCAACTGAAAGAAAGAAGATAAGTGAAAATCTCAAACCCACACTTTGTAGTTAATGAAACCCAGTTTTTCTGTCTTTCTTAGCATGTCTTTCTTTCTGCCTCTTATTCAGACATGTTTCTCCAAGATGATAAAATGTAGGCAAACCCAGGAAGCTAAAGCCTTTGAGTCAGTCACTTTCCATCCACATCTTTCCGTGGTTGCATGCCCTTTTCCCTTAGTTGCAATAGTCATGCCATGTTCATACCTTCCTGGGTATGTAGTGAGTGGCTCAAAGGGGGTTCTAATCTGTTCTTATAGAATTGCACTTGTTACGTGAATCTCTTCTGCGTAATGGCTTAGACATATGTGAAAATTAAGCAGTCTTTGTAAAAGAACTTTAAGTCCATTTGCAGGGGGTGAGAGGTGGGCAGTTAGAGAATGATCTTAGGTGATAAAGAGGTTAAAAAGATAAAAATAATTTACTCTGTTTTGAATGCATAGAAGTAGACATCTGAGAGGAGCAACCCAGAGAGAAATTTAACAACCAAGTTGGCCTGACATTCTGGAGCCAAAATGTCTTAGAACAGACCAGTCCCAGGAGAGGTCTGACTCAGAGATAAGGACTCTTGAGTTAGGAAAAAAGTTTTCTTAAAAAAAAGGAAGACTACTGATAAGACAAAGGTTACAGTAAACTGTGATTGATATCAAGTGAATGCTAGTGAGAAGACCTCTCCTTGTACCTTTCTTTACAACAAAACATATGACCTTTTAATATAACTCCTAAACACTTACGAAACAATATTAAATTTAATAGCTTCACTCATTTTATTTTGTTTAAAAATGAAAGAATGGAAATATATGGTTTAGTTGTTTATTTTAGCCTCACCCGCCATTTATTCCAGATACTTTAGAACCAAAGCCCTGTATATTTTCCAATAACTGGTGATAGTGGACCCTCATACCTTCATTATTTGATGCTTTTAACTTTTAGATGCATTGCAATAGAAAACTGGCAGGGAATAAGAAAACTAGACTTTGCTCTGGTTTCAATCCATTCTTTGTTCTCCTTGTGTCCTCCCTTTGTCAGGAAGTGACATTTGGGGGATATAAATTCAGGAAAGTGGGTTGAGTTCGTCAGTGTTAAATGAACTCTCATTGCCTAACTCTCAGCCTCTGAGCGGCTCCCAGGATATGGGACATGCAAGCGCAGTGACTTCTCAGGAGCCCTCTGGACCACCGTGACCAGGGGAGGTTTAATGGGAGCCCTGGTGCTGTGCTGTGCGGGTGATCTCTTGAAGATGAAATGACTTATCCCGACAAAGGGGATTGAAAGCATTCCATTCATTTCCACAGAGAGAACATAAATGGAAATAAAAAGCCAGATGCAAAGCAGAGAATTCAATCTAGATATATGGTGACCACAAACATCCCACATTCATTCCCCAGGTTAATGAGAACATTAGCAGACAGTCTCCTGCAGCACATATTGGGGGGAGGCACAGCCTTCCATGGAATCAAGTGCCAGAGAGCCAGCCCTTAATAGTAAACTTTAAGTGAGTAATCTTTTATGTATGTGTTTGTTGTCTGCTTACATTTAACTGTACTTATAAAATGCTTATAATATGCCAGATACGCCTTTAAAAAGTTTACTAATATTAACTCAGTTAATTAATAGAGACCATAAAGCAAAAGATCAGCAGCACAGTATAGACCAGATGGCAAGCCAGAGTAGGATACATAAAAGGATGCTCACTGATGGTTTTCACAGGCATTTGTTAGGCATTTAATATATGTCAGGCACCTTAGCAGGCAGTGGTCAAAACTACGAGTATTTCCTTAGCTGCATGGGTTATGGCTTAAGGGAGAGCAACAGAGCCACAGAGAGGAGGAACCCAATCTTATTTCAGGACTCTATGTATTATTATGGCCTCACCTTAATGAACTGAGCTTAGTTCTCATTACTGACTCATTCTTTATTCAGTCATTCTTGAATAAAGATCTGAGTTTAAGAACGCTTCTAGGTATTGCAGTACATAGCTCACCATGGGGGGACTTAACCTTACTTCAGAGTCAGGATGCACATGGGAACAACCAAGTAAGACGCCATCTTACAGAAAGTTGAGAAAATTAGGCTTATTTTTGTCTGGCTTGCCTCATGATGCACAATTTGTCTTTTACTTGTAAAGAAAGATGAGGTTCTGATAGTGCTCCAGAAGAGTGCCATGTTGGCAGGCATTGTATAGAAAAACAGAAGGAATCTTTGGTTTTTTTTTCGTAAATAACATTGTGGTGTCCTTATATTACTTACTATTCTACATTTTAAACTTGTCCAGTGGCTGCAAATCCAAAGTATGGGAAGAGTAAATTCCAACATTGTCCTTAGTTTTACTAGGAATTCTTCAGTAGGGATTGGTTTATATAATGACTTCTCCTTGGTCATTGTAAAGTATTATATTATCAGGCACCATGCAACATTTCTTCAATACATCATTCCCACAAATCAAAGTGTTATCCTGTGTAAACCACCTTTAGAATCTTTCAAGCAGTCTGTACTTCAAATCAATAGAAATGAATTTTCTTTTAGTTCAGTCATGGTCTATTTCTGTACCTTTTTCCCCCTCCCCTGTCCCATGTGGTTGGCAAATTGCCTTGAGGACCTGTCATGAAAAGAGAAAATGATCCTCATTCTTCTCTTTTCCCCTTACCCATCAGTGAATTTTGGTGCTCTGCCTGGCTTTCATTCTTGTGGTCTTTTGTGCTGGAGCAGAACTTATTGCTTCTTTACCTGATGAGCAAATCAAGAGGATTCCATGCCAGAAACCATTCCTGAGTCAGATCTTACATAATTAGTTAATAATTTTCACTTAAAAAGTGTCCATGAATATTAATTTTGGATGACATATATTACAGCAGGCTTAATCACAACATTATAGAATTTTTAGATAAATATATATTATGAATTTAACTTCATTATGTTTCCATATTTCATGGTGATAGACATTGCAAGTACCTCTGTAATTATTGAGACCTGAGCAGCCTGAAGGGGCAGAGAACTAATGATCCTCAACCATATGCCAGGCATTGAGCTATGCCCTCCTCACATAAATTGGAGATGATACGTGGGGACTGTATAGGTCATTCCTAAACTTACTGCTCTCTCTAGTCCATTAAGTTTGAAGACTTGC
Organism: Pteronotus mesoamericanus; assembly: GCF_021234165.1. Taxonomy (NCBI): domain Eukaryota; kingdom Metazoa; phylum Chordata; class Mammalia; order Chiroptera; family Mormoopidae; genus Pteronotus; species Pteronotus mesoamericanus. Next base: position 32,782,424 of record NW_026555234.1, on the reverse strand, counting down.
ATAAGGATTATCTGAACATTATGAACAAAGTTCTGGATGGCACGTGCCTGGGAAGACTGTAGTGTGAGAGAGTCAGGATTCAGAAAGAGCCCACTTGTTCATTGCTGGTGGGATTGCAAATTGGTGCAACCGCTATGGAAAACAATACGGAGTTTACCCCCAAAATTAAAACTAGAACTACCATATGACACAGCAATCCCACCTCTAGGTACCTATCTGAAGAAAAACCCCCACAAATTTGGAAAGATATACATCCCCATAATCATTGCAGCATATGCACAATAGCCAAGCAACCAGTGTTCATCAATAGATAACTGGAAAAAGAATATGTGATAAACACACACACGCACATGCGCGCGCACGCGCACGCACACTGGAATGTTACTTAGCCATAAAAAAGAATGAAATCTTTCCACTTTTAGCAGTACAGATGGGCTGAGAGAGTATTATGCTAAGTGAAATAAGTCAGAGAAGAATAAATACTGTATTATTTCACTTATATGTGAAACCTAAAAGCCAAGACAAATAACTAAACAAAGCAAAAGAGAAACACCCACAGATACAGAGAATGAACTGATGGTTGCCAGAAAGAAGCAGGGTGATAGGATGGGTGAAAAGGTAAAAGGGAATAAGAAGTACAAGTTTCCAGTTATAAAATAAATATGTCAGATGGAATGCACAGCACAGAGAATATAGTCAATAGTATTATAATAACTTTGGTGAGAGACTGTTATTAGATTTATCATGATGATTACTTTGCAAGGTACATAAATGTTGGATAACTATGTTGTACACCTGAAACTCATAACATTGTAGATCAATTATACTTGTAAAAAAAGAAAGAGCTCACTAGTCAGGATTCAAAGGCTGACTCAAATCAATTTGATTTCTCTGCACAAGTTTTGGGATGGGGCACCATGGCTTTCACAATGGCTTGAAATGAAGAAATATCAGTTGGTTAAAATCAATCAGACAATGGACAATTTACAACAAATCAGTTTTGTCAAATGATCAGTTTGCACAATGATTAACTCATCAAATTAAATTCATCAATACTCACATATTCCAACCTTTAAGAACTATTTATAAACTTTACCACAACGGGTATTGAAAAGTTTTCTCTGAAATTGTAATGAACTGTTTCTTTATCCGTCTTTGAAGCAGAATTTTGTAGACTATCTTCATCTGAGAAATTGTTTTTCATTGCTTTCAGAGAGAGAGGGAGGGAGAGAGGAAGAGAAAGAGAGAAACACTGCTGCAAGAGAGGCCCATTGATTGGTTGCTTCCCGTATGTGCCTGGATGGGGGATTGTATGGCATGGGGGCCAACTCACAACCTAGGTATGTGCCCTGGAGGGAAACTGGACCCACAGTCTTTTGTCTATGGGACGACACTCTTGCCACGTGAGCCACACCAGCCGAGGCTGGAATGTCTGATTTTTCAAAAGGCTTAAATTTCTCATGAAAATTTTTAATCACTTCCAATGATTCATTCAAATTCATCAATTTCAGCATAATACAATTTTATATTATATATTTGCTATTAATTTCTAAAGGAATCCAAACTAATCACATCAATATGAAATGTTGAAATTTTCTTACCAACAGCTAGAAATGTAAAATTAAAGCTTATATGACATTTGAGGTATGTTGAAATGACAATCAAAGGAATCAAATCTCAAAAGTGTCCAGAGCAATTCCATTATACTAAGAATCTAACGCCATCAATACAGGAATTTTTGTCTGTTTTGTTCACCTTTTTTCTTCAGTGCCTAGAACAGTGCCTGACAACAACAGGCACTCAATATCTGTGGAATGCAACAATAAAATGGGTCATTTGGCAAATAGAATTTCAGCCAATTGGCTCTCAGCAAACTGGTATTTTTTGGCATTTTAGCCTGCTGTCCTAAGCTAAATATTCGAGCAAGAGCACAAAAAAAAAATTCGGGGGATTTTGTTGACTGTGTTTTCAGGGCATATTGCTGTTTCCAAAGAGGTAAGGGAAATTTTAAGCTGTGTAACTAGATAAATATGTGGAGACCAAGGGAGGGAGATGTCCCACTGTCTCTAAGCTGGTCAGACCCACTTGAATTCTGTCATTCCATTCTTGTAACCACATTTAAGAGATAACTTGACAAATTGCTGCATACCCAGAGGAGGGTGACCAGATGGTCTTACATAAAGAATGGTTGGGAAACTGGAAATAGACTAGAGAAGATTTAAGGCATATGCAAGGGCTCTCTTTTAATAAATGAAGAGGCTTCCATCCATGGAACGAATTCTGATTCCCTTTTGTCTTCCCAAAGGATAAATTAGGTCAATGTTCAATGGATAGAAACCATGAGATGTCAGACCCTGGATCATCTGACTTCTAATCACATGTTCTTTTCTTTGTGACTTATGGATTCCCCCTTCATAGAGTAAGTAGAGATTGTTCTGTAAGGTTGTTGGAGAAAAGTTAAGAAGTTGTAAGGAGTTAAGGAATCAGAGTACCAGTTGGACCAGGTGGTCTCCAAGACATACCCATGTCTCGATCCATATTTTGAGCTGTGTGATCATGCGCAAGTTACCTGACCTCTCTGAGCCTCAGTTTCTTTATTAATAAAATGGAGATAATAACAATATTGTTGTACAGATTAAATAAAGTAATGGATGTAAATCGCTTAGTATAGTGTCTGTGACAGTTACTTAACAATTATCTAACCTATTATTATTATGAATCAATTAAAAGGAATGTACTATGTCTACTTTTCTTTTTTCAAGAAGTGATAATGAAGGTTTCAGTCTCAAATGGTTAAAGTAGGCACTTCTAAGTGTTCACCAAGTTCTTCTGAGGGCAGGGAAGTTATTTTTTTATTTTTTTATTTTTTTGTTTTCAAAATAGCTGCTTCCACAGATGACACCCAAATATATACACAACACTTCAGCTTTTGCTGTGGACTCCAGACTTCTGCTTTGTTCAGGGGTCTGGGCGGAATGGAGACAGGAAGAGGTGCTGAGACACAGTGGCCCAGGAGCTGGAGTCCAGGGAGGGTGAAGCAGGGAAGTTTCTTGTGAGTCACAGGCTGGGAAGCTCCAGCAGGCCCCCACTGGCTCTTGGGCTCCTCCCACTGAGAGACATTTCCTGCTCTTTGCAATCCAAGACCCCCTCCCCCAACTCCAGGAGTTCCTTAAGACAAGGTCTTTCACTGAATTGTTATAACCCAAGGGAAGCAGTGTTTTTAGCATCTGCCAAAGCTAGGAATCTCCCAAACCTTGAGAAAACTGTGTGTGAGGCATACAGTTCTCCCGCTGGGCCTATTTTCCCATCTCAGCAAAAGGAAACCAGTAGTGTTGACTTGTTTCCTCAGGGGTTGCAAGGGTATAGTTAGCTTGCGAGTTAAAAAGCCAAGTGTTACTACCAAAATAGTCCTTCTCAGCACCCCTGGAAAGGGCAAAGACTTCACTTTGACTTTGGATAAGGAATCCCATAACTCCCTAGGATTTGCACACTCAAGCTCCACATTGCACGAAGGTCAACATAGGAAGCCTTGGTTGCTCGGGAAGAGGAGATGACGTAGGTCGCCCCTGTCCAGACTCAGCCTTTGACAGGTTTATGGAGGATGGAAGGCAGGGAGAAACCTCCCTTGGCTTTGGCCTCTTGGCTGGATCAGGTTGGAGCTCCATTCAGGCCCCTCCTTGAGCCTGCAGACTGATTAGGCCCCAGACTTTCTGGGGTCACTTGGAAACTGTACAGGCCCTCTAACATATGGCCCTGATAAGGATCTCCCTCCCAGAGATAAGGAGCCGTTTAAGGGAATCTGAGGAAGCCCGGATTTTGTTTCCATAAAGCTGGACAATGTAAAGTGTAATCCCTACACAGATGTAATTAGTTGTTAAGCATATTAAGTCGTGAGGAAGGGGTGTTCTGCCAGTTCATAAATTACTGTGAATTTGCCCCAGAGGAACAGAGGGCAGGTATCTTTTCCTGCCAGACTGTTAGAATGGCCACTGATGATGGATCAGGAGGCTGAGCTTACGGGAGTTTTAGCAAGCCCTAAGCTCCAAAGGAAGGACTGCGGGGGGAGCCGCAGCCATGGATGACCAAAGGCCCTCGGGCTTTTTGTTCCCCTAATATAAGGGGAAGAGAAAGAAAGTTGCCTCTGAGAAAGGCTTTGGAGAAGTCACATCAAGGCTCAATATAGCAGCCAGCTCGCTTAGTTTTCTCTGCTAACACAGCGTTCGATGCTATGGTAAGTTGCCAGGTGACCTTGGTGAAGGCTCAGTCTCCCAAAAAACTGCCAGGTGTATGCCTGGCAAGGCCATTAAATGGCAGTCTGTCAGAAAGAAGGGGACTCTAGAGCTCACTTCTGGCCAAGTAACTGCTAAATGGCCCTCACCTTATGTGCCAGTGGCACCTCCATATTCTTTTCATTGATTCAATGTAAATAACAATAACAATAATAGTTGATAATTATTTAGAGCTTATTCTGTGCGAGGCACAATGCTACAGTTATATATCATTATCTAATGTTTATCTTACAATGTAGTCCTCATAATGTATATCTACAAGCTAGGTACTAATATTTTCACCAATTTAAAGATGAGAAAATTAAAGTTTAGGCAGTTTAACTTATTTGTACAAAATTATACAGTTAATAAGTAGTAGATCCAGATTTTGATCCCAGATGCTGATTCAAGAGCTGACACTCATAACAGGTACTTTAGGGCTCATTAGGAATATCTCCCCATAAGCCTTGTAGAGAAAACTGCCTTTCCTGGTTCCAACTGGTATCAAGATCAACCGAAAGTAAAATGTATTAGATGAATAGGCTAAGAGAGCCTATAACAACATGCTCTTTTATGTCCTCTCTCATTGTCTGCCTGGTCTGATCTTTGGAAATTCATTGAGGCTTTGCTGTCATAGCTGACTTTATGTCATCTGGGAACTTTCTGAGATGGTGAAATAATAAAGCAATCAGTGAACAGCATTTGTGATCATGTCTTTGAGTGTCTTCAAATTTTACATAGACAGGGCTTTTTAGGCAAATAACCAACAGTCGGGGTGGGACGTTGGGAAAACTGCTGCAAATTAAAATTTGGGTTTTTACCTCTTTAGGGACTTTAGCTGTTGTTTTTTTCTTTTTTAATTAGAGACGAAATTCAATACTATTTTATATCAGTTTCAGGTGTACAGCATCATGGCTAAATATTTATATAATTTATGAAGTGATCCCTCAGTAAGTCTAGTACCCGTCTGGCACCATATATATTTACTATAATATTACTGACTATATTCCCTATCTGTATTTTACATCCCCATGATTATTTTGTAGTTATCAATTTGTACTTCTTAATCCCTTCAATTTTTTTACTCAGCCCCCGACTCAACCCCCCTCCCATCGGGCAACCATCAGTTTGTTCTCTTTACCTATGAGTCTATTTACGTTTTGTTTGTTCATTTACTGTGTTTCTTAGATTCCACATGTAAGTGAAATCAAATGGTATTTGTTTTTCTGTTTGTCTTATTTCACTTAGCATAATACCCTCTTGATTCATCTGTGTTGTCACAAATGGCAAGATTTTATTATTTCTTATAGTTGAGTAATATTCCATTACATATGTACTATATCTTCTTTATCCAATCATCTATTGATGGACACTTAGGTTGCTTCTGTATCTTGGCTTTTGTAAATAATGCTGCAATGAGCATGTAAATAACTTGTACAACTTAACACCAAAAAACCAAACAATCCAACTAAAAAATGGGCAGGGAACCTGAAGAGACATTTCTCCAAAGAGGACATACAGATGGACAAATGACAAATGAAAAGATGCTCAACATCACTAATCACAGAGAAATGCAAATTAAAACCACAGCGAGATATCCCCTCACACCTGTCACAATGGCCATCATCAGTAAATCATCAAACAAGTGCTGGCGAGGATGTGAAGAAAGAGGAACCCTTTTGCACTGTTGGTGGGAATGCAGACTGATGCAGCCACTGTGGAAAACAGCATGGGATTTTCTCAAAAAATTAAAAATAGAAGTACTCTATGACCCAGCAATTCCACTTTTAGGTTGTTATGGGAAGAAATACAGAACACTAATTTGAAAAGATATATACACCTCTGTGTTCAAATTTGGGGTTATAAAGCAAAATCTAGAGAAAGTCTCTTTCCTTTGGGTTGGCCAGCTAGCACACCAATAGTCAGGCTCTCCAGAGTTTGTGCGCCCAGGAGGGATATGATGCTTAAGCGTAAGAGATTGGCATATTGCCTCTGTGGGAGATCACATTCTCTTTCTCTTCTGGTCTCCTCTATGTATCTTCCAATCAGAAACATTTGAACACGGAAAATGTCTGATCTGAGATTCCAATCTGCATTCACTGCAGAGGCAAATTGTGATGTGACTACTTAGTGATGTAACCGCTCTCTTTCAGATCCCAGTTGGATCTTGGATCCACTGACTCTTGATGGGACATTGCTAGAGACTGAATCACTCTAACTGCAAGTTTTAATGATTTCTCATAAATGATGAGAGATTCTCCCACCAGGAACTTAATTAAAAGCTAGTCTCAGGCTGCTACTGACCCCGGCAGCCTGCGGGGGTTCTTATTCCACAGTCTTCCTGGGGCCGTGCACTGTACAGTGTTGAAGGGAACAGTAGGACAATCATGAATATTTAGTGCAGCAGATGACAGAGTTTGTGCAACAGACTTAGGGTGACAGGAAAATAAGTGGCTCTGTGGCCAGCAAGGACCAGGTGGCACAAGAGTAAAAAGTGACCAGGTCAGCCAGGATATGCTGAGACAAAAACACAGCTTACTGCATATCTTATCATTTGTCACTCACTGTGATTTAAGATATTTTTTTTAAAAAGTGTGTGTGGGGGTGGAGTGGGTCAGGCATGGATGGAAATCTAAATGCCATGGTGCTCATTTCCAGAGTCTCCAGAAGATAATATCCCACCAGCAGCTGTGGGGGGCACTTACGGTAGCCTTACCCTAAGACAAAATAATAATTACAAGGTGATCTTTACATTTTCTGATAAAGCTCTCCTTCTCATTGACTTGCAGAAGCTGATGAACATCGCATTGGTGTTAAGGGCTAAAAGCAGCAGGGAGTGTTGAGATAAACCACTGCAATGATTAACTTACATGCTGTTTAATGGCACAAAAACCATCAGGAGTGTGGTGGGCCTGACCGGTTCCCACAGTGATCCTGCCGTCCTGTGCGCCTGGCTTATTATGTTTTATTGGCAGCCAGCAGCTTGTGTTAATTGTCCAGTCATCTCCACAAAAGGGGCACAGCGGTCTCTCCTCAGACTAGTTTTTTTCCTAGTCTGGGCACCTGGTTAGATAAACTTGCGTGAAAAAAAACATATATATATAGTTAAAACTAGAATATATATAGTTAAAACTAAATAATAAGTGAATATATATTCTAATAGTATACATATAGTTAAAAAAGAATAATATCAGGTAGAAAGTAATAAGTGATTTAAATTTCCTATATACACACCTACACATAGGTATTTAGAATATATACATATATTTAGCATATATGTATAGGTCAGAAGCCAAATATTAATATTAATAACACATATATTGTATATATGTATATATTCCTTTTTAAAAGATTTTATTTATTTATTTTTAGAAAAAGGGGAAGGGAGGGAAAAAGAGAGGGAGGGAAACCTCAATGTGTGGTTGCCTCTCATGTGCCCCCAACCAGGGACCTGGCCGGCAACCCAGGCATGTGGCCTGACTGGGAATCGAACTGGCAACCCTTTGGTTTGTAGGCTGGAGCTCAATCCACTAAGCCACATCAGCCAGTGCTACATTCTTATATACATACATATTGTACATACATATATAAAGATATAATGGGATTATACTATGCACAGCGTTGTGTAAATCTGCTTTTTCAGTGCATATATATTGTGAGCACTTCCTCATGTTATTAAATACTTTTCTAAATTCTGACTTTTGATGTTCACATAGCATCCTGTACCGTAACAACAGGTCCCTGTTGTTTGACATTTGTTTCTCTTCCAAGTTTTCTTTATTTTAATTAGTAATCTGATAAACATTATTTTGTCATTCTTTTCTTTCTTTTGGAGACCTATTCATAGAGATGGAGTGGAAGACTTAAGGTCAATAACATTTTTAAAAATTTTATTAACTATTGCAAATTTATCAATAGATATGAGTGATACAATGCCTTAGGAAAGAAATTTAGAGAACATATTTGGTCGGTTTTACTGAAAGCCTTAAAAATATTTATACCTACTAATCCTGTTTCTGGGAATTTATACTGGGAATTAATCTAAATTAAACAAATGTAGGAGGTAGCTATCTATACAAAAATGTCACTGCAGTATCCATTGTAAACAGTAAACTTTGGGAACAATCTAAATGCATTAAGAACACGAAAAGGTTCTTGGAGATCATCTAACTCTTAATTTTCAGACGTAGAAAACTAACATCCAGAGAATTAAAGAGACTTCCCCAGGATCACACAGCAAGTTCAGGTGTTCTCTCATCTCAGACTATATCAGGCTACTTTAAAACTTTAATTTATTCCTCTCAAAATGGGCATCATGAATATTCAACTCTTAATGTCTTAGTCTCTTTTGGGGGTAATAGAGAGGATTTTCAAAATATAGTTTAAATCTTATTGCACATGTATGAAATCAAAAGTGTGTTAATTTTATGCCTGTTAAATATTATCAGGTATTAAAGCACTGAAAAATTACATCTCTTATCTGAACTTTATAATACGATGCCTACACAATACTATTATTTTTAAAATTAGAAAATAAAATACTTCCTATATAAAAAATACTTAAAAACAATGCTCTACAGGAAAATCTACCTGTTCTGAACAAAGTAAAACATTAATCACTGGCTTCCTTTCAGGCAACACAGAAATTTAAAAAATATTTTTTATTTAAAACAATTTTTAAATCACAGTTTACATTCAATATTATTTTGTATTAATGCCAATTATACAGCCTAGGGGTTAGACAATTATATACTTTTCAAAGTGTTCCCCTTGATATTTTCAGTATCCAAAGGTGAAGCTATTACACCATATAAAGTTATCACAATATTAAGTACTATATTCCCTATGCTACACTTAACATCCCCATGACTGTCCTGTAACTTCCGGTCTGTACTTCTCAATCTTTGTCATGCAGTTCCCCCCACCGCCCCTCTGGCAACCATCAGTCTGTTCTCTGTATCTATGAATCTGTTTCTACTTTGTCTGTTTGTTTATACTGTTCTTTAGATTCCACATATAAGTGAATCTAAATATCTTATGGTATTTGGCTTTTTCTGATCTATTTTACTTAACATAATACCCTCTAGGTCCATCTATGTTGTTGCAAATGGTAAAATTTCATTCTTTATGATGGCCAAATAATATTCCATTATATAAATGTGTACCACAGCTTTTATATCCACTCACCTATTGATGGGTTGCTTCCATGTCTTGGCTATTGCAAATAATGCTGCAATGAACATACAGGTGCATATGTTGTTTTGCATTAGTGTTTTGGGTTTCTTCAGATATATACCCATAAGTGGAATCACTGGGTCATAAGACAGTTCCATTTTTAATTTTTTGAGGAACCTCCATACTGTTTTCCATAGTGGCTGCACCAATTTGTATTCCCATCAACAGTGTGAAAGTGTTCCCTTTTCTCCCCATCTTTGCCATTACTTGTAACACAAAAATTTTTAAAAACCTTTGCTTTAAACTGTTCCTGTCTCCATCTTCCATGTTAAGTAGAATTAATATTCTCTAAAATAAGTACTAGTTTTCAAAAAATGAATTCTTACTTAGGTTTAATAACATATTTACCATTTTTTGGTTCACTATAGTTTATGCATGCATTCCTTCTAGTTTCATTTCTTCTTGCATACATACCTTTCTATGAGAATTTATGCATTAAAAATGTCCTTAATCTTTGTCAATCTGAAGATGCCTTTATTTAATCTTCATTCATGAGTGACAGTTTAGCCAGTTACGCAATTCTTTCATAACAGCATTTATACAACTATGACTATATTATTCCATTATCTTTTGGTACTTGCTGTTGATGAGAAGTTTGCTGTCTAATTGCTACTTCTTTAGAGATAGCTGGAGTTTTTTCTTTGCAGTTTTAAGATTTTTTTTTGAATTTAATGTTTATAGTTTTATATAATGAGACTAGGTATACATCTATTTTTATTTATACTGCTAAGGACCTAGTGTGCTCCTTCACCATGAGGTATCATGTATTTCTTCATTTTCAGAAAGTATTCAGCTAAAATCTCTTTCTCTATTCTCTCTGGAGTTTCTAATTAGATGGATGAGAGGTTGGAGATTTCATTCATTTCCTTGATAGTTCTTTCACATCTCTCATCTTTTAGCTTTATGTATTGCTTCAAGGCAATTAACATTTCTGTGCTTTAGTTGCCTCATCTGTGACTTGTAGACAAAATAGTTCTCACACATCACAGGTTTGAGCAAGGGTGAAATGAGTTGTATTAGGTAGCCTGAAAATTAATCTCTGGTGATCTTTAATGAGGAAGGAAGGATAAAGAGATGGGGGGGGGGGGAAAGAAGGGAAAAAAGGAGAAGAGAGAAATCAAGTTATTATCCCCCAAATTTTCCTTTTAAATATATTCCTGCAAGTCAAAAGTGCCACAAAAATTTTCAAGACAGCACATAGCAATGAAGAACATTCATGCTAACTATTTGGAGATTTACCCAGGAGGAAGATGATGTCTTCAGTCCATCTATTCCAATATATGAGGAAATATTTATAAAGGTGAACATTTATAACATAGTTCAAATTAGTGTTTTAAAACATTACTTGAGTCACAACTATAGATATCATGTTGAGAGACAGATGAAAGTGACACAAAGATACATAATTAGAATTCTTTGAAGTCCTTTTATATGAAGTTCAAAAATAAGCAAACACAATTTATATTGTTTTAAGATATATATGTAAATATATATAGTAAAGAACAACCAGAAATTCTTTATCACTAAAGATTGAAATAGTGATCATCTCTGATGAAGAAGCAGATAAATATATGTGATTGGGGAGTATCATATGGGGACTTGTAGGATGTTGGCTATATTCAATTTCTTGAATTAGGTCATTGTTCTCAAAAGTGTATCTCTTTGGGATTTGGGTATTAAGATGAGTATTAACTTTGCAATTATTAGTTTAACTATATATATTCTGGATTATGATATATCTCATGTCAAAAAGTAAATATATAAAAATTTTATTTTCATTTTTTTGAAAATTTTCATAGCTAATGATGTGTGTTTTCAGGAATAGAACTGTGATTTATAATATTGAGCCTTTATTACATGAGAGTCTACTTGAAAGAGCTTGACATTTTGGCTATGGCCCAGAAATCACTTGTCCTAACTCAGGTCCCTGTATTAGTAGGTATCATTTCTAAACAAGAGGCCAGCTGGATAGAAAGGTTTTCAATGTGAAGAGGGACACTGATGGTGAATGGTGGGTTGCATGAAATACCAATTTTAGATATTTCCTGATTCTTGGCAAGATGAGCCTCTTCCTTGGGTCTACGGTTCCTGTGTCCCCTCATGGGTACTATTCTTGTGCTTGTTTATGGATGGTCATGATAGAGCAGGAACATTTAAACATGCCCAGTGTTCAAACAGACCTTCAGTGGAGAGAGAAACAGGACTGTGGAGTGTTCATAAAGGACATGGAGAAGCTCCAAGTTCATGGAGCAGTCCTCTCCTGAGAACAGATATTAAAAAACAAAAAGCCCAACAACATCAAACTATGCTGGGGCAACTATTTCTACTAGAGGGAGGTGGAGTTTTCTGATTTAGACAGGCTTGTATTTTCTGGAGAGTAAGGAAGAGAGGGGCCAAAAGCCAGAGAGGATGTGCTTCCTTCCTCTTTTTAATTATTTAGGCAGCTACTCCACACACACATACAACCATGGTCTATAGTAGGTGTTTGCCTACTGTTAAATTCTCCATATATGCACATGGGGAAAAGCACCCTAACTCAATCCTTGCCTTTCTAAATTTATTTTTGTGCTGTGTTGCACAGAACATTTTTACCTTCTGCTGTGTTAGGTATTGTAGTTAACAAGCTGTGGAGTCAGGCAGCTTGTATTTAAAGGCTTTGGGTCTTATTAGCAGTATATTCTTTGCTAAATTACCTTAGCTAAATACTGGTTTTCTCATCTTTCATTCTTATCATTCAGGGTCATTGCAAAGATTGGTAACAAGGTAAAGTGCTTAACATTGTCCTTAGTTTTATAGTACTTCCTCAGTAAGTCGTAGTAGCAGTAGTAATAGTTGTTTTGGTTGTTTTCTTACTGGGAAAACATACTAACCATTCAGACAAAGATGTAAAATTGTATATTTAATCCATATCTTGCTGGGAAGTTGTTTCCACTGGTGCTGAGTAGAGAGGGCAATTGAAATGTGTGGATCATTTATTTTGAAAGTTACCGCAAGACTTCCAATAAGAAGGGTCCTAATTCATTCATTTATTTGTTCACCAAATATTTCTTGGGGCTTTACTTTGCACTAGACACTGTACTAAGTGCTGGAAATAAAATGGTGAGCAAGACAAGTATGTTCTTGTTTCCATGGGTTTACAGTACAGGGAAAATTTTCCCCTTGTGTCCTTTTTGGGGCCATTGGCAAGCATTCTTGGGGCTGTATTAAAATAATAAGATCTTTTGGGATGCCCATTTATAAAACTTTTCCTCCCAAATTTCTCAGTCCAAGTGTTTTTTGAAGCAAATGCTTCCTGCATTTGGGACGCCCTAGCTCGATCCCACACTGGCCACCAACCGTGAATAGGCCATGGCAAATCCAGGCAAGGAAATGTCCTACAACTTCAGGAACCTGGACATTTCCGACCTATTCTGGAAGGATTTGAAAACCATTTAATATAGATATCCTGTAAAATTCTATTCTACTGGAATCTGTGTGTAGTCAGTTTTTATAGAAACATGTTTTCTCTGTAAAGCAAGACTCAGAGCAAAGAACAAGGAGCAACTCCTTAACTACTCATTCCATACCCACATGCCTCCTTCTTCTTTTCTAAATAATTTTTGTTTTTTTCTTATTTCCACATTTTGCTATGAAAAATTTCAAGCTACAACATAGCTGAGAGAATCTGGCAGTGAACACCTATATACTCTCCACTGGGAGTATTCTTTTAGCATTTAACTATATTATGTGTCTATTCATCTACTTATCCCTCTCTCTATCCATTAGTTCGTCTTTTCTTTATTACATTGAAAGTAAACGGCAGACATCAGTATGCGTCTCTCTATATTTCAGCTTGCATAATACTAAGTAGAGTTCAGTATTTGCAATATTTTCTCTTGATGTAAAATATACAAACAGAAAATGAATCTTAATAAATCTAAAGTATAGATTTTCTGATTTTGACAATTTATGAACCTGTGTAACCCAACCCTCTTTCAGGATATTGGACGACAGCATCAGGTCTAGGAAGTTGTTTTATGCTTTTCCCGATCAAACTCTGCTCACCCTACCCCCACCAAAGTTCACCAGAGTTCTGAATTTTTTCCACCATATTGGTTTTCCTTGTTCTAGAGTTTCGTGTAAATGAAATCATACAGTTCATACTCTTTGTGTCAGGCTTTTTCCACTCAGCATAATATTTTTAAGACTCAGTCATGTTGTGTGTATCAATAGTTCATTCCTTTATATTACTGAGTAGTATTCCATTCTATAACTGTGCAACAGTTTGTCTGTTTTCCTGAGTCCAGTTTTTTGGCTATTATAAATAAAACCACTATGAACATTCTGTATAAGTCCTTAGTAAATGTATATTTTTATTTCTTCTGGGTAAATACCTAGGAATGGAATTGCTGGGTCAAAGATAGGTGTATTTTTTAAATTTATAAGATATTGCCAAACTGTTTCCCAAAATGTATGTACCATTTTATACTTCTTCAGTAAATGCATGAGAGTTGTTTTACATTGTGGATTGGTAAACTTATTCTGTTAATGGCCAGAGAATGAATATTTTAGGCTTTGTGAACTGTATGGTCTTTGTTGCAACTATACAACTCTGCTATTGTAATGTGAAAGCCGTAGACAATTTATAAACTTAAGACTGTGGTTGTGGTCCAATAAAATTTTATATACAAAAACAGGTGGTGAGCCTGCCGGTTGTAGTTTGCCAATTCATCTCTGTCCTTGCCAGCATTTGGTGTCACTCTTTGTAATTTTAGCCATTCTAGTTAGTGTGAAATGGTATCTCATTGTGGTTTTGATTTGCATGCCTCCAAAGGCTAATGATACATTTTATGAAGTGTCTGTTTCAATCTTTTGCCAATTTTCTTAAGGAAGTGCTGTCTACTTTGCCGGAGACAAAGACAGAAATTGTGGGTGGATTCAGACATGAATGGGAAGAGGTCAGCTTGGAGTCCTGCTCAGTCTAGGCTTCAGATAATTCCAGAGTAGCCCAGCCATTATCCAATTTCAATCCCATAAAAGACTCCAAAAAGAACCACTCTGCTAATGAGCCCAGACAAGTCAAAGAGTGTGAGCAATAAATTATTTTAAGCCACTAAATTTTGGATTATTGTGCTACTGCATAATAGATAACTGGAACCCATAGTTACTAACAGAATCTCTTCTCAAGTGTTCTAAAACAGAAGACTTCAAAATAATTAAACTGTTGCACACCATCATGAAAAGTTTTGCATGTCTCTCTTATTTTTATCATTTCGTTATAAACAAGATTTTAGAGCAGTTTTAGGTTTGTTTACATCATAATTGAGGGGAAGATACAGAGATTTCCCATAGACAGTCTTCCCCTATCCATAAATGGTCCATTTGTTACCAAGGACAAACCTACATGGACATATCATAATCATTCAAAGTCCATTATTTACTTTAGTGCTCCCTCTGGGTCTTGTTCATTCTATGGATTTGGATAAATGTATAATGACATATGTTGATCATTATGGTATCATACTAAGTATTTTCCCTGCCCTAAAAATCCTGTGTGCTTTGCCTATTTATCCCCCACCCCCCACTCCCTTGGGCAACCACTGATCTTTTTATTCTCTCTATAGGTTTGCCATGTCCAGACGGTCATGGTAGTTGGAATTATACAGTATGTAGTCTTTTAAGGTTGGCTTCTTTCACTTAGCAATATGTATTCAAGCTTCCTCCATGTCTTTTCATGGTTGATAGTTTATTTTTTTTAGAATGAAATAATAGTCCATTGTCAGTATACACCACTGTTTATTTGTTCATTCATCTACGAAAGGATGTCATGCTGCCTTCCAAGTTTTGACAATTATTAGTAAAGTTACTATAAATATCTGTGTGAAAGTTTCTGTGTAGACATAAAGTTTCACCTCCTCTGGGTGAATACCAAGGAGCATGGTTGTAGGTTTGTATGGCGAGAGCATGTTTCATTTTGTAAGAAACTGCCAAACTATTCTCCAAGATGACTGTACAATTTTGGATTCCTATCCACAATGCAAGTGAGTTTCTGTTACTCCACAGCCTTGCCAGCATTTGGTATTGACAGTGTTCTGAATTTTGGCGATTCTAAAAGGTGTGTTGTGGTATCTCATTGATATTTTAATTTGAATTTTCCTGATAACATCTGATGTGGATCATCCTTTCATATGTTTATTTGCCATCTATATATCTTCTTTGGTAAGTTGTCTGTTAAGGTCTCTGGCCCATTTTTTATTCATGTTGTTTGTTTTCTTATTGGTATGATTTAAGGGCTCTTCATATATTTTGGATAATAAACCTTTATCAGGTATGTCTTTTGCAAATATTTCCTTCCAGTCTGTGACTTGTCTTCTCATTCTCTTAACATTATCTTTCACAAAGCAGAAGTTTTTAATTTTAATGAAGTCCAGCTTATCAATTTCTTTCATGAATTTTGCCTCTGATTTTGTGTCTGAAAAGTCACTGCCATTCCACAGGCCATCTATGTTTTCTCCCGTGTTGTATAGGAGTTCCATAGTTCTGTGTTTTACATTTAGGTCCATGATCCATTTTGAGTTAATTTTTGTGAAGCTTGTGAGGTCTATGCTTAGGTCAATTTATTTATTTATTTTTTTGCAAATAAATGCTTTATTTCTCCTGAACCATTTGTTGAAAGAGATATCTTTACTGCATTATATTGCTTTGTTCTTTTGTTAAAGATCAGTTAACTATATTTGTTGGGGTCTATTTCTGGGGTCTCTATTCTATTCCTTTGATCTATTTGTCTATTCTTTTGTCACAACCATACTGTCTTGATTACTGTTGCTTTGTAGTAAATCTTTAAGTCTTAAAGGGTAGTATCAGTCTTCCAATTTTGTTCTCTTTTCATATTGTGTTGGCTCTTTTGGGGCTTCTGCCTCTTCATGTAAACTTTAAAATTATTTTGTCAATATCTATAAAATAACTTGCTGGGATTTTGATTGGGGTTGCATTGAATCTATAGATCAAGCTGGGAGGAACTCATATCTTGACAACATTGAGTCTTCTTATCTGTGAACATGGCATATCTGCTTAGCTTATTTAGTTTTTCTTTGATTCTCTATATCAGAGTTTTATAGTTTTTCTTAGATAGATGTTGTACACATTTTGCTAGATTTACAAGTATTTTATTTTGGGGGTGACTGGGGTCCCTGTTCGGACACCAGATGAGGGAGGCTCTGTCCTGCAGAGTCTCCCCAGTCACCGCAGATAGAGAAATAAGCTGTACCAGACAAGATTTGCCTGTCAGGAGAGGGTGGTGATTCCCTCTAGTGGAGAAGGCCCAGAGCCCTTGTATACAGCATGCATGCAAAGCTTATCAATCAATGCCTGAAGGCATTGAAAACAGGTAGAAAACAGGTAGAAAACAGGTAGAAAACAGGTAGAGATCATAGATAACAACTGAAGGAACACAGAGATTTGCCTCAAGGTCAGGGTCTGGTAGACAGGGTGATACCTATTCAGCTCTAAAACCTGGAAAAATAAACTCATCCTATGCTCAGACCCCAAACACCCATAGTCATTAACTCAAGGGCATTCTTAGCAAAGCAGCTTTCATAGGATTTAATGCATTACTTTTCCAGGCCTAATTGCCCCCGGGAACTGCCTAATCCAGATCAGGGCTATACTTGTCTTTAGTATTGCTTCAAGCCTGAGTTAGGCAGGTGGAGCGGACCAACCAAGAGATAAGGAGACTTCTTTCAGATTGAACGAGGACTCCGGCCATGACAAAGTCAAGGGGTGAGGGTCTTTTGCCCCTTCTCCATGTCCTCCAAGTCCTTCCCTGATGGCCACTATGCAATTGGGCCTGTCTTAGGTTGCCCCTGACATCAAGGGATCTTACCTGTCACTGACTAACCAGCCATCCTCCGGGGCCAAGCAGGGGGATGTGAGTGAGGCAGGGGCACAGCCCCTGCCAGGGGGACAGGTTTTGTCCCCTCAGTGACCTATTTTCCCCTCCTTGCTCAGCTCCAGCCTTGGGGACCTCTCACCTGTTGGCGAGGCTGCAGTCCCTGAAACCAGGCGGGACGGTTCCTAACAGGTGATAATATAAATAATAAGATATTTCAAGGAAACATGCAAATCTTTTTTAAAAGAATCTTCTGAGATGATCTTGGTCAGCTGATGGAAGCCACATAGCAGCTGGCTCAGACAACAGGCTTGTTATGTGCAGGGGAGCACATGCAGGAAGATTTTGTATAAATTGCATGGCCACCCTGGCTCCATCAGTGAGGCAGCTTTTCACCCCAGTAAGCCCGCTGTTTTCTCATTGTCCAGTGACAAGAGACTGCATATGAGGGAGATTTGAGAAAGATATGGAATGGAAGGCTCTAGATTGCATAAGCGGTATTGGATGGTGCCCAGGCTAGCATCTTTCCTTCAGACAAAGATCATTACTAGCAAGAAACAAGGAGGTGGCTATATTCCAACAACCACATGCATCCCATTTCACCAGGATGATTGATGCAAGCTTCCAGTAGCCTCTAAATACCACCTACCATATTTCAGGAGCTGGGCTTTGTTTTTCCTTCTTTATTAAAAAAAAAAATTAAGATTTCTTCAAAGGGACAGACATTGGTTGGTTTGTAGTTTCCTGTTTTCTAATCCAGGCTGCAGTTTGGGAATGTGACTGAAATTTCTTTTGTTTTAATGAATAGTAGTGAAAATGATCAACTGTAGCCACAAAACCATTAGTAAGATAAAGGTCTGTTGAAGTGAAAAGTGTGCATATTTGCATTTTTATTCCCCTTTATTCATTAATCCTACAGTTTGGAATAAAAAGAAAGAAGAAATTTATGTTCTCCCACTGAAGCTGGCCACTTTGAGCTGAATCCAATTTGTTTGGCAAAACTTTCCAGGATACCTCAAGCTCGGAGGGTGTGCTCCCTGCAGGAAAGTTACTTCCTATGGGCATCCTTTGTACTGGTAGAGCCAGGGAAACACTCATGGGGAAAAGACAAACAAACAAACAAACAAGTTGGCAATGCCAAGGATGTAACGGTGTCTCAGATTTTTCTCAATTTGGCAGCACCCATTCATTGCATTCATCTAAAGGAAAAGAGAGGTTCTATGAGGAAGGGGAATTTGGAATATGAAACCACAGTTTTGCTCATATTTATATACACATAAGCTTCTTTTTTTCAGTTGTTTACCTTGAAATTCAAGGACAACACTCTTCTTTTGAAAACTCTTCATGATTTCACACATCTTATTGACATTCAGATACAAGCTTCAGGAGTAATGTGCTGGAAGTTGGTTCTCTGGGGAAAAATCCCTCTTGTGGCACCTGCTGAGTCCCATGATGTAAATACTGCCACTGTGGTTGGTCACATGACATCACTGAGCATGGAATTGGAAAAGCCATGAACAATCAGCTAGCTCTTCAGTTGGTGCAAGCTGGCTCTGACACAACACATAGATCGAGGCTCATGTTTGAGGATAATTGCTATTGGCATATTCACCACTTGTTGAAAATAGATGTCATCGAGTTCTAGAATTCACCGCCTCTTGCTCTATGGCCTACATTTTGGTCATTGTTTCTCCATCTTTTTGAAGCAGCTCAGTAAACCTCACTGCTGTGGATCCCGACCCTTTGACTCGATGAAGATGGATGTCTTCATTAGATTTTGAAAAGGCATGCTTGGACATTTTATTACCTGGTTGCTGGTGCCCAGTACTTACTCTCTGTTCCCTGGTCCATCTCCCCCACCTCCTGTGACACATTCCTGAAAGGGCTCCAGGAAAAATAAATGCTACAGCCTTGGCAAATCAGCATTTTCTGATTGTGCAATGTCCTTCCCAAGAAACCCATTCTCCAAAGGCAGTCATCTGAAATAGGAGCAAGAAATGGGGGTGTGGGCCGGCCACCGGGAGGGCAGCGTTGGAGGTCAGACGGCGGTGAGCCAGGCAGAGTGAATCTCTTGGAAGTGGCATCCATGTGCATGTCATCAGTTTAGGGGTTTAGAAAAACTGTCAGAATGTTCATTGGGAAGAAGAAAGGGATGGAAGGGGGGTTACTTTGCCAAATACTCTACTTTCCTTTTAATTACTTTTTGACCTTTACAAAACAACTTCACAAACATGATCGTATCTGTTCCTGACAGCAGGCTTATTATTCAAAATAATAATAATAATAATATTGTCAATATAATAATATATTACATGTACTACATTACATTGGTATAGTATGTAATATAATATAATAAATATTACTAATAATATGATAAATACGATTATTTCCCCTTTACAGATGGAAGACATTGAGACTCAGAGAAGATAAATGACTTACTTAGGGCTACACAGATGTTAATCGCAGTGGAGTAACTTGAACTCCATATGGTCTGATGCCAGGCTAGAGCTCTCTCTATTCCAGATTGTGTGTATGAGGGGGGGACCCAAAAAACCCCAGAATTTATTCATAGAAAATTGTGTATTTATTCTTACATGTTTAAACCTCAGTCACCTTCAAGGTATTCTCCATTTGATGCAATACACCTATCAAGACGTTTTTTCTACTGCTCAAAACAGTTTTTGAATTTGTCGATCTTGATGCCTTTTAGAGCTTCTGCCGTTTATTGTTTCACCTTTTCCACATGGACAAAACGTTTCCCTTTGAGTACTTTTTCCATCCAGGAAAACAAAAAAAAAGTCGCTCAGTGCAAGATAGAGTGAATAGGAAGGGTGGGGCATGGGGGTCATGCTGTTTTTGGTCAAAAACTGTGAAACACTCAGCTCCTTATGGGCAGGTGCACTTGTAAATCACCCACCATGAAATGGGCAAACGCGATGAAAGAGTCCTCAAAAAAAAAAAAAAAAAAAAAGAATTCACTGAAGCTGAATGCAGCCTCTAACCACCATGGCAGCTGGTACACTGATACAGATGGGTTCCTAGTACACTCTCCTAGTGGGGAAAGCCTGCACTGCAAGAGGCCCACTCTCCATAAGATAATTCTGGGGTTTTTTTGGTCTCCCCCTTATATATGTGATAGAATCAGAAGTGTCAGAATGTTTAAACAAGTATGAAGTTATGCTTCCGTCCAAGAAGTTTCAACAGGCTCCTGGGGTCAGATGTTTTCCAGGGTGTAGTTTAGTAACACCTCACTTATCCAGGGCAGGCAGGGAAGGAGATATTCTGCAAAAATAAAATGTCTCCGTACTTGTTCACATATCTTAAGGTTCCAAATTTTGAATGAAATCTTTAAAATTATGTTGCATTATCACCCTGTGTTCTTAAATATAGAATGCCATACATAGCTTACTTAACTTTTTTATTGTAAATCTCAATTTTTCTAGACTTTTCTTTAATTCACTGCCTTCTAAGGCTCTACACTACAAGGTTTCAGACTGCTCTGCTTTTTGGAGTTCTTGTTTCTTTCTTCCTTCTTTTGGTGCACTTACTGTTAAGAGCCTGTGTACCATCTTCTATCTTGCTGTTTCAAATCTGTTAAGGAGAGATAAACAAATCCAGATGACCATGTTGATTAGACTTGTTGATCAAGCAGGAGTAGAGAGGTTTTAAATAAAGTCTTGGATAATCCTTCCAGGAGTAAACACTTTCTATCATGGTTATTTTCAGGGGTGTGTTAGGGGCTTTTGCTCTGCTATTCAGAGTCTTTTACTAGATCTGTTATCTCTTCACTCTGAAGCTGTGAGTGTTGACTAAGAGCAGTGACAAAGACTCCTCTTGGCCGACAAGGAGCTATGCTACCCAGAAATGCCTGAGAGGTTGTCCCCTATTTCTTCTTTTTCTTTTCTTTTATTTAAAAAAAATGTTTATTGTTTATTCTATTACAGTTGTCCCAATTTTCCCCCTTTTGCCCCCCTCCACCCAGCCCACCCATCTCTCCCACAGTCCATCCCCTCTCCGTTGTCCATGTCCATGGGTGACTTATACGTGTTCTTTAACTAATTCCTTCCTCTTCCTTCCACCATTCCCCGCTCCTACCTCCCTTCCTACAGTTATCAGTCTGTTCCATGTTACTGGTTCTATTTTTCTCATTAGTTTATTCTGTGCACTAGATCCCAGTTATAAGTGAGATCATGTGGTATTTGTCTTCCATCAACTGGCTCATTTCACTTAGCATAATAGTCTCCAGTTCAATCCATGTTGTTGCAAACTGCTTCTGCATGTGGTTTACAACCTAATACTACTACAGGTGTATGCCTAAGACTTTGCCTCAAGGTGGGACAATTCTGTGAGGCTCTCTCATGCCAGAACTTCCCATGGGATTGGACTAAGGACTGCTTGCAGCTTAGTGCATATCCTTGCTTTTCTTTCCCCATGTCCTGTCTTACTTCCATCAGTCCCTTTTAAGGTCTCTCTGTGGGCACTTGCATAGGAATCCCCATCTGAGCCTTTGATTCCAGGAACTCTAACTTAAGACAGCCTCCTCCTCCTTTTCATATTCTCAGCTATATTCTAGAGAGAGAGCTAACAGAAGACCCCTGTTCTCTTCATTCCCTCTCCTCCCAACCCAATATTAAGAGAGGAGGGCAGCCTTATCATGAAAGAAATAATGCATAATTGATACAGAGAGATCGGATCAGACCACTGGGGAGGAGTAGAGGGGTCATAAGGGGAGGTTGCCTGAGGCAATAGTAAACAGTCTAGGACAGGGTTGGCTGAGAAGCTAAACACCTCCAGAGTGCATGGAATTATGGGTTAGAAGACTTAAAATTAAAAGAAGGCAGAGACAGGCTCTCTGGCTCTTCTTCCTTGTTGATGCCTGGATGATAGTGCTGCAGCTGCTTGCATTTTCCAATGGATAGTATTTTGGATGGGAGGAACTCCAGGCACAACCTAGGATTGGGCTGGCCTGGTAGAGGGTGGCAGGGTTATTCTTCTTAGAGTGTTCTAGAGAGGATGAGCTCTGATGGCAGAAGCCTTCCATTCTTCCAAAATTGTATAGCTTTTTTATCTTACGTTGTTTTAGTTTGTAAACTAACCTTATAGAAAGAAAAACTAACAGAGAATGATAGGAGAACTCAAGTGTAAAAGAGTTTAGCCTTGATATGCTTAAGTGATTAAGGCTATAACTAAAGAGTTTAGCCTTAACTGATAGGCTTATGATTAAAGCTGTAAGTGACTACTGTATGTGGAAAGCTGTCTTTCCAAAATTGTGTAGCTTTTAAATAAAGGCTCCTTTGCTTTATCACCAAAACTTTGCCTCCTGAATTTTGCCTAGAGGGTGGGCAGCAGGACTCCACTTGCTGTTCAGTAACATAATGAGAAAAAATATATTAGAAATTCATTTATTTGTCAAACTTTGCTTAAAGCCTACTATATGATTCACTGTTCTAAGGTCTCATAATACAGATATAAAAGACACAATCTCCCTTCACCTTCCCCTTTTGAGAAGCTGTGAATAATGAGGAAACCAAGTAAGCAGGACAATTACCACATCATAATTAATGTGGATTTGAAGTCAGAACTCATTCACTCATTTAAGAAATATTTCTTAAGCATCCACTATGTGTTCACCTTTTGGGGTCTAAACATCCCAGAGCAAAGGATTGTAGAGATAGTTTTACTTTGGAAAGAACACCAGAGCTTTTTTGTATAGAATGAGCAGGAGTTTACCAAGTGAAGAAGGTCAGGGAAGGTATTTGGATCAAAGGATCGTGTCCTAAAAGGGCATGGTGTTTGTGGGGACTGGGGAGGAGTTTATTGTGTTAGATGAGAAGAAGGCAGGGATGGAGGTGAAGAGCTTTATCTGCCAACCTTAGAAGTTTGGGTTTTATCCAGTATGTAATTTGAAGCCAAAAGAGCCTTATGAAGCTAAAATGTGGCTAAGCACATTTCAATAAGAACATGAACAATAATGTTCATCCATAGGGTGCATTAGGGAGAGGGTGGGAGCTCACATCTTGACAAGCAAATGCCTACATAAGTCATTGGTGTGCAGTGCTCAGACTACCCAGTAGTATATGTATGACAGTCCCAATGACTTGTGACATCATCGCTTAGCTGTGGTCCCAGTGACCCAATGCATGTCTTTGACAGAAAGAAAATAAAGAATTCCTTAAACTCTCACTCTTGTAAATGTGATTGTAAAGGAACACAAACTTCTGCTGCTAAGTGTTCCTTGTGTTAGAGGTTGTTAACTATTTATTTATGACTTCATAGAATCAAGACATATCCAAGAGAATCTCTGTCTCTTACCCCATACTCTGTCATTACTGCCTGAAAGGCCACCATTACAGACTCATCCCTTATGTATCCCCAGGTTCTCACCCAGCCTGGGGTGGGGGTGGGGAGGGCAGAGGGAGAATGGAGCAGAGGAGAGATTGTGAGCTCACTGTGGATCAGAGGAGATATGATATAGTGGTGCTGGGAAAGGACCCTAAAGGAAAGGGAACGGGCAAGAAATTCTAGCTTGAGACTTCCGGCCAAGATGGAGGTTAT
Organism: Pteronotus mesoamericanus; assembly: GCF_021234165.1. NCBI lineage: Eukaryota > Metazoa > Chordata > Mammalia > Chiroptera > Mormoopidae > Pteronotus > Pteronotus mesoamericanus. The sequence continues at coordinate 32,758,499 of NW_026555234.1, read as the reverse complement.
GTAGCTATATTTTTCCTTCTCACACAACCAAAAGAAATATAACAACAAATGTAAAAACAAAAAATAACCAGAACTTCCAGAAAATTGAACTGTGTGGAAATCTGACAACAAAGAAGATAAAGAAGAAACATTCATCCAGACCGGTAGGAGCGGCAAAGATGGGTAACCAGGGCAGAGAGGACGTGCAGCAAGGCAGCGGCTAGAGGCCTGGGGCCACATTTGCATGAGGATAAACCTAGAGGAACAGCTGGGGAGTGAGACAGATCCCACAATCCAGGGTCCCAGTGCAAGAAAAGAAAGCCTCAAAACCCCTGGAGGTAAAAACCTGCGGGGTTTGTGGTGACAGGAGAAACTCCCAGCCTCATAGGAGAGCCCCTTGGAGAGACCCGCATGGCTGTAGAACATACACAAACCCACCCACCAGGGAATCGGTACCAGAAGGACCTAATTTGCTCATGGGTAGCAGGGAAAGAAACCAAAAGCAGGCAAGAAAGCCAAGCGAGCTGCCCTGTTCCCTCTTGGACCACTCCCCCCCCACACACAGTCACAGCACAGAGACCTCAGTTGCCCCAGCCTGGTGAATACCTAAGGCTCTGCCCCTCCCAATGTAACAGGCATGCTGAGAGAAAGAAATATGGCCCAAATGAAAGAACAGATCAAAGCTCCAAAAACAGAACTAAGGGATGAACAGATAGCCAACCTATCAGGTGCACAGGTCAAAACACTGATAATCTGGATGCTCACTGATTGATTGAGTATGGTCGCAAAACAGAGGAAAAAGTGAAGGCTATGGAAAGTGAAATAAAGAAAAATATACAGGGAACCAACAGTAAAGGGAAGGAAACCAGGACTCAAATCAATGATCTGGAGCAGAAAGAAGAAATAAACATTCAACCAGAACAGAATGAAGAAACAAGAATTCAAAAAATGAGGAGAGGCTTAGGAACCTCTGGGACAACTTCAAATGTCCCAAGGTCGGAATCATAGGGGTGCCAGAAGGAGAAGAGAAAGAACAAGAAATTGAAAACTTATTTGAAAAAATAATGAAGAACTTCCTCAATCTGGCCAAGGAAATAGACTTCCAGGAGATCCAGAAAGCTCAGAGTCCCAAAGAAGTTGGCCCCAAGGAAACACACACCAAGGCACATCATAATTTCATTACCCAGGATTAAAGGTAAGGAGAGAATCTTAAAAGCAACAATAGAAAAGCAGAGAGTTACCTTCAAAGGAGTTCCCATAAGCCTATCAGCTGATTTCTCAAAAGAAAACTTGCAGACAAGAAGGGGCTGGCAAGAAGTATTCAAAGTAATGAAAGGCAAGGACCTACCTTCAAGATTACTCATCCAGCGACGCTCTCATTTAGAATGGAAGAGCCGATCAAGTGCTTCCCAGATAAGGTCAAGTTAAAGGAATTCACCATCACCAAGCCCTTATTATATGAAATGTTAAAGGGACTTACCTAAGAAAAATAAGAAGATCAAAACTATGAACAGTAAAATGACAATAAGCTCACAGCTATCAACAACTGAACCTAAAAGAACAAAAACAAACTAAGCAAACAGCTAGAACAGGAACAGAATAATAGAAATGGAGATTGGAGGGGAATGGGAGGGGGAAGAATGGGGGAAAAGGTACAGGGAATAAGCAGCATAAATAGTAGGTACAAAATAGAGAGGGAGAGGTCAAGAATAGTGTAGGAAATGGAGAGGTCAAAGAACTTATATGTACGACCTATGGACATGAACTAAGTGGAGGGAGGTAATGCTGGGGGGAGGGGCAGTGCAGAGTGAAGGGGAATAAAGGGGAGGAAAAAACTGGGACAACTGTAATAGCATAATCAATAAAATATATATTAAAAAATTAAAGAAGAATAACATAAGTTATAAAAAAAATTCCAGCTTGAGGGAGATAATAAACATGCAATTTTCTTCCTTCATAATGCTTCAGTGGGCAGGTTCTGTCTGCTCAAATTCACATAAAGAACACTTAATATCAAGTATTTTGATTATCTTATTGTAGGGAAAATATATTTTCCCCAAGTACAAAGTAATTTCTGCCTTTGTTCACGTTTTCAGTAGTAATAATAATAAATAAACATTGAAGAGTTACTCTATTCCTGGCATTGTGCTCTCCCAAACCTATTATGGACGTATTGTTAGTACTCGCTTATTATTTAAGGGGAAAGTAACGATTAGAAGTGTTACTTAACTTGCTCAGAATCACACAGCTGTTGAGTTGGCATTCCCAGCTCAATCTGCGTCACTCCAAAATCAGCACTTCAACTACCACACTGTATGGCTTTCCCAGCAATAGCTCCTTCCTCCACCTTCTCAGTGCTTTTGTCCTTCAAGACCCATTTCAAGTTTCTTTTGTTCACTTAATTGATATTACCGAGCACCTTCCCCCTGTATTGTGTCTTCCTCCTCCTCCATGAAGCTTTCCCACACTGATTTCTGCCTTCTTTAAACAACTTTGAGCCTTTAACAAAGAAAATGAATTTTATTATGAATAAGTTTTCATTATTCTCTAACTGTTTTTGGTGAATTTATCAATATTTTGTTCTCTCTCCCCCAAATATTTAAAGCAATTACTGGGTCAGGATCACGTCATCAAGCTCCCTGTCTTCTCAACAGCACCTAACACAGGGTTGGGCAGATGTGGCAGGAAGCCCCTGACTCTTAACCCATCCCATAGTTGCATTTTAAGGAGGAAGAAATGCATGTGTGGATCTGATAAGGTCTGAGTGATGGCTGGAGAAGATACCCCGTGAGTGAGAATCAGTTATGTTTATCACTTAAATCCACAGCGGCAAGCCAAGATAACTGTCACAGTCTGTGGACAGAAGTTCCTGAAGATCATTACTTGACAGGTCAGGGTAAAGGTCTCTTTCTTTCAAAATATGCGAAGGGGCAGGAAACGTGTGCACCAGGTGTTTTGTGTTCATGGCTGCCCGGGAAAGATAATTCTGCGTGCTTGATAAGAACATTGTGCTCTACACATTGGGTTGTTTTTTCCAGCAGCTATTTTCTGCCTATAAAAACGAGCACCGCTGGCTTGCAACTTCTTTCCGCAAATCCTCTGGGCTACAAACAATAACACAAGGTATCTTATATTTATACAAAGCTATCCCCAGAAAAGCTCAAGGACCTGGACAAAGTTTGTTTTTATACATAAGAGTTCTTATATAATACCCAAGAGGGAAAGGAGCAGAGGGTGACAATTGTGTTAAGAATGTTGTCATTCCCAGCTAACCAAATGAAAAAGCGAGGCCCTGCGGCATGGCACACAGACAGTGGGACCAGGACAAGAAGTGCGTCTTCCCTCCATCATGTCCAAGGTTGCGCACACTGGGCCACACTGCCTTATCAGAAATCTGAACAGCCCCAGGAGATGACTGGAGAGGAAAGACTGGAGAAAAAGCCCAGCCACATCAGAAGGGATAATGTGGTCTCACTGCCTTTAGTGACTGCTTTCCTCTGGTCAGGACTCTGCCGCTCCTGGAGTAAGCGTCCCTCCTGTCCGATAGCAGCATTGACCCTGCGGGGAATTCTCATCCCCCTCCTTAGTTGTGACAGGGGAATCACGGTAGGTTTCAGGGGTTTGAACGGTTTGGGGAAGAAGAGCTATCTGAGCAAAGGGGAATTCTGTAAATATTTATCACATGCTTGAATACAAAGATGAGTAAGGCATGTAGCAGGGAGTCAAACACAGGCTAAAGGGATCCATGAGCTCTAGATGAATATAACAATGGAAAGACAGTTAATTTTTACTGTGATTTGAGTCAGGACTCCATAAGGCATTTTGGCTAGGACTTGAAGGATAAGCAGGAGTGGTTTTAAAGGGTATCTTCTACATTACATTGAGGTGGTTGCTCTGCACTAAAGCTACCTGGGGAGATTTTAGAAAACACCTCATCCTTAAATAATTGGATTAGATCAATCTGAGTGTAGCTGGACATTACAATTGTTGAAGAGCTCTCAGGCGATTTGACTGAGCAACAAGTTTAGACAACCAGAGAAAGAGGGTGGCTTTGGAATTAGACACCCTGTTCTATGCCTCATGACCTTGAACAAGGTCTTCTGAGCACGGTGTGAGTCTCCCACAACTGCACTATTTCCTCCTACTTCTACCCATGCCCTTGAAGAAACTGCTATGGGAGAGTCATTCCTCTTTGACAAACTTCCCTTGACTGAAAAAGCCCAGACCAGGAAGCAGGAAATCTGAATTCTGTCCCAGTTCCACCACTGAGGTACCACGCGTGTGCTGGGTCACAAGGGAGAGAAGGCAAAGACACTGAGGATTACAGGGTTAGCTAGTATCTTCAAGACACTGTGCTTGGTACTCAGCACACCTCAGGGCCTCAAGTTCCTGTCTGTGAAGGTTTCTACATCAGTATTGTAGGTCAGAGAGTCTATTTAATAGGCTAAGACTGGAATTATTTTTAAAAACAGATATAAAGCATAGTAGAAAAATTAAGCACATTGCATAGAATAGGGCAAGTATTATAAAGTAAAATTTTGTTCTACTTATATATTTGTATTCACTTGGTCATGATGTCAAATACATTTCATATTGTGGACTGTAAGTTAAAAAGTTGGAGTGGTCTCTTGAGCAGCACATATATGTGCACTAAAACTGGAATGGCACAGGGATTGGCATGGCCCCTGTGCAAGATACCATGCAGACTCATGAAGCATTCCATATTTTAAAAAAATATTATGTGTTTTATACCACAAGTAAAAAAAAAAGTTTGAGAAACACGAGATTAGATGCTCTCTACGGACCCCTTCTTCCTTCTCTATAGCGCATGATTATCCCAGTCCACCGTGAACTCACCTTTCTCTGACCTCCTTTTAATTAGTACCATGTAATTCTGGTCTATCATTTATTTTTTAAAGAGGGTGGCAAGATGTTATGGTGGTTAAAAACAGCCTATGGGGTTAGCTAAGTCTACATTTGTTATTTAGTTTCTCTACTTATTAGTTGAATGACCTAAAAAATGTACCCAACCTCTCTCAGCCTTGGTTTTCTCATGCAGGTGGTAACATCCAGGACACATGATCTTTATAAGATCAAATAAAATGCTGTAGGTCAAACTCTTAGCACAAATCACCTTGTTCACAGAAAGTGCTCAGTGTATGACAGTAAGTATTTTTATCTGACTTCCTGTCCCACCCAGATTTTAAGGCACAGTCTGTAATTCAGTGCCTGGCACATACAAAATTATAAATACCTTATCTGATTGGAAAAATAGGGGTTCCAGCGTTAGAGAGACCTGCATGCTGGAGGGCTGCCAGTGTCTCATGGGATGTCCCATTCGCATGCAGGTTTGGGAGGAAAGACAGGGCACTGTCCATGTCCTCTACCCACACGTCCCTTTGGTCTTTTCCTCTCACATGGTCAGATGGACCTGGGAAGGCAAGGCAGAAGGAAGAAGATTCTGGCTACAATCTGCTTCAAGAATCCAAAAGACCATGACATTTCAGTGCCATCAGATGGAAACTCGGGATCAGCTGTGTCACAGATTGGGCATCTACCTGAGATAGATAGCAATCAGAAATAAGGACAGGACAAAGAGATAAGAAAGAGCTGGTGGCCAGAATGCTGAAAAACTGGGGTAAGATTCAGACGTTGCCCCAGGAATAAACAGCCACCATCAAACAGTCAACAAACGAGCAACTCGCTAGGTTCTAATTGCCTCAGAAATAGGTTAGGAACCAAGGCAGTGCTTTGTAAATGACTCATTTCAGGAAATACCCACTAATCAAATTAGTAGGGCTTCTGTGTAATAGTTTCCCCAGATTTATAGGTAGTAATCATGTGAATTGGATCATTGATTCTAGAATGAGATAAGCAGCAATACTGGTAACCTAATCTACTTGTTCTAAGTAGCTACAAAGAAATTAGCTGCCTTTAGTGGAAGCCAGTCTATTACCGAAGAGTGAAAAGAAACCCACTTACCATGGCAGAGCTTCACACCATCCCAGTGTCCCTGGAGCACCAGCTATGCTGAGATGGTGATGGAGAAGGGAATAATGATCCATAAATAGATATATGGGAAAGGGGAGATAATGTTGAGTGTGAGGGAAGTCTCATGATATTGCACAAGGAAAAAAATGGCCTTAAAATGTTTAAAAAATAATAAAAGAATACTTATAGGACTATGTAAATTGTATTACAAAGCATAGGACTTTTGAAAGTAACACTTGATGCTAATTTTTTTTTTTAAAACTTGGTCTGAAGACGTATGGTGAAAAAGAAAAGAAAATGTATGTGAATATTGTAGCCCCACCTAAAAAATATGTTGCTAACACAATGGTTTTTTTCAGGAAAGAAAAGGCAAGGATGCCTGGAAATAGCTGCATCTAATCAGCCCCCATCCCAAGCAATCAACTGAAGTCCAGGAAATTCCATATGTAACCAAAAGAATAGACATCCTGGAGCATTTTGCTACAGTTAAGATTAGCGGAAACAGACCCCCATCAGTGCTAATAACAAAGAAAAACTAAATGTGAAGAAACTGCTGTGGGTCCCTGTGCCTCCCTCCTGGGAAGGCAGTGGCCGTGGGGGTGAGAATGGTGAGAATTAGGACACAGGCAGTTGCGAGGCTGTGCAGACAGCCCTTAGTTCTGATTCCACCTCTTCAACAGCAGCACAGAGCCGAGTTATTTTTCCAGGGGAAATAATGAAAACAACAGAGGCTCAGCTTAGCCCCCTGACTTATCCTAACAATCTTCAAAAATGTTTGTTAACATAGCAACAGTTTATGATTAAACCTTTTTGGGTCTTGTTTAAGAAATCCTTCCCTAGCCAAAAGAAAAAAAGTGTATATTTTCTTCTAAAAATTTAGAGTCTCATTTTCCCTTTTACAACAAATTACTCTTCTCTGTGGGATTGAAAGATACAAAAGCACAACCCACACAGGAAATAAAATTTACTTTATTAAAATTCATAACTTCTCCTTACTGAAAATATCATAAAGAGAGTACAAATATCAGCCACAAACTGGGAGAAAATCTTAACATCACATTTATCAAAAGTCTGGGATCTAGAGTATAGAAAGAATATCTACAGCCTATTGAAAAATGTACAAAAACAGTGATAAGGTAATTCACAAAAGAAATAGATGACTAGTCAAAGTATTAAAAGATTCTCAACTTTGTTAGCAATTGAAGAAATGCAAATCAAAATCATAATGAGATAACACTCTACATGCTCTAAATGGACAAAAAAATTATGAAGTCTGACAATGACAAATGTTGGTAAGAATGTGGAAAAACAACCTTATATATTACTGTTGGGAGTGTAAAATAGTACAGGTTCTTTGGAAAAGAACTTGGCAGTATCTGGCACAGTAAAGATTACATTTCTATGGCCCAGCAATTCCACTCTTAAGTGTGTATTTTAGATAAATTCTTGTACCTGTACACCAGGTGAACTATGTAAGACAGTTAATAGAAGCACTATAAATGACACAAACACAAGCAAAGCTGAGAAAATATTGTTTGAGGATACCGACATTCTAGTCAACTATTTTTAGAAAGCAAGAATATGATAAAAACAAAATTCAGGAAAGTGGGTTAGTTTGAGAGGAAAGCAGGAGAATGGGAATTGGGGAGAATAACACAGCTAATTTTAGTTATATCGTTAATGTTGGTATTCTTCCATTGGCCAGAAGATTTATATATAATTGCACATATTCCATGTTGGCACAGAATACTACACAACAAACTTTTTAATTTGTTTTAAAAGAAAGTGAAGAAAGAACAAAAATTTCTTAAGTCCTTTTTTCCAGTTCACTAATTCTTTCTTCCATTGTATCTAATGCTATATCCATCCTCTGAGTCTCTAGTCTCATTTATTGTTTTTTTCACCTGGAAGTCCTATTTGCTTTTTTCTTTTTTAAGTCCACTTGATTATATTTCATAGTTTCTAGTACTTATTATACTTCAGATATTCTATTTTTTTATTAAGTGTATCAAATCTACTTATTTTTTATTTTATAGTTGATAGTTCCAATATAAACCATTTTTGTAGCTATAATCCTTTTGTTTGTTATTTCCACTTTTTTTTGCCCTCAAATGACTTGTTTCTTCTTCTGTTTTATAATTTAGACATTTTAGTAAGTTTATAATTACCTGAGCAGACTATTTGAGGCCTTGGTTTAAGATATATTTATCCCAGAAGGTATTATTAATCATGAATCACTTTAAATTAAATTCTATAGGTGGTATTTTGGGACCACATAGGTAGAGTGAATTTTAGAGTCTGTCTCTAAACACTCATGAGGACCTCTTGTGAATAGGAATTTTCATGGTAGACTACCTAGAGCCAAAGTTGAGATAAGAAATTTTCTTTACTCTTTTCCTTTGTGGGATAAATTTTCTTCTTTTGGTTTACCCTTGCATTGAAAATGTCAGCTCCTGCGTTCTGGTCTATTTAGAGATCTTTTTCTATCTTCACCTTGTGTTCAGGTCCTGGGCATTGTATCCTGAACCCTGCTTGATACCCATTAAAATGATGACTCTAGACCACCAGGGATAAGTTAATGCCTGCACGGACTCATTGCCTCAGGGAAGTGATCTGTGAATATATGTGTTTTATTGTATTTTTTAGCTTTGTGTTATTTTTTCTATTTTCCTGATGGCTCAGATAAGCATTTTAACATCTTTTATTAAGCATTTTTAGGTTTTGTAAGCTGGGAAGTTTCCTCATGTTTTTTTTTTCTTTAATATTGTGAGACATGAAAGTTTCAGTACTATTCTTAAATTCTCTAATATACAATATTTATATTGTAAGGTAGACTATATTAAGGAACTGATATACTCCTTCTCCCTCCAGCATCCCCAGAACAAAAAAGTCTTCTGCACATATCAGACTTAAACAACTGAGTTATTAGGGCCAAGTTATCATTTTACCACATTACAGCATGGCTGCTGGCCAACTTCTTCTAGTAGGAGACAGATTGAACACAGAGAGAATGAGAAGGAACAGTGTCTGGTTCATGGATAAGTGCCCAGAATAAAGTACTTATTTTGAGTTTCACAACAATCTAATGAAATGGGTAGTGTTGCTTTGATTTTATAAATAAGAAAACTGAACCTAACAATGTCAAACAATTCATCTGAAGGACACAGAAGGAGCTGGAATGTTCTGAGAGATCATCCAGGTATATGTTTCTAGATTATCTTCAGAGGAGCTATAGACCAACGATTTATTCCTTCATCCATATGTGAATTCATTCAAGGTACCTTTCTGAGAACCTTCCATATATATGACACTGTGCCAGATACTGACATAGAAAAATGAGTAAAACAAAAAGCTTAAATTCCCATATGTGAAGGCACACAAGCAATTATGTAGTGCAGTAAGTTAAATGAGAACATTGGGAAAGTGCATCACCACTGAAAACAGCTCTTGTATAGATTTGGGGTCAAGGGAAAGTGACTGCTCACCAAAATGGATGGTAAGATGAAGGTTGAAATATCAATAACAAGTGAAGATGGAGCAATCTTTCTTCAAATTTACGTTTCAGGAGCTGACTGACTGTTCTTTTTCTCTAAAAAGAGGAAAGTTAACAGTTCAAAATTACTGCATATGAAAAGGATTTATTCTTTCCAGTTACCTGGAGCGAACCCTGCTGCAGTCCAGGATAAGCTCCATGCTGGGTGGAATAGATCAGTGATGCTTTGGTTACCCAGGTGGGATCTTTTCTGGAATTGAAATATTGCACAGGGGAAAGGCCTTGTCTGATACAATTGCTTATAATTTCACTTTCCTCTTAGATCACTCAAGTTCTTATTTCAGGAGCTATAATCCAGTTTTCTCAGACCTCCATCTCCCTACTGGCCAAGAAAGTTTCCATGCTGGGCCTTCCAAAATTAAGCTATAAGCTTTTCTTCCACCAAGGTTTTGAATCTAAGCACAGATGTCAGAGCTAATCCAGTTACTCCAAGCATTCTTTAACCCCTAGAAAAGTAGATTTATCTTGCTGACTTTGTAATGGTGTGGAATTTTCCTCTATCAGCAACTTTCTTCACTTTGTTGGTTATACCTAATTGGGTTTACCTTTGTCTGAACCAACATGATGGGCAGACCTTTTGGCAAGTGGACTGTGTTTATTTCTAGGGCTTAAAATGTGGGTCATAGGCACTGAGACTAAATATCCACTGGGAATCCTTATCCCAATCTAACTGTTTGTTCTGAAAACAAAACTGTCATCAATGACCCTGGAAAACAGAATCTGGAGCTTTAAGGATGTTGTAGCAGTTACATGATATTACAGCTAAACTCAGTGTGCTCAGTGGTGTTAATTGGGGTCAACTTCCAACATGCTTTTGAGGTCTGTGAATGCTACCACTACAACCTAAGTCTCTTAAAGGCTGCATACTTATAAGTAGTCCAACCCAATTCCTGGTCTCTTAGATAAGTCATTTTCCATCATATTTGGAGCATATAATTTGAGATTGGAGTCTTTCTTAGCTAAATTTTTGCTGAGTGATCTCTAGTGAGTGACTTATATCTATGATTCTTGGCAGTATATTTTGGGCAACACAGAAAGACTTGTTTCAAATCCTAACTATATCACTTTTTAAATATGTGACCTTGGGTATGTTACTCAAATTCTATTAGTTTCTTCATTTGCAAGGTTGGGGCAATAATGTTCCCAACAATGTTCATCTTGAAGGTTTGTTGTAAGGACTAAGTGAAATCATGTATGTGAAATGGCTCGCATGGGACATGGCTTAGAGTAAAGACTCAGTAAATGGTAGTTGTTCTGATTGCATTACTGTCGGGCATCATGGCATCAGTTCTACCGAGAACAGTTTGCGGACTTGTTGCCAAGAACAGAGGCTACAGAATTAGGTTCAAAACTGTAGGGAGAGCATGTCAAAGTGGAGATTGGTAGACTGATTTCCTACACCTACCTTTGCCCAGTCTTTGGCCAAAATCTTACAGTATTGTTGGAAATGTGAAACCAAAGGAGGACTGGCTGAAGAAGAGACAAGTGGCAATTATGCAATTGCTTGGCAGCTGTGGTCCTCTCTGTGACCACAGCCTGTGTCCCCCATTCCCATTGTGTACCAAGTCTCCACTGCTTGCAGCACCTCTTTGCTTTCCACATCATGAGTCATGAGATCGCTCTGTCCTGTGGGTCATAAATTGGGTCCTAAAGTGCCAAGGAGAACTGTGTTGAGTGTGGTGTTGAAGAAGACATGCTGGAAAATGACCATCAGATGAGCCCAGCTATTTGCATTAGTGTGCTGGGTGCTGTGCCAGGAGCCTAGGCAGCAATGGCCTTAGACAGCATCTCTGGCCTCAAACTGCTCACCACAATCTAGTGAGTGAGACAGATAAGCACACAGGCAATGCCATGGTAGAGTAGTGAATGTCACATAGGTTTCAGCATGGGGTTCTAGAAGCCACAGGTGAGCCTTCTAGGACGTCAGAGAAGGGGTTACCAGAGCTGAGAAGTAAAGGTGTAAACCAGGAGTTAGCCAGAAGAGCAGACAAGTGCTTGCAGGTGGACATTCTCCCGTGTGTTTCCTGAGATGTAAGGTGATGGTGGGAATGATAAGAAGAAACAAGAGGAAGAGAATTTGCAAAGAGGTGTGAAGATACCGTTAGTGCTGTTCTTGGAGGTGAGAAGAGCAAGGGATGTTTGAGGAAATTTTTTTCGGACTGCTATTGGTGCTTTCCTGATGTGTTGTAAGGGGCTTTTGTCACCTAAGGAAGATTGCTTGGTGACATGCACATGGATGCAGAGGATTTTTCTTCTCCAAAGACCCCACTGTGAGAGCCAAATCCTTTCTTCTCATCCCCCTTTCTCCTCCATCACCTCCCTAAATATTTCTTTTGCATCGCCTATACTTTGTGGAGGAGCTCTGCTGCCCTATGGGACTCAGGGAACAAACTCACAAAGGTAGGGTCTGGGATGGAATTCATGACCTTCCTTGCAAGGTACAACTTTTCATTAGGCACGAACACTTGCTGTCTGAGATTCATGCTGTCTTGATCCCCTACTTTGACCCTGGGCCCTAAACTCTGAGGGCCCCTTTGCTGGTTTCCCTCCCAGAGAGGGTTTTTCTTTCAGTCCCTATGTTTAGAAAAGGAACCATAGCACTTTGTTCCTGCATCCCGGTTCTTTCCTCCCCACCAACCTGTTTACAGTCACATGAATCCTGACTAGAAAAAGCATCCACGATCCATGATTCACAGAAATATCTAAAGTAAAATCAGTCTTCCTCCTTCTTTCTCTGTTTCTGTCTCTTCACCTAACCCACTGCCACTCTGTCTCTTCTCTCCATCTCTCTCCTCTTCTCCCTAACCATCTCCCTAACACCACAGGCACAAAAAAAATCTCTTCATTGTCCAGCTCTTCGATTTTCAGAACTTTTATTGATGATTGTTTCCCAGTTTTCATTTAATCCTGAAAAATCATGTGAAGTAGGTATGATTTTATATATATATATATATATATATATATATATATATATATATATATATATTTTAATGAGAAAATTGAGGGTCAAATGGATAAAGTAATTTGGCCAAGATCACCAGCTAATATGTAGCAGAGAATTCATATCAGGCCTGACTCAAAGCCCATGAGTTTCCTTTTGTATTTGATAAATTTTTCATAATTATGAAAGTTTATGCAATTTTAAATATATATATATTTGTAAAATTGGCATACATATATGCATGCCTATGTTATTCCGGGTAAATTGAGATACAATTGTCATACATCATTGTGTAAGTTTAAGGTGTACAACATGGTGATTTGATGCACATATATATTGCTAAATAAACGATTGCCATGACAATGTTAGTTAACACGTTCATCACCTCATATAGTTACCTATTTTGTGGTGAAAATCTTTAAGTTTTACTCTCTTAGCAACTTTTAAGTATATGATATGGTAGTGTTAACTATGCTCACTTTGCGGCACATCCAGTCTCCAGAACTCAGTCATTTTATAACTGGAAGATTATATTCTTTGACCAGTATCTCCCCCATCTTCACACCCTCCTCCATCACCTGATAACCACCATTCTACTGTCCGTATGAGTTTGGCTATTTAAATTTCACATATAAGTGATATCATACAGTGTTTGTCTTTGTCTGACTCATTTCACTTAACATAATATGCATGTACATATTTTATATATGTAATTTTCTACAAGAAATTAACTTCAAGCTAAGTTATATTCAAGCTATTCACATTCTTATTGGAAATATAAAATCTTTCCATCAAACCTCTTCTAACAATACATCCTTGAAAAAGGGAAGGGAAGGGGAAAGTCAAGGAACATATAGCAAGGACTCATGGACAAAACCAAAGGGGAAGAGCTGAGGGAGGGAAGGAGGGAGGGGGCAAGGGAAAGTGGTGGGGGGGAGGCAGAGACAAATGTATTTAAAAAGTAAATAAACTTTAAAAAAATAAAAAACAATTGTCAGTTTGTTGACAAATAATCACATCACTGTTTAGATTTGTAATTCTTGGATTCCTACCAAAATGAATATTTTTTCAAATGTTTATTAATCATTTATATGTCCTAATTTTCTGTTCTTTAAAGCAGGGGTTGACAAACTACAGCTCGTGGGTTGAATCTGGTCCACAGACTGTTTCTGTAAATGGGATCTGACGGGGGCACAGCCTCTCCCTTCCACTTCTGTTGTGTCTGTGGCTGCTTCTGTGCCTCTCTGCAGAGTGGGGTGGGTGTGACAGAAGCAGTATGATCTGGAAAGGCTTCAACATTTACCATCCATCTGGACCTTTACAAAAACGTTTGCCCACCCCTGCTTTTAAGAGTAGACTCCTGTATTGTCATGTCCTATTCCCTTTATCTTGAATTTTCAATATTTTTCCCATATGTCTTGTGTTGATTTTTTTTTTTTGGTGCTACTTATCCTCAGGAAAGAGATAGATCTAGATGTTATGTTTTCCAATAAGCAAGATGTAGGGGTTTTCCTTGACTGTTTTAGCTGACCACTAGCCTTCTGGTTGAGCTTCTTCTTGGGTCTACAGAAATGTGATTGCACATTTTGTTGCTTAATTTCCAGCGTCTGGCTGCTACTCTTGTAACTTGGCTCTGGGGTTCTAAGATGTGATTTTCTATCTCCACCCACAGTTTGTTTTTCTGTAGAAGCTATTAATAAAATCATTAATTAAAAAGGTATTTTTATTACTTTTGAAAGGGAATGTAGTATAATTTTTTGAAACATGAATTCTGGAACCAGACCACTTGGTTAAAAGAGCAGGTATACCCCTTACTAACAGTGTAAATTTGGGTAAATTATTTTTTTCTTTGTGCAAGCTTCTTATCACCTTTAAAAATCATGGGGATTATGCTATTGTCCTCCTCGTGAGCATTGTGAAAATGAGTGTTCACCGGGATATCCATGAGTTCCTCAACATTTCTCAGCTTTCCTTGCTGAGACTAGGGGTATGTGACTAGTTCTGGCCAATGGACTGGAAGTAGAAGGCTAAGGCCTTGAGAACTGGTTTGCTTTCTGCATCCTTTTCCTCTGCCACGGTGCCTGAGGGTGGTATCATAAGACGGAGAGAACCTGAGTCCCTGAGTTACTGGACGAAGGAGAGTGTCTGCTTACCTAAATCAAACTTTGCATGAACAATACATAAACTTGTGTTAACTGTGGAAACTTTGGAGTTATTCTAAACACTAATTAATATACAAAGAGTATTTGGATTCTGGACTAGCATATAAAGTGCTGTAAGAAGGTTTTCCTTCCTTATGCTTCTTTTCCTTCTTCTTATTATTAAAAAGACCATAATTCTTAGCTTGGACTCACATCTTTATCATTCTACTTATTACTTTATTTATGAAGAATGACCTTATGAGGTCATTCTTCATGCATAAGGTCAAACAACATGCATTTATCTACTACAGCTACACACACACACGTCCCCACCCCACCATCATGTTTAGGAAGGTCAATGGTCTCTGAATAGGTTAGAAACTTGGGGGTGGGGTGAGATAAGAAACAGTTCTTTCTCCATCTCAAAAAATAGCCACCCACATATTAAGTTCTGCTTGGACAGATCCTATGTCTCTGAGTGAGAGAAAGGAATCTACGTGGATTGCTACCTTCTCTCAGGTTGCTAGGGCTGCTCCATTTCATGAGGGAAAGCACAGGAAGGCCATCATTTTGTTTTCTTCAATACACTTCTATCCACCTTACAGGTGGTAAAAATTTCTCCCAAATTCTGAGGTAGGTTGCTTTTATCTTTCAATTAATTATTTTCATCTTTTTATGAATCTCAATTGATTCTTTATCAAGCTATCACTCCTGTTTCAGGTCTTCACTGAACATTCGTTCAGTCATGCCTCTTACACAGGTTACATTCCCCAAAAAGTTACTTTCATTCCGAAGCTGTTTGCTTTGATGACTCTTTCATTAGTTGGAATGTGGGACACAAGAGAATAGATATGATTAAGAGAGTTGCTGATGTTCTGCATTCTTCATCCCCCAAAATCTGCTCCGTTCAATTAGCAAGCTATCTCTTGTTTCTTTTTTGATATATCATGTATGCATGATCTAGCTTTCTTATTTTGGGAAAATATAACTCTGTTATTCACTGTCTATACCCCAAGCCCCAGTGCATATCATCTCTCCATGCTATTTTAGAGTCAGTTGATTTAAGGAAGTGTAAACAAGCCACTTTGGTGGAAAAGTGAATAGACGTAAAACCATGAAGTCTTAAATGCCAAACTTAGAATTTTGTAATGTAACTAATGTGGTAACCTGATGCAATGTACATTTTGCATCTTAAAGAAGCCACAGCTAGATCAAAGGCTTCATACTTACCTTGTTAAAGCATTATCTTGGCCCTTTTTCTCTTTAATCCACACAGAGACCATTGTCCCCAATGGAGGGAGCATGTTGTGGAAATAGTATCAACTCTAGAAATTTTCCATTTTGAATCTAAATTCTGGGCAGAAAGTTACTAGCTAGGAAAAATTGATAAAAACTACTTTGCTTCTCTGAGCCTCAGTTTCCTTTTTGTAACCTCACATGTCAATGAGAAGACTAAATAAGGTATTATAAAAACATTTGGGACAGCTGTTTTGCCTTCTTTCTTAAATTGATTAGTACTTTAAATCTTTAGTGTCAGAATCTCACCCAGAGACATTTTTTCCCCACAGAAGAGCACCTTTGTGCTACCTTCTGGCAAAGGTTTCAGCACCCTTCACTGAGGTGCAAGAACCTGACCCTCATTTCAATGAGTGTCGGTTTAGCTTCCTTTTAGGTGTGCATATGATGAGTTTTTCACTCTGACAAATTTCCAGAAAACCATTCTTCAACAAAACAGATGGTTTCCCTCCTCCTTTTTATGTAGCCCTTCGAAATTATAGTCAAATCTTCTGATAGTTTAATCTTGTCTGACACAACTTTGTTTTTTTGAGCACTGTGGATGGAGATCATTGTCACTTCTGTTTCTCTTTCTGCTCATGAAGGTCTCATGTAGCTCATTCATCTCTTTGAGGTTGTTGATCTCAAATTCCCATTTTATTTACCCACTGGTTCATTGATTGAACTTCATATCCTATCAGTAGTCCTTGGCTTGGAGATTTATGTGAATTCCTTTAATCTTTTGTACATGATGTAGTCATTTTATTGGAATATTCAAATGTCTGATAAAAGTAGGAGTCTGTTTACCAAAAATTTTGTGGTCATAGCTTGTTTATGCCCCATTGGGAAAGTAGTCCTCCAAGCATCCTGAGATGAGTTTTATTGGTTCTTATAATTTACCAGCTGGCTTAACCAAGCCAGATCCTTAAACTGTGTAGATCCTTCCCTTTATCATTATTGGCCTGGAACCAAAGGCATTGAGTACCTTTTGGAAAGCTGACCCACAATCCCCAACTTTGGACTATAAAGATAACCTTAAAGGTAAAGCTTATGTATTGAAGTATTCCAAAACAATATGGAAGGATCATTCCCTCTTGGACAGCCTTGTTGATTTTTCAGGGAAATGAACCATTATGACAACCTTTCTCATATCTTTGACCCATACCAGACTATAGGTCCTTAGTTTCATCTGAACTACCTTCAGAAAAATGATCCAAAGAACTACCCTCATAGGTACCTCTTTTTTTTAAAGAAGGTCTTGTTGTTTTAGATACTTTAATATTAGTGAATGGTGGAAGATTATTCTATGACTTTTGTGAATAGCCTCTAAGCTTACTGAAAGGCTTTTTTAACACAATCATGGCTTCTTCTTTTTTTTTTTTGTAATCTCTAGAGTTTTCCTTTTGTTTTTTGAAGTTACTTTGAGGATTATCTTTCAGAAGGAAAACAACCTGGCTTATAAACCACTTCTGAGCCTGTTTATCCAGAGTGGAAAGTGAGGACACTTTCAAGCATGAAGAAAACAATTAATTTCATGGGTATTAAGCTGTAGTTCCAGGATTCACCCTCAAGGACCAAGTGTCTCAGGTGACACCGAACAGGAGGATGTTGATGGCAATGTCCCTGGAAGACAAGAGGCCACACTGAATATTGCTGAATTTGTTTTCTGAACAAATATTTAGAAAAATTCACCCTTTATTTATCATCTCTTTACCTGTACACCTGATAAAACATCTATAAAAGTAACTGCAAAGCCAATTAATCACATGAGGACCAGCTACAGTTGTACCTCCTGGAGAAGGTACTGAAGTGAGGTGGGAGAATAGTATGTAGGGAAAGCTAGGAGAGGGAGGACAAATGGGTCACCCAGGGATGTGTCTCAGGAGGAGGCTGGGGACATCATTCTGGACACTCCCAAACCTCTGGATTAGGCCAGGCAGGTTCAAGCTGAGCTAGGAACTCATAAATACTTGTGGTAGCGAGTTAATCATTCAATGGATATGGAAACTATATGTGGACCTCAAGGTTAAAGGTTAATGGGCAGGGTTTCAAAAACAATTTTGTTCAGCAGTAAGTAATAGTCTACAACCAATGTCATGTGTTCCCACATTAAAATGCAAAACTGGCTCACATGAACTAATGCATTATGGATTCAAAATTTTAAAAAAAGATATGATAGGGAGACTGAGGAAGACTGAAATCTTAAGATATAAATAAAAGAACCATATAGTACATGGCACATATTGAGAAGTTAATTGTGCATATGTTGATCTTCTCTTGATAATGGTTTTGGGAAGGACTTTGTCTGTATCTTTCTGTTCTTCACATTGGGTCAATTCAATAAATGGGAGTTGAATTTCATTCAACCGATGTTACACTTGCATTGTGGTTGTATATTGTCTGTGCAGGAAAGAAATCAATGAAATTGGTTATAGTACAACTAATTCCCTATAATGAATTTAATTCATCTTGCCTTCAAATTGAGAAATAAGAAAAAAAATGATACACTCATTAATTAATAAAATTAAGGTATATGTTTTAAAAAACTGGAAAGGAATCCAGCTGTTAAGTTTCACTTAAAAAATCAAGGGAACTGAAAATGGATTTCTGACCTCCACCACACCACAGCAATAACAAACAGAGTAGAAATACTTCCAAATATTTTACATAGTAATGCAGTTAATCCTCATAAAAACCTGTAAGATAATATTATTGTCCTCATTTTATAGAGGAAAACCTCAGGCAGAGAGAGGTTACACTATTTGTTCAAGGTCATAAAAACAGAGACAGAACCTGAATTTGAATCAATGCATTAGGCTCTAGATTCTGCATTGTGAACCCCCAGTTAACTAGTTCACTGCAGTATTGTGAAACAAGCTGGTAAATTGCTAGAAAAAATACTGTAAAATTATGCTGTACAGCTGAAACTAATAAAATGTTATGTCTATTATACCTCATTTTTTTTTAAAAAAGAAATGAATCACGTATATTCTTACATTTGTGTCCTAGTTTTCTAGACAATGACACAGACTGTTAAGAATCTTAGTAAGGCCCCAACTGGTGTGGCTCAGTGGGTTGGTTGTCATTCTCTCAAACTGAAAGGTCGCCAGTTCAATTCCCAGTTAGGGCACGTGCCTGGGTTATGGGCCAGGTCCTCAGTTGGGGGCGTGTGAGAGGCAACTGATCAATGTTTCTCCTGCATGTTGATGTTCCTCTCCCTCTCCTTCTCCCTCCCTCCCTCCCTCTCTCTCTAAAAATAAATAAATAAAATCTTTAAAAAAAGAAAAGAATCTTAGTGAGAATTGCTAGTAAGAATCTTCCTTCTACAGACCTTAACTGATGAATTTTAGGTAATGACAAAAGAAAAAGAGAAAAAATAAAAAGAGAAGGGAACAAGAACAGTGAGGGTATTGACTTTTGGACTGTTTCTAGGCAAAACCTTTCTAAGAAGGTGACTTTTAAGTAAAGACTTAAAGGAACTGAAGAGGGAACCATGTGGATATTTGGAGGAAGAGCTTTTTAGCAAGAGGAAAGGACAAGTGCAAAGGCCCTGAGGTAGCGGCATGCCTGCTACCAAGGAATGAGGTCCCATGGTTGGAGTAGAGAGGACGGAGTATGATTAACAGGAGATAAAATAAGTGAGGTAAGTAAGAGGCAAATTACGTAGACCCACATAGATCATAATGAAGACTTAGCTCTTACTCTGAGGCCATTGTGGTTTCAGAGCAGAGGAGTGACATGATCTGACTAATGTTCTAATTGGGTCAGTGTGGCTAACAGGTCGAGAACAGGCCATGAAGATGAGGATGGGTAGGGGGCAAAGGCAGAAGCATGGAGACCAGTATGGAGCAGGGTGGCAGCAGTGGAGATGGTATTCAATTTTAAATATATTTTCAATAAAAAGCCTATAGAATTTTCTGATGGACAAGATGTAGAGTATAAGAGAGGAGTCAAGAACAGCATGATGGATTTTTTGCTGGAGTGACTGGATCATTGGAAGAATTAGTTTTCTTTTTGGTAGCAGTGGAAGGAGACCTATCAAGGGTTTGATTTTAGAAGGGATAGGTTGGAGATGACTATTAGACATTCAAGTAGAAATGTAAGATCTGGGGTTCAGCAAATGCTAGACACAAACATGTTGGAGTCGTAGCACATGGATGGTATTAAAGAGATCACCTAGGAAGTAAGCATAGATAGAAGAGGTTCAAGTACTGAATACTGACAATTCAGGAATTGCAGGGATGAGGAGAACCAGCAAAAGAATTTGAAAAAGAATGGCCAGTGAGGTAGGAGGAAAATAGAGTGAGCATGAGGTCCTAGGAACCAAGGAAAGAAAGAGTTTCAAGGAGAAGAGTGTTATCAATTGGTCAAATGCTGCTAATAGGGCAAGTCAGATGAGGTCTGAGAAATGAGTCCAGCATGTAGTAACATGGAGGCCATAGTGATGTTGAGAAGAGCAGCAAAGGTCAGAAGGAGAGTGTGGCTGAGTGGGCTTGAGAGGCAAGCGCAGTCTTTATTTAGTAATGTTGTCTCTTGGCTTGGCATCTTCTTAGGTGGGTTCCTGGTGGAAAGCAAGAAATCTCTTTTTGAAAGGTACTTCCATGGAGCTGTATGTTTGCATGGCTTTTTATCATGTGTTCATTTATGAATTCATGTGATTTCTTACCAGTAAACTCATGTTGATTGATGCCTCCCTTGGGAAAATATTGATGCCTCCTAGAAACATGGAACAGGCTGACTGCTGCAGGAGGGGAGGAGGAGTGGGGGACTGCTTGAAAGAAGGTAAACGGACTAGTCAAAGAACATGTATGAAGGACCCATGGGCAAGGACAGCAGCGTAGGGATTGACTGTGGGAGTTGGTGGGGGCGGGGCAGGCTGGGTGGAGGGAGCGAATGAGGACACATTCAGACAACTGTAATAGCATAAACAAAAAATATTAAATTTAAAAAGTGTTAAGTCGGCAAATACAAAAACAAACAAACAAACAAACAAACAAAAACAACTTAGTAGCTACCAAAAAAGAAGCCAGAAACAAATACTGATACCTCCTTTGGCAGAGGCACGGGAATGCACAGAAAAGGGATACATCATTCCAGTGTATCCACCCATCACACTTCCCTTTCCTTCTCCTTTGGACACATGTTTCACCGAGGTGTGATTACGGCTGCAGCTATCTCACCACCAACCAAGTGTGGGCAGGGGACCGAGGACTGGCCAACTGGAATGCTACATTTCCTCTGTCCCAGTGACTGGTTCAAGGTCAGCAGACCCACCACCCACCCTCCAGCCCCTGCATCCAATACATCCAATGGTGTGCCTGGCTTGGGGCAGGGGAGGTGGGGACAGTGGCTGGAATGGGGAGAAGTCTTCGGCTCCCCCTAGAGGCTTCAAGCTACATAAGGCAGGAGGCTGTGTGCCTTCTAAAGGTCAAATGGCAGGCCACCTTTGCAAGTGGGCAGTTGTTATGGCAGGGAGATCCCTGGCAGAAGGGCAGTCCACACAGGGAACCTCCCTTTCCGGCTTGGCCCCCAACAGCTGACTCGGTGCTTCGCTGGAGCGACCTCAAGAGCGGCCTGGCTGTTTTGCATTATCAGCATCCATTACAAAGCCACATGATAAATGATAGCCTGTTTCCTCACTTCTGTTTTTGAGGGCACCACAAAAGGACATCACACTCAACAGGCATGCTGGGCCAGGGTCCCCCCACCCCTGCCGTGAGTAAGGTTCTCTCCGGTGCATGATTGATCACAGCAATGGCAGGACTCCAGCTGAAGCTGGGGAGAGGCAGGATGGGCAGTGGGATTAAAGTGGATGGAAAAGTTAAAAGAGTGAGAATTTTTATTTTTGCAATGTGTCCCTCTGCTAACCATTATTTCAAAGCTTCCTGAGTGGAAACAAATCAGGAAACATCAGTGGGACTAATAAAATCTTACTGGGGAACAGCTGGGGATAGCATCGGTGATCATTAATAATAATACCATTGCGTGGAACCTTTGGTCATACATAAACTTGGCTAATAACCCTTTTTTCTTTCAATGCCCCCAAATTTGTTTTTCTGGACAACAAAACTGTGATTTAAAAGTTAAGGGACTTGCCCAAGGTCACCTACAGTGGATCAAGACAGCAAAATGTTAAAGTTATGTTGCTATAATTTAGTTTCTTTATTTTTCCAAGCTGGGTGTGCTGTTTTCCTGGATGTGCCCTTGTGTTACCACCTCTGCTTGGGGGGATCCCACTTATTTTCGGTCTCAGCTAACATGGCTGAACAATGTTACTTTCCACACTAAGGCAGCAGATAAACGCCCTAGAAAAAAATCCCCATTGCTTTCTCTGGCGATTGACCTGCCTGACCTGCTTGATATGGCCTTAAGCAAGAGTACTTCAGACTTTCAAGATGCATTGTGTTTGATTCTCTTCTTCTTTTCTTTGTGGTAGGAACTTTTGATACCCTGGTCTTCAATTTAAAAAAAGATTCACATTGATCTTAGCTTTTCTTGCTGTTCAGTGCTCATTCATTCATCAATCAAATGAATTTATAAAGCAGTAATAGTTATGGGGCACTTACTCTGTGCCTGGTGCCATGCTAAGTTCTGGAAGGAGAAAGGCACCCTCTAGTTTAAGTTTAAGGGTTAGAAAATCCTCCCTTGAGGGAGGATTGACTGAGGCGGGACTTGAAGGATGAGTGTGCTTCAGCTAAATGAAGAGGGGGCTGGAAGAGTCTCCCAGGACAGCAGGTACATATACCTGGAGGCAAGAGAAAGCAGGCCCCTCAGAGAAATTCCAAGTGTTCCATTAACAAGGAGGAGGACTCCGGAAACACAGACTGCAGAGGCATGACACATGTGAAGGGGTGTTGGCTTTCTCCCAAGAACAATGGGTAGCTAGCAGGGTTTTAAATACACGTGCTTCTAGCCTCACCTCTCTCTCGTCCTGGAACCTGAGTGGCCCTGAGAGAAAATTAAATGCTTTTTGATAATCCCTGAGTCCCCAGGCCCTGGCCCTGCTCTGCCTCTTTAACCCCCGGAATCTTGGATCCCAGTGAATTAATCTGCCTTGGAGAGAGGAGAGGGGCAGTCCTGAGAGGTATTGATTATTCCCTTGGCTAGATCTAATTTCAAGAGTGGCCCTGAACAGAAAATGGTTCAGAGAACTACAGGAGCCAAGGTGATGTGGTGAAGGGGTTTAGGAGAGAACAAGTATGGCCAGGAAGGAACAATTCAGTCCTAAAATCCTGTGATCCCAGGCCAAATTCCACAAGTGCTTCAGAAGGCACCGGGCCATCCTCTTAACTGTGCGGGGGGGATGAAAACACGAGGACACCGGCTCCTTGTCTCCTGCTGGTTTGTTTTGGGCGTGCCCTTTAGATTCCAGCTCTTACTCTCCAGTCGGGGAGTGGAATCTTGGAATGTGCCCCATTTTTTAACCTTTTGCCTCTCCTTTTCACCCGGCCCACCCCAGATAAAAAGAGCTGTCCCCGTTGAAACTGCTTTTGTCATTGCTTCTGCTGCTTCAAAGCCATCTCCTCTGCTGCCCAGGAGAGTAACTGTCTTGTCTGAGGCTTCCCTGACAGAGCAAGAGAAGGCAGCCCAGTCTTATATGACTAATCTGACGATCCTGCCTCGGGGCCTTTGCTCGGGCTGCGCTGTCAGCCTGGACACTTTCTCAAGATAATCTGCCTGGCTACTTGCCTCCTATCAAGTTTTTGCTTCAATGTTCTTTTCTTACCAAAGTCCACTTTACCTTACTTAATACCACCCATCTTCCCAGTCCTCCTTACCTCACTTTTAATTTTCCATCCATTTACGTTAGAATACACTATGTAATTTGCTTATTATTCTTATTGCTTATTGTTTTGCATCAAACAGGAATATAAGCTCACCAGTGCAGGGAGGGGTGCCAGGCATGTGGCAGGTGCTCACTGAGTGTTCATTGCATGGATGAACGCTCCGTCAGCAGGATGACACATTGTTTTCTCTGTCATTACTTTCACGCTACATTGGCAGTGGACGCCAGTATCATTAAGGTGCATGGTGCTGTGTGCAGGTACCATCTCTGTTCCAGGCTATTCTCAATATTCAGTAAATTCTCCTTAGACACATAGGAATGAAACAAAAGATAAGGAATTCATCTCTGGTAGGCATTGAGATCAAGAAGGAAAGGTTCATGATGCCAGCAGGCAGATCTAAAAACAAATGTTTTTAAAACAGAAAGGAGGGATTTCTGAGCCCTGAGGACTGTCCCTTGGTATGAACTCTCATGGAGTCAGGAGGTAGCAGGCCAGCAAACATTGACTGCACTCCAATCAACAAGGTCAGCAAAGAATTTACACACAGGAAGTCATCTATTTTTAATATTGCAATTGTTTTCCTGTTTTTCTTTATTCGGTATGTTACCACAGGAGCCCAATTCCAAGAGTTTTGTTTGAATGCTTTCCTCTCCTGTTTTTTCTTTTTTAAATTTGGACGCAGCCTTGTATTTCCAGAAAGCAAATGTTTTGCTATTTTTAAAGAAAACAAGGAGGAGGCTGGGGCATCTCCCAGGCTGAACGATGGGCTGATGTAAGGTGGCAGGGTCCCCAATGTGGGGATTCTACATGGTCACGCTGAAGGTAAGCTCTCTACTGGGGAACAACGGACAGGGTTTGTGGTGAGCAAGGAAGGGTTGGATGTGCGCTGAGGGAGCCAACCCAGGAGGGCAAGAGACTTCTTGCTACGCAGGCACGGCTTGAAGCGAGTCCTCAGTAGTCCAGCCCCTATCCCAGTCCTACCCGCCACACCCCCACAGAGCTGAAGGGAGACATTCCTTTCATACCCAAAGCTATCCAAGCCCCTCCTGGATTTCTGGGCCAATTATGTTATTCAGCTGAGGTTTTGTAGACCTTGTATTTTCTAAGCACCAAATTGCAAAGTTTCACAACTGTTTGATTGTAACTCGGCAATCAACCCTGTTTGCTTTGTTCTTTGATTAGCCTTTTGCAGCACAATGATTGGCAAAGTCTGGGCTGGAACAGAAGCAAAGGCTGTCTAGAGATTTTCCCAAACACAGATTCTTTATTGTCATGCAATTAATTTTGAGCGCCGCCTTGGCGTGGCTAAGCAGCTCACTGGATCCCAACGCCCCAAGGCTTGTCCGCTCCTCTTGGTCCTTACTGGAGTTTACTCCCTGATCTTTGGTCAGCCTCGCTGGCCCTGGGTTATGTAACATCTCAGCCTTGTCCCAGGGGTCCCAAGGAAGGCACTTCCCTCTCTGGACTTCCTGCCCTGACCTTGCAGATGTTTTTGTAATCTCTCCTGGAAATCTTGATAGTCCCTTGCCAGTCCTAGATTCTTGCCCCCAGCCTCTTTCTATACCCCTTGTTTGTTGTCTCTGAATCATATTCAGACGTGCAGCTTGGGTTCCTTTTTGCTGGTAGCTGACTCACCTCTTTTTTCTGGTGATATCAGCAGACTCCTAAGGGAAATGGTATTATAGAACAGAAAGGCTTCAAGCACACTTATCTTTCACAAAGACAAGAATCAGTATTGCAACTAAGATAGCCATGACCCAGAATGTTTTATATTCAGAATGATTTCAAATATGAATCCATCAATCCAAATGGAGTTGAGCAGTGAGCAATGCTAATTTCATATCAGAAGAGAACCTGTTGAGATTAAATCATTTATTGCTAATCAGAAATGCAGCAAAGAACTTTCCCCCGTCAGTATCATTTCCAATGTAGGGATCATGTTTTAGGAAAACAAAGCTTTCCACCTGATAAGAGCCAAGCAAATAGCCCCTTGTTCTAGACACTTAGCACTGTTGTTTTAGGCATCCAGTATTTGAAAAAAATTGCATTATTAGTCAGAATTGGCTTACCAATATCCTCCATGTTGTTCAACAAGCAATATAAGAATGCATATTCTAACATATACATTTAAATTTGAATAACAGGGCCAGAAAAATGTAAACTAGAGTAAACAGCAAGTGAAGATGAGCAACCTCCCTCGCCCTCCAAAATGAATCTAAAACAATTACAATAATTGAGCAGTAAATTTTGCTCAGAGCTTCCTGGTGGCCAAAGCAAAAAGGGAAATATGCTCACTTACACAGGTGTTATTGTCCACTAATGGAAAATTACCCTTTCCTAGAAAGCAAAACATTTTTCTTTTAGTTCTGAAGGAGATATCTCATGGAAAACTTCAGCAATGAAGATACATTTTCATAAAATTTTTTATTCTCTGGCTAAAGCAACTGCCCATGAAATGAAACCTTGGGTAGGTTGCAAAACCTCCCTGGACAGAAGTTTTCCGTCATGCCCATCTATTTTAGCGGATCTTTCATCCATGTATGGACAGTGCTGAGGGTGCTTCATTTCCATAAATGAGGCACTGTGCGAAGCACTCTGGGAGCATATACATACTTCTCGTACAAAATTAACTTGCTGTCCATCTCAGTTTGGGTTACTATAACAGAACAACAGATATGTATTTCTCACAGATCTGAAGGCTGAGAAGTCCAAGATCAAGACACAAACAGATCCAGTGTCTAGTGAGGGCCTTCTTTCTAGTTTGCAGACAGCCTTATTCTCCTTGTATCTTCACATGGTGAAGGGAAAAGAGAGAGAGGGAGAAAGGGAGAGCAAACTCTCCTGGCTTGTGCCACCCTGGTAGCCGGAACTGAGACCAGGGTGCTGTGATTATCCAATGAAATGTGTTCTGTTATAAAAATAAAGGCTGCAAAAGGCTCAAAGCCACTCATGGTTTTCCCTTCTTCAGAAATGTCCTCTATTTGCTAGCCTGGATAATTCGGTTTCTTCTGTGGTCCCCAATTGTTCTTTCTAAATGAATTTGGGGGTCACATGGCAGATATTGATCATTCAATTTTATTATAACTGGAAGAGAAACAGTTAACTTTAAGGAAGCAACAGTTCTGCTTCCTTTTCTGGCCAAAACAGCTTAATTTATAAAATGTTCCCTATCACCTCACTGCTATTACCAGGGGAGTTTGGTGGAAACCTTCCTTAAGTCCCGAATTCCTATTAGCCACCAAAGCCTGCTGGGGTCACTGGACCTCAGGCTGAAAATCACACACACACACACACACACACACACACACACACACACACACACACACTCACGGTGAAAAATTAATCATTTCTTGATATGAATCATAGCATAAGGCTAGGGAACGCTTTACATATATCCTGCGGCGAGGAGGGGGGTGAAGCCGGGGGACCCCCTTAAAGACATAGGGTGCACCCAGGGGGCTGCATCTTTGACATACATGCTTTTTCTTCTCCCACCTTGATTTGACTACTCTACTTGACACTGCATGTGTGGGAGGAGAGGCAGCCAGATGGAGCTTGTCAGAGGGGACACGCCTCTCCATTCAGACCACGTCGTGCTGTCCAGAATGTTTATACCAGTCCGGGGAATGTCTGAACAGTGGCACAGGAAAAATGAAATTAAAGATAATATTCAAACATCATTTTTCCCAACACCAATTTTCTACACTGTATGTGTAATATGTCATCTGCATGCCTGAGATGTGTGAGCCATTGCACATTTATACAGAACAGACTTACCTACCTCATTCTGTCAGGCTAGAAATCATTTCTCCCTTGTCTCCAAAAACTGGTTGAAAATTTCACCTAAGATGTCCCTTTTGAACTTCAAATTCAACATGTGTGTAAGACTTCCATGTGACCAAAACCTCAGAATCATCTCTTTAAATCTCCATTTCCTTTTCGCTCTCTAATTATATTTCAGTCTATTTATCAACCTGTTTCCCCACCCCACCCCCCAATAAATACTGAGCTCCTTCTGTGCACTTGGCACTGTGCAAGGCCCTGAGTGTGTGACAGGGAGGAATAGCGGATACGGTGCCTGCCACATGGAGGCAACTGTGTGACAGAGGAGACAAAGGGTACTGAAATAATCATAGACACAAATAAGGAATTATAACCAGGACTAGAGCTAAAAGGAAAAACAAACTCAGCTGGTCCTTGTTCCATAATTACTCCTGAGCTTATTCCTTCTTTTCCTTCGGCATAGTCATACACCTTGGCTAGGATTTATCATCTCACATCTAGATCTCTGCATGAGGCTTCCTGTTCTAGTCCTCGCCTTAGCACACTGAGGACTCATCATTGCCAACACTCCTTGGACGTTTAGCCTGAGTGCCTCTTTCTCTGAATTGTCTTCCTCATTTGGCCCAGTACACCATTGTTCTCTCTCTGAATTCTACCACTCTTTAAGACCCAGCAGAAGTGCGATCCCTTCTTTGAATTGGTCCTGTAACCTCCAGCCAGAATTGATCTCCCTGCAAGAAGCATTCTTTGTCCACATCATTTGGTGGCATAGCTTACAGAGTATGTTAATTTGTGTGCACCTTCCCTCCTGTTAGTCTGTAAGTGCCTGAAGGGCAAGGACTCAATATTGTGGTCCCTTATCATTCTTTAGGATGTACCAGCATCTGCAATCCCTTCCTATATTTTGAGAATTGAGCCTTTGTTGAAGATCCAGCCCAATTCCTACTGTGCAAGTTTCCACATATTCATGTTTCCTAGCTTTCCTTGTAATTAGGATGTATACATGTGACATACACTCTTCCAAAGAGATGCCCCAGATGAGGTCCTGAATGAACTAGTGATGCAAAGCAGCACTAACATCAATGATGCTGTTGGAAGTAGCAGTCCAGCAGGACCAAGGCCCTAGGATGGCAGTGGTGGCAATGCTGATGGCATATTTCAGTGCCTGTGACTGTGAGGTCGGTGGTGACAATTTTCTCACCAAATTGGGTCTGCAATGTGAACTTAGGCTTTGTTCCTGTTGACATAGCCACATCTCCCCAGGGTTCTGTGAGTCAGTCATTACCTTCTTATGAATCCCTTTCTGCTTAACTCAGCCAAAGTTTATGAGGGGGGGACCCTCAAAAATCAGAATTTATTTATAAAAAATTGTGTATTTATTCTTACATGTTTAAACTTTAGTCACCTTCAAAGTACTCTCCATTTGTTGCAATACACCTATCAAGATTTTTCCCCACTTCTCAAAAGAGTTTTTGAACTCATCGATTTTAATGCCTTTTAATGCTTCTGCTGTTTTTTGTTTCAGCTTGTCCACATCGGCAAAATGTTTCCTTTTGCAAACTTTTTTCGTCTGGAGAAACCTAAAAAAGTTGTTCAGGGCAGGATTATGTGAATAGGGAGGGTGAGACATGGGGGTCATGCCATTTTTTTGGTTAAAAACTGCTGAACACTCAGCACAGTATGGGCATGTGCACTCGTAAATCTCCCATCGTGAAATGGGCAAACACGTTGAGAGAGTCTTGAAAAAAATTCACTGAGGCTGAATGTCACCTTTCACAACAACACCAGCTGGTACACTGATGTGGGGGAAGATTGTAGTCCAAGGGACCTGCCCTCCAGAAGATAACTCCTTTTTGGGGAGTCCCCTCTTGTATTTTAGCCTCCAGGGGTGTCAACACAGAGCCTCAATCCTTGCAGGAACTTTGGAAACATTTGTTGAATGAATAAATGAGTGAATCTATCATTGTTAACTACAATAGCCTAAGGCAGTGTTTCCTCATCCATAAATGGGCTAATAATAATTCCTACTCCAAAAGGATGTCGTAAAGATTTGATGAGATAATGTATGCACAGCAATTAGCACATAGTAAATAAACAGTAAAGAGTAGTTATTATTGGTAGAAATATGGGTCTGACGATGATAATAAATCAATGTACACCCCTTGCTCACACAGGAAGAGAGAATGGGAGTAGGTTCTCCCTGTCACGGACATGCATCCTAAACTTCTAAACTTGCTTCATTTAATCCATATTTAAACATCAGTTACCTCTGTGTTTGCATAAAATCTTCAGGGTGTATGCCTGGGTTTGTCACCTGGCTGGGACAGTGAATGAAACTCTTAAGTGACAAATCACCTGAGAGTGCACACTGAAGCAGGTGCTTCACTTGGCAACACTAGACCACCTTGAGAGCCTCAGGGAAAGCACATGTTTGTGGGAAGAGTCCAAGGTCAGGGAACCCAAGGTTAAAGAACTGCTGCCACCAAATCTTCAACTAGAACAAGAGGTTTTTCAAAGAACCAGAGCGCCCCTTGCAGGACAATAGAGAAATTTGAAGAATGAAGGCGTACTCAGAAAGCCGACTATGTAACTCAAGGAAGAGAAAGCAAGAGTTCCTGTGAACACCACGCTGAGAACAGATTCCAACTGACCAAGCAGTGAGGCAGCAGAAGCAGATGGCAACCTGTCTCTGAATGAGTTGCTGAAAGGAAAGGACAGTCTTTAAGCTGTGGATCAAATGTCTGTCCTTCATACAGGTGACTCTCATATCCACACACCCAGGGCCAGCATTATTATTTTTTTCAATTACAATTGGCATACAGTATTATATTAAGGGCTAGCATCTTTGATATTTTGTTCATCATGGATTTCTTTGCATGAAATTTGACTTTTAAAAATGTCTTATTACATTATACTATCATTTATCTTTATTGCTGAGGGTTTTTGGGGGGGGGGTGCGGAGCTTAAATTTTGCTCCTTACTTGTCTCTACATGGTCTCAGTCTGGCTCATACCAAACTGCACAGCAAAGACTCCCACATATGATAACCTTCACTCCTCAGAGCAACCCAAGAGGTAGGTATCACTACCTCCATTTTACAGCGAAACAAACTGAGCCACAGAACAATGAAGTGGCTTGCCAAAAGTTCATGCAGCTAACTGAAAATTGTAACCTGTTCCAGTCACATTTGAACCCAAGCTGCATTCTTTCCACCAAAACATAACTGCAATCCAGGGCCATAATACAGAGAACGGCATAGGGAATCAGGTAAAAATCCATTCTAAGATGTTATTATAATTAAAACTGAGATCACAGGATCCTTAAAGCAGGATCACCGTAGGCGTCCAAGCAATTGCTTTCCAAGGAGAACTTAACGTGCGCCTCTCAGAAGGTAATATCGAATCAAATGTTCCCATGACATTCTCTGCCCCAAAGAAACTTTAAGTCATCGGCTGGATTTGACATGCAAGCCTCTTGAATGTCCCGAAACCCTTCTTTTGCTCTCCTGGTCCATCATAGCAACCTGCTTTAAGTATTCATTTCTCCCTTAGTTAAAACCAGGAATTGGTTTCCCTTGGATACACACCATCAAAGCCATTTTTAATTAAATTTCGGAGAAACTTGGCCGAATGAAGGAAAAACATTTGACTAGCCAGGCAATCTTCTTGAGAAGGATAGCCAGAAGTTCTGCAAAAAAATTGTTTTCATTATTTTATAATTACAGCTCATTCTTGCTCACATGCCTCTTTACAGACAGCTTTCTAAAGAACACAGTCAATCACCTGAGAAAAACTCAAGCCAGCTGGACTTTGGCCACAGGTGTAAACACCGTTCGGGAGTCCTTGCAGCCCAGACTTCAGTGCTAAGGCTATTCAGGAAAGACGAAGCTCTCTTTCAAGTGCTTACTTCATAGTTTAAAAAGTGCAGTGTATTATTAGGGAGACTGGTGGATAAATATGCTAGGGAAGACCCTGGAAAAAAGAAAGACATTAATTCTTTCATGCAGGTGCTTTCGGTCTGGGTTTTAGTGGTGTTGAGATGGTTCAGAACTCTGTGTGGATTCTTCTCATCTAGTGCAATTTTTAGTGCACAGACAAAAGCCATTTACATTAAGTGAATGTGTGAGAATATATTTTTTCAAGAGAAATGTGACTGTGGCACTCCCCTTGGGTACCTCCCCTTGGGTCCCCTTGTGCACTCCCCTTGGGTTTTTCAAGAGCATTTAATTCACTATTATTAAATGCTCTTGAGAAACATGGTCAGATGTTCTCAAGGGGAAAGGCTTATATAAATTAAATGTCCCCAGTGAACTGTTCATTATTTATTTATTAAACAATTATTGATGGCTCAGGCAGTGTTCCAGGAGCTGGGGATATTGCAGTGATTAAAGCAGGCAAATCCTTGCCTTCTTGAAGCTTACATTCTAAGCCAGAGACAGACTATAAGAAAACAAACAATCAACTGATATAATCTTAAGTACTAATGAAAAACAATACATCAGGGTTAAGGGACAGAGACTGGTGGGTGGTGGGGGCAGGCTATTGGATATGGGATATTCAGGAAAGACCTTTCCAAGGAGGTGACATTTGAACAAATATCTGATTGATGTGAATGGGTGAGCCATGTGAGAACTGGGTGGGGCGGGGGGTGGTCTTTGGACAGAAGAACCTTTTAGAATGTGAACTCCATGAAAATAGGAACTTGTTTTCTTCCATGTATCCCCAGATACAATGAATGTGCCAGGCATTTAATACATGCTTGTTGGATCTTTGCTAGTGCAAAGGCCTTGATGTGGAAACCTTAAAAAGAGCAACACGACCGCTGTGGCTGGAGCTCAGGAAGCTGGGGAGGGGTCAGGATGCAATACTGCCATTGTTTTTCTGGCATTTTTATTCATAGAACCTCCTTTTAGTCTCAAAGGTGCTTGGTTTGGATAGATACCGTACACGGTTACTTTCCTAACTGTGATGGGAAAGCAGTGGAAGACTTTGAGTAGGGGAGCAGTAATATTTCCTTTGTTAAAAAAGCTTGTTTCACTATACATCTGTCTAAATGGCCAAGATCTGGAACACTGGCAATGCCTAATGCTGTGGAGGATGTGGAGCAACAGGAATGTTCACACTTGCTGGTGGGAATGCAGAAGTGGTGCAGCTACCTTGGAAGGCAGTCAGGGGTTTCTTACAAAAGTAAGCAGGCTCTTACTGAACAATCCAGCAATCTCTCTGGTACTTACACAAAGGAGTTGAAAACTAATGTCCACACAAAAACCTGCACATCGATGTTTATAGAACTTTAATTCAGGGTTATTGAAACTTGGAAGTAACCCAAATGTCCTTCAATAGATGAATGGATAAACTAGTACATCAAGACAATGGAACGTTATTTAGCACTAAAAAGAAATGAGCTGTTAAGTCATTAAAAGATGTGAAGGAACCTTAAATACATATTACTAAGTGAAAGAAGCCAATCTGAAAAGGCTACATATTATTTAATTCCAACTATATGACATTCTGGAAAAGGCAAAACTGTGAAGACAGAAATTAGCAGTGATGGCCAGGGGCTGAGGTGTAGGAGGGATGAATAGGTAGAGCACAGAAGCTTTTTAGAACAGTGAAAATATTCTGTAGATACTATAATGATGAATATGTCATTATGCATTTGTCCAAACTAATAGAATGTATGACACCAAGAGTGAACTGTAATGTGAACTATGGCTTTGGGATCATAATGATGTGTCAATGCAGGTTCATCCACTGTAACAAATGTACCACTCTGGTGGGGGATGTTAATAATGAGGGAAGCTGTTTGTGGAGGAAGGGGATATATGAAAACTATATATTTTGTCCAATTTTGCTGTGAATCTAAAAGTGCTCTAAAAAATAAAGTCTTAAAAATATTAGTAAGGCCAATCTAACTTTATCAATCACTGTTATTATCACCATTATTATGACGATGCTAATGCACCATTAAGAAAGTTTTACCTCTAAAAAAGCAAGGATGAGACAATATCAGAAAATCAAAGTACCTCACCACATAAATAGACTAAAAGAAAAAAACTATATTATTATTGTAATAGAGCCAAAAAAAGGTAGTTGATAAAGTTTAATAACTTGTTATAATTAAAAATAAAAACTCTTAGAAAATCAGATCGTGAAGGAAATATCCTCATTTTATAGATGTAATATGCCAAATACCTACAGTGAACATTATGTTTGCTGCAGAATTTCTAGAATTCCATCTAAGATTACAAGCAACACAGAATTCTTACTATCACTGCCATGATTTAACTTTGTATTGGAGGTCCTGGACAACTGCATTATAAGAAAAAAATAAAATGAAGCAAAAGGATTTGAAGGGAAAATAAATAATTGCTATTTGCCATAGACAAGATCATCTACATAGAAAATGACAAAGTAATCAACCAACTATTAGAACAAATAAGAGTTTGGCAAGGTTGCCAGATACAAGTTATAAAAATCAGTAACACTTCTCTACATCAGTAACTAAATATATTTTTTAAAAATAGACTTTGCAATAAAAACAAAATTATGAAGTACCTAGGGACTAACTTATCAAAAAACATTTTATAATCTCTTTTGTGTACTGTGTAGGTAATATTCATTCTGTGAATATTCATCAAGCTGTAAAAATAAAATTCAGTGCACATTTCTGGACAGATGTGATATATAACTAAATAAGCTTTTAAAACAAGAATAGGAACATTCCAAAGAGAAAAAATAAGATAACAAGATGAACTAGACTTATAGAAATTTAGAAGTATTGCAAAGCAAAATAATTGAAACAATTTGATTTAGAAATGACTACTTAATATCTCAGTGGAGAAAATACAAAACCTTATTAGGGATTATAATAAGATATGAATAAATGAAGAGTTACTCCAAGCTCTTGGATGGGATGACAATATAATAAAGGATGCCATTTCTTTGCAAAGAAACTATAAATTCAGTACAATCCCAATAAAACTCCAGCTAGATTTTCTTTTTAGAAGCTCAACAATTTTATGTAAATTTAATAAGGAAGTTTAATGATCCACGAGCAACCAAGTCAACTGTGGAAAAGAAGAGAAAAAGGTCGGGGATGGGCACTTGCTCTACCATCAAGTCACAGTTGTAAAAACAGTGCAGTTCTGGTGAAGGAACAAACAGAATAATGAAGCACAACTGGGGGCTCAGAGAGAAAACTGTGTTCCTAACACCACATACATGAATGGACTCCAGCTGTGCTAAGACCTCAGTATAGGAGTGGTAAAGACATCAAGTTAATAGACAATATTTAGGAGGCTATTTTTGTAACTCAGAGAAGGAGATGAACTTCGTAAGCAACACTCCCAAAATATACACCATGAGACAAAAATGGATGGATTTGACAACATCACAAAGAAGCTTTTTTATTCAGTTAAAATAACGTGGATACAAGTAACAGAAAGGATGGAGGCTTGGGTAAGAGGGTGAGAATTCCAATAGAAATGCAGTCCAAGAAAAATAGTGCTTCATAGAGGAGGATACATAAAAAGATATCAAGCCTATGATGAGATGCTCAAACTCACTGAGATTGCAAAAACTGCAAATTATAACAAAGATGATCACTTCACACACATCAGATTAGCACAAATTACAAAACTGGAGCTTGTACTGAGTACTGTGCAGAGGTAGGATTGTAAAGGTCTGCATGTCCTGCTGGAGGGCCTGTGGACTGGGGCAGCCATGTTGGGTAGACACACCTCTATTCAGTTAAATTAAAAATCAGCTTGTCCTATGACTCAGCCATCCTGCTGGGGAATCCAGAGGTTTGCTGTGGGCAGGATAGCTGGGTGCCTGTCTCAGAGAAGGTCTGACAGAGGTTCACACAGGGACATATATGAAGATGTTCATTGTTTCTCAGTTGGTGGAGGCAATCTGGAATCCCTTACTGGGGGAATGGAGAAATGTTTGTAGAGGACATACACTAGGAAGTATTATAAAGTGGCTAACAAAGACGACATATGCCTAGCAACATGAAGAGGCCTTAAAAGCAGAATTCTAAGTAAAAAAGTGAGAAATAGAATGATGTATGTGGTGTAATACAATTTGTTTACGCTGAAAATACTGCATACAAGACATCAATAATTGCTTTATAAGAAATATGAAAACATGCAGCCATAGCTGAAAGTAGCTGCACATTGACCAATGATGCTGCTGCATGATGAACCGAGGATTTTAATTTGAGACCTAATGTTGAATTTACAAAAGAAGGGAGGGAGAGAGGTAGGAAGGAGCTGGAGTGGATGGTGACCCTTATCCAGGCTGTCTTAAGGCTGGCCTCTAAGAAGTTGCTTGTGGAAGAAATAATAAAAAGAGAAGGGTTTGGGGGCAGGTCTGCTCATGGAAGCACCCAGCCATGAGAGTGTGGAGACCAGACCAGAGGCAGAGAGACGAAGTCTGGGAATCTTATTGACCTAGGCAGGTGCCAGAGTGGAATGGCTCCTGTGCAGTTGGGATCAGAGATGGGTCCACGGTTGACTCATGGCACCTGGCAAGGGTGTCAAGGGATACAGGAAAGACACCTCTGAACCACGCCCGAGGACACTGAGCAGCAGTGAGGGCACGCTTCACTCACGGCTGTTGCCCACACTCCTTTAATGGGTCCCAAATTGGCCGAATGGGTGAAAAGGTCTGTTGTAGAACCAATAATTCAAAGTGAATTTAAAATGTACAGGAAAGGCCCTGGACTGTGTGGCTTATTTTGTTGGAGTGTTGTGCCATGCACCAAAAGGTAGGGGGTTCGATTCCCAGTCAGGGCACATACCTAGGTTGTGGATTTGGTCCCCAGTAGGGGTACATATGGGAGAAAACAGATCCATGTTTCTCTTTCATATTAGTGTTTCTCCCTTCCTCTCTCTCTCTCTCTCTCCTCTCCACCTCTAAGAAAAGTAATAAATGCATCCTCAAGTGAGGATTTAGAAATTAACAATAAAATAAAATATAAAGGAAGGCACAAAAATGAAGACATGAAGGCTCATAGTTAGGAGAACTAAGTCACAGTAAAAAAAAATAAGGTTGTACGTGTACTGAAATGTTTCCCAAAAGGACATGGAAACCTTGTAAAGTAAGGCATTAGGACAATTCTCTGATGTATAAATACTTACAGCCCATCTTTGAACGTTTTGATTTTTCTATAAACAAACCCTTGCCTGGGTATTAAGCCTCCTTTTCTCTATAAGTCTCTATAT
Organism: Pteronotus mesoamericanus; assembly: GCF_021234165.1. NCBI lineage: Eukaryota > Metazoa > Chordata > Mammalia > Chiroptera > Mormoopidae > Pteronotus > Pteronotus mesoamericanus. Next base: position 32,721,820 of record NW_026555234.1, on the reverse strand, counting down.
CTATCATGTTTTCTCCAGAGGCGGAACCTATTAAAATTTTTCTTAACTCAAGTCACTATATTCTAAGTTAAGAAGTCATGTGATAATTTATTTTAATTATTCATATTTTTTGGTCTTTAAGGACAAGTAAGTGCTCAGCAGGTCACCATGGAAACCAGCCCAAGTTCTGTCAGGTTTTATCAATCTTCCCTCTCAAAAATCCTCCTGTTGATTTGACCATTAAGGACTGGAGGCCCAGACAGTAGCTGCGATAAGCTCCAAATATTACCCAATGACCATAAGAGTCTGAAAATGTCACACTGGAAAGCAAGGCAACCACTGACTATCCTTCAAGGATGCCACGCATATCACAAGGGGCAGTAATCATGGATCCTGTAAACAGAGTATTCATCCTTCCCTGGTGGGGTGAGAAATACCTTTTCCTTGCCTAGTCTACTTTTCAGGATGGACAGGGGTGTCCATTGTGGGGCACCGGGAGAGGGATTCCTGTTACAGCATCCTATATATACAGGGTGGGCCCAGGACCTTGGACACAGAGCCTGGCAACTATCAGAAGGGAGATGGATATGTGTTTTTCAAGTAATTCAATAGCAACAGACATTCGTTTACTCAACTTTTACAGCAATGAAGTAACACGGCTCATCCCAAGCTGGCTTTTAAGAAATGTGTGGTTAAGTTTTTTCTTAAGATGTTAAAAAACATCTCATATGCAGATACAAGACTAATATGCCATAATCCTTAATATGATCGTGCCCTTTAGCAACAGACCTCCAGCCTTTGTCCCACCTCCTCCATTCCTGCTAGATGGCACCAATGATGTCCAAGATGGATGGAGCCATGTCAGCCTTGCTCAGCGCTCACCACCCACAGCCCAGTAGAGCACCTGCCCCACAGGAGGGACTCGATAAAGTATTTGTTGAATAAATAAGTGCGTATCACCCGGCTGACTATTTCTCTCTTAAATGGGTTGTTGATACAGCAGTTCTCAGATTTCCAGATTTCTCAGACAAGGAACATTTCCAAAAAATATGTTTCAGGACCCACATCATGGAGCCAACTTAGAGTTAGGACTAACAACAAAACAGAACAAAATAACATAACATAAACAGCTCTATGATGACCACTTCATAGAAGGAAAACTTTTCTTTAATTTCAGAAAGTTAGGAAAGATCTAACCTAAGAATAAAAGTAAATTCTTAAATTCAACATATTTAGATTTTTGAAAAACCTTTTCCAGTGTCCTTCTTTCCCCCTTTCCATCACACAACAAGGAGGAAATCTTGTCATGGATCAGGATTGGTTGTTAGACCAGTGTTTGGAAACCAGATATAACTGACCTGCTTGCCTAAAATAGTATCAGGAGTAACTTATTTTCTCTTTCTTATTCTCTGTCTACTGTCTTGTGTCAGCTGTCTTCTAGTAATATTAAACAATTCCCACTTTTTTTACATATAACAAATGAAATCTATATTTCTCTCCCCCATAATTTAACTGTTTGCCTAAAATAATTTCAGATGTCCTTATTTCCTTTTTTCCTGCTTTTCTTTGTGCTATCAAATTCTTGCCATTTTATGAAAATGTCTTTATGAGGTTAGGTGTACCCTTATCTTTTGTCATCTTTGAGACTTACTGCTAAGATCTGGTATTCTCATAATTTTTTTAATTCAAGGAGCTTAACATGCTTTGCATACTACCCACTAATCCCCTATTATAGCCCTTTCTACTTAGTGGAAGGGGAGGCAGGCATTCTGTATTCAGGCCCAGCCTTGGTGATTTAGGTGTTGAAGTTTTTCTAACAACTTCCCCCAAGTTGGAAACTTCTCCTCAGAGAGACTAAAGTTGAGTGATGGATCAAGGTTGCCTGGGGACCCTTGAATCATCCAGAGGAACTGCTACCTGTATGAAATAGCTTGGCTGAAAGGGCTGGTGGGAGTCTGTACCTCCGGCATTCTACCTTACTATTACAAGAAATGTATAACTCTAAGAAAATATTTGCTGTTAACAAAGATAAATGCATTGTTCATGGCAGGGAAAGGGTACAATGAAATATATCATTTCCCCCTCCCATAAAATCAGTTTCATGGTAGCTGTACTCAGAGTTTTATTTTGGTTTGCTTCTCCCAGAGAGTGAACTTTCACTGGCTGGCTGGTTCCAAGAGACGTCACAGATAACAAACTGTGCTAAGATCACCACCTAGCGTTTGACTTTGAAGTTACTGCTATACAAGAAGAGATCACTAATTTTGAGCTTCCCTCATCTCCTGATATGAGAGTATATTTTGCTATACTTTCTGCTGTATTGACTGTTCATTTTGATCTTTGCTTTGAAATTGCGTTTGTCCATGATCTGGGTCTTCGGTTACCAGTGTTGTGCATGTTTTATTGTCCAGTAGAGTGACCAAGCACATAATTTGGTTTTTATTGGTTTTAAAAGAGGATTGATTTGAAAATGTGACTTTAATGTTCCTGAAGTTCGATCCTTTAAGTCTCAGATTTCACCACTTCCTAGAGACTTCTATAAACTTTCCTCAATTGCATTCTCTGCTGGATGGTTATCCCTTCTTTGCATTTTTTAAGACTGCATATATATCATAGCTCTAGTCATTGTGGAGGATAACTGGCTACTCATCTGCTTCTCATTCAATAGGATGCACGTTCCTCAAGGGCAATCACTGGGTCTCATGGTTTGTGTTATACCCTGAACGTAGCATAAGGAGGTACTTGATCCAAATTTGTTGAATGAGTGCAAGAAGGAAGGAAGGAAGGAAGGAAGGAATGAAGGGAGGGAGGGAGGGAGGGAGGGACAGAGGGAGAGAGGAAAAATGTTTTCTAAATAAGATTAAAGGGTGAGGCTAAATTTTTCCTTGTAATTCTCAGCTTCTACACTCAGTAAAACATTCTATCTTAAAATAGTTTGATTTCTCTATATAGCAATTTGGCAGGACAATCAAATTCTTGATTTTAGAACAAAACCTTGAATTCAAAAGTGAATGAAACTCTGATAATGGTTAGGATATGTTTGCCTTTCAAAATCAGATTCCCTGCTCTGCCTAGTAACTCTACAAGGCAGAACATAACTGTTTGTATCCTAACAGGGTCCTAGTCAGTTTCAACTGTTTAAAAATGTGCATTTGTTCATTTGCAGCATGGACGAGAGCACCAGACCAGGAGAGGAATAAAAATTGGGAGTCTGGCGGGGGCGGGGAGCCTCCTTTAAGGAATGTCCAAATTTCCTTCCAGCCCCATTGCTGATCTGGGATGAGTTCCTAAATCACTTTCCTCAATTAAAAAATTTAACCCTCTGGCTTCTTAGAAGACATGCTCCTTATCTAAGGTAATTAATCCCACGTGTGTTGTTGGGTGAAATTACCTGATCCTAATTAGCCGGAGTCCTAGAGTATCCAAAATATGATTTGGGCTATAAAATTGAGAAAAATCACATACACACATACACATACAGACTCATAAATGTTAGGCTGAGCCTCCTGATTTCTCTACTGGAGGAGAGGGCAATGAGAACATAAGATTTGAAGTCACATCCACCTGGTCTCAAAACCTGGCTCTGTGATTTATTTACTATACGACTTTGATAAAATTAATTAAATTGCTAAACCTTTTCCTCATCTAAAAAAATGGGATCCGTACACACAGTCCTGACTCATAGGGTAGTTGTAAGGATTAAATGGGGTTTTCTCTGTGTAGCATGCATAGCAGACTGTTTGACATATGAGTAAGTGTTCTATAGAAATGGGAATGCCAATACTCACCATGGACAATTCTGTTCCCACGCCCTCCAGTGTTTTGCCAGTCCTCCTATGACCTAGGCACAAGACATGGGTTATCCTTCAGGATCTATTGACAGGTGGCCACCAGAAGCATCTCTCCTGAAGCCTGCACCCTGGGATCTCGCCCTGCTGCACAGCACCATGCTGAGCGTGCCTGAGCTCTCACCTCTCCAGGTCCTTGTGTAGCTCTTCCATTTGCCTCAGCCATGACTCCCTCCACCTCCACATTGCACTCCAGCTCATGTATGACTCCCTCTCTGTAGCCTTACCTTGGCACCCAAGGATAACAGGTGAGACCCTTTTAGAGCACACGGCATGTTTTTTCTGAGCATTCACAGCCTGGGAGCTTCTGGAAGGCACGAACCCTGTCTTCTTCATCTTTATCTCCCAAAACTTGTTTTATGCTTGGTGTTTAGCAGGGTATCAGCAAATATTTATAAAAACAAAATGCTCAGAGCTATGGACATCAATATGCCCTGATATAATTCAGGAGAGTCACTCCCCTCTCGGCCTCTCTTGTTCCATTCTAGTTAAATCCCTAGAAAGAGCAAAGCAAAGGGAAAGAAGAAATGAGGAGAGTAATGACCTTTCAACACTAGTCTAAGCACATAAGTGAGCAGCGAGGAGATGTTAACTATAAAATCATCAATACAAATGGTCCTTGGCTAGAGACAGAAGGGAAGTTCTCTGGGGACAATCCAGACAGCCAATGTGCAGCTGTGGCTTGGGATGATGAGCTTAGCCAAGTACTTTGTACTTTGATATAGACAGTTCTCCCTCAGAGAGTGGCCCGTGGGGAGGTAACCTCCCCCCGCCTCTGGATTTTAGATGGATGGAGCTTTGAAACAACCACTGGTGGGTTTTGCATTCCAAATCCCCTGACAGTATTGTGTTAAAAGAGCAAAACAAGACTACATGAAGTTCAAAGGAATGTCAAGATGGGACAGATCTATAGCATCCATACTGCATCTCAAAGAACATGTCTTTGGAACTGTAGGGGGTCAGTCTTATGGAGGGGGCAGAATGTATTTATGTATGAGTGCCTAGGAGTCTGGTGGGAAGTCCTAACTGAGATCTTTTTCTGCCCTGGAAGTTACACACCATGGGGGTGGTCTGTGGGATAAACTACTGCTTCTTCTAGGGCCAAGTAAGTGAAAATAAGAAATCATTTTTGGTGCAGGACTCCCCAGCTCCAGCGATGAGAGATGCTGGCCAGGGTTAGGTCCCACAGTCAGGCACAGTAGGGTGGAGATCAGGGCCAATCTTATTTGAGGGACTACAATAAAGAGAAGCCATTTCTTTACTTCATCCTCCCTCTGGAGGGTGGGAGGGTAAACATGAATGGTTCCCATCGGCAGTAATTCCCAACCCCCCAAATTACTTACAGAACTGTAAGTTCTGTTAGAAAGGGGTGACCTTCTTTGCCCCGGTTAGCAACCACCAAGGTTCCTGACCTACCTTATCTGACCTGAGCAGGGTGCAGCCTGACAGAGAGGAAGGGTCAAAGACCACACTCTTAAGTGCTGGTTTCTGAAAGGCCCAGAAAATATAGTGAGCCTGTGACCTTCGTTGTAGATATTACGTGAGCTTGTAAATATCTTGTTATACTCCGCATTTTCTAAAAGGTATTTAAGGCAACTTTAAAAGATGAACGTCTATGGAAGGTCAGTTCATTTATAGATAAACCCTACATGAGGAGTGTGTACACAGGAGCAGTACCATGACTGTTCTTAAGCTAAGAACTTCTTTAGAGCATGAACTTTGGCCCTCAAATTTGAACATCACCCAACTCATTGCCTTAGCCAAAGGGTTTATAATTGATGAGAGTAATATAAGTGTTAATCACTTTCTTTGTAAGTAGGCTACTGTTAACGAATTCATATTTTTCACCCTTAATGAAATGTCTGCAGAAGCCTTTCCCAGCTGACACTCTGACACCCTCCTGGCTGTGTTCACTGATGTTACGGGGGCCTTTACAAGGGTCATCTTCTCTTGGTGACGCCTTGCAAAATTGGCAGTAACCCAGCAACCCCGCTGGTGGTGCCAGCTGATGTTAATGCAGGAAGGTAACTTGAAATTTTATTATTTTGAAATTAGTTTTACAGAAGAGAAAATAACACAGAACATTCCCACATATACCTCACCCAGCTTCTACTAATGTTAACAGCTATCTGTAGTACGTTGGTCAAAGCTAAGAAATCAGCATTGGTACAGTCCTATTGACTAAATAAAGACATTACCCGGGGAAAGGGGTTCCCTAACCCAATTCCAACTGGGATGTGTGTGTGTGTGTGTGTGTGCGCGCGCGCGTATAGGCTTCCCCACACCAACAAGCAATTCTCAGACACCAGGAGGGTATCTGAGAATTCAACTCAATTCTGATGCTATCTACCTGGAGGTAGAATCAGATTTCCACAGGTAAAGGGCTTATCCCACAAGACCACTCTCCACCTCAGATGCTAGTCGCAAGCCCAGGTTGTAACCTGTACTTCTGTCCGACAAGCTATAAATCAGAGGTTCCCACAACTCCTTCCTTGGGTTGGTTTAATTTGCTAGAATGGTTCACAGAATGCAGGAAAACCTATTTACTCCCTAGATTACCAATTTATTACAAAGGATATTAAAGGATATGAATGAACAGCCAGATAAAGAGTTACATAGGCCAAGGTCCTGAACAAAGGAGCTTCTGTCTTCATGGAGCTTAGGGTCGAGCAAGGTGGCATGTAGAAGAGTTCTGGTTCTTCAGTGAGGAAGCTCTCTGAGAGAGGACTGAAGTGCTGTCCTTTTGGGATTTTGTGGAGGCCTCCTGAAATAGTCAGGATTGACTAAATCATTGGCCATTGGCGATTGATCTGACCCCAACCCCCTCCCTGGAAGCCAGGGGCTGGGACTGGATGTTCCTCCTTTAACCACAGGGTTGACTCCTACTAGCAACCAGCCCTCACCCTTGGGTGGGGTCCAAAAGTCAACTTGTTAACACACAAGAGACACCTTTCTTGCTCCATGGGGTTTGGGAGCTGTGAACCAGGAACTGTGGATGAAGACCAAATATATCTGACAAATATATTTCAGTTATCTGAATGACCAAATATACATGTATGTATAACATAGATAATATACATTACATTATATATATATACACACATATGTATATCTATCTATCTTATAAATCACATCACATCCCGTTTCTCCACTAATGGACTTCTTTCTGTTCCAGGACTCAATCCAGGCTACCATATTGCATTGTGTTATCTCGTTTTCTGTGCCTTGGAGCAGATAATGTCTAAGACCAGGAGTATCTTCCTGAAACCTGGTTCCCTGGCCTCTGGGCTCATTACCAGCAACAAAACACTGAGAATGCGCAGTGCAACCTCTCTGTCAGAAGGTCATGAGTCAACCTGAAGATTCCCAGAGTACTTACGTGACTTGCCTGCACCCTTCTTCATCTTATGAAGTCACCAAAGACTTCTCTGCTAGAGCAGCAGAGTGTCAGGATTCCACCTCCTCTGGATTCTGGAGATGCTGAGATGCTGGAGACAAGATGGCAGTGGCTGGATTTTATGTCCTGGCCCTGCCACCTCCCATTATTTTCCCTCCTTTCGGCTCCCAGCTCCCACTTCTCTAGGAAGGCATTTGCCTCTATGCTCTCAAATCTATTCCTCTCTTTTCTCCTGCTCTGCTCTCTATACTCGGGGCGAGTCTCTGTGAGCTGTGAGCCTAGGCCTCTTTGCCTACTGGAGTACTGTTAGGTTCGGCCAGGGAGGAGGCACGGGCAGGGGACAGGAAAACAGAAAGGAGATCTCTCCTTCCTCTCTGCTTTGGGTGTGGGGTGGCTGTGGGGGTGGCTGGGCAGCGCCACATGTCCCCTTCTCCCGCTGGTGGCTGCGGCTCTGAGGATGCCCCCTCTGCTCTTTCTCACTCCGTCGAAGCCATAGCCACTCCCTCCTGTTGCTAATCTCTTGGTTGCTTTGTTGCCCCCTTTGTAGATTGTTTCTGATAATAAACCCCCCAATGGCACTGCTTGGGATGGATTGTTTTCCTGACCCAGCTCTAATGGACATTTATAACCCAATTATTGCCTGCCCCTCCCTCCCCGGGACTAGCACATGAGGGAGGAGGGACTACAACTCACTACAATTGCTCAAGGGGTGCGTCATCCCAGGTAGGAAAGGGGCTTCTGGGCTCAGTGGCATAAACCTGGGCAGAGAACTCTATATCTTCCCTCAGTCGTAGGCTCTTGCCAATAACCATTAATGTGACCTGGTGACAAGGACTGGTTTATATTAGATTAAACCAAGACATTGCTGTATTCAAATATTTTTGACCTACAAAAATGACAATCTCCCATGACTCTATTTAATAGAAAAGGAAACAGGTAGGAAAAGATAGCAAGTAAATTGTGCATGATGATTTATAGTCAATAATAAAGCTAACATTTACTGTGTGTTTATCATACACAAGGCATTGCAAAGCACTTTAGACAGTAGTAATGATGACAAACTCATGCATAATGCCTGTTCTAAGTGTTTTATGTATATTGAATCATTTAACCTTCAAAACAACCCTGCAAGGTCAGTACTGTTCTATCCCATTTTATGGATTAAGCACAGAGAGTTTACATCACTTCCCTAAAGACACACAGTAAGTAGCAAGGTCAGGCTTTGAAGCCAAGCAGCTTGGCTCTGGAGCAAGTGCACTGCACTTTACATTGTCTGGAAGTAGATGTTGTATACCCATTTTACAGACAAGGAAGCTGAGAAACAGAGAGGTGGGAAGATTTGCCCTAAATCACACAACTGCCAAGCTCTTATGTTCCCCCTCCTCCCTGCCCCCTCTCTCCCAGGTTTGTCCTATAAGGTTTCTAACACTGCACTTCCCCAGACTCTCCTGTCTTTGCCTACAAAGGATAATATATAATGTGCTGATTTCAACACAATCCACCTGCACATCCATCTCTTGCTGCATTTATTGAGTTTTCTTCACTGTGATGCCTTACCCATGTGTATGTGTGCACGCGTGTGTTACCAATTCAGAAGGAAATTACTGTGGTTTGCGTTAAGACCCCTGCCAGGTAAGAGATCTAAATATCTCTTTTTACTAATATGCTATACACATTCAGGCCTATTCTTAGGTCTTCCACTTCCTCCTTTAAAAAATTGGGCCTTTGATAATGACTGTGCTTCCACAGTTTACAAGTGCTTTTATATCTGCACAGTGCCAAGAAGTGCGGGCATTATTTCTCTAGAAGGTAGACTTCTTGCCTGCCCTAGGGCAGAATCCTTAAGGTATCTTTCTTTTCAAAAAAAACCAAAAAACAAATAATAAAGTTTTCTTTTTCATTTTTTTAAATTGTTGTTCAAGTACAGTTGTCTCCATTTTCCCGCCACCACTTTCCCCTGCCTCACCCACCCCCACCTCACACCCTCAATCCTTCCCCCCTTTGGCTTTGTCCATGGGTCCTTTATACATATCCCGAGGGCAGAATCCCTATCTTTCTTAACCAAGGGAGGACAGTTTAGACCAGCAATGTTGAACAGCAAAGTGTAGTATTTAAATTAGCCACAAGAGGGGACTATTTCTTTGTCCCACAGATTGATTGCAATAATAGCTTTTGGGGCCACAGATGTTGAGATGCTATTCTGGACACCGTAATTAAACCGCATTTAGTGCAATTTACCAAAAATAAGCAAAATGGTTTGTTTGGTGGAATAATAAATTCTATCATTTCTTTAACCTCCAAATACAGAAAAGGGAAATTTTTTAACAAAATGCGTTTGTTTTCCAGCAGGCATTTACAGGAATTTCTTCCATTCATTGCTATTTCGATGGTGGCATTTAAAAATAGTACTTCCATATTAAATTTTCTTAAAAACATCTCCTCCCTTTTTTGCAATTGAGTGTCCTAATAAATCTTTCTGAACAACTGTTAGTGACTGAAATGTCAAATAATCTTGAGCTTCTTTCTAAAGCTGGGTATCAGTCAGGAAAACAAAACCACATTTGACATTTCAGCATACGGAATTTAGTATGGAGAAGGGATCACATAAGTGTGAGAAGACCGAAGGAATAAAAAGCAACCATTGGAGTAACCAATGTCATTATCTCTGGAAGTGGCAACTACTAGTAGGGCTGAGGAAACAAAGGAAAGGGGTGGGACTATCCAAATCTGCATGCGTGGCAGGTAATCTCCAAGAGGGTGCACTGAGGGCTGCGTCTGTCAATGCTGGGGCAGAGGATCCTGGCAAAGGTTATGTTGATAAGAGCAGCAGCGCCCTACTCCACCTCTAGTTTTTCTGATATCACTCTAGTGCCCCCTATTGGCAGAACATAACTGGAACCAACTGTCAAAAGAAAGAGAGCCCCTGCGTCACTGAGCTAAACACAGAAAGGTAGCTTCTGAGCGCAGTTCACTCCCTTGGCTACTGAGCTGCTATGCATACTTTCTCAACATCTTTGAAGTCTCTTATAAAAATAATTATTTTGCCTTGGCTGTAGGTGCTAACATTTCCCATTCCCTTTTGCTATTGGACATGGATGTACTAAGAAATACTCTGGAGAACCCTTTGGGTTCCAGATAGAGTTCTTATGTAGTAGAAACCTGATGTCTCTTACTAACCAGGATCAACGAGTACAGAAACACAGTTCTCCACCTGCCAGTGCAGCGGGATGAGGAGCCCCCAATGTCAGCCTCAGCTTCCAAATCAGTGGAGCAGTTTTCATGTCCCCTGGCAGAAGCATTTCTCCACTATGTAATCGAACCTCTGAACCAGAAGATGCCAAGTTGCAGGGGCAGAAAGGGAACCCTCCGTGAGTCGATATTAGGTGTAGTAGTGAGAGGAGCCACTCTCACTTCCACCGTTGATTCCTGGACCTGTATTATCTGGCTGTAGGAGAAACAGGACCACGTATTGGTAACTGGCCCAAAGCATATGTGACATCCTACAAACTGCAGTCCTGACCTGCAGGTTATTCTCCCGAATTGTACTGTAGTTGAGTCTTTGATAGGCCATTCATTCCACTTTCTATCAGGCCACTTGCTCCTCGGTGACGGCACACGTGGGGAGACTAGCAAATTCCATAGCACGAGCTCCATATCACAATTTTGTTTCCTGTGAATTGAGTTCCCAGGTCAGAAGCAATGCTATGTGAAATTCTATGCATGTAAATAAGGCATTGTGCAAATGTGATGATGGAAAGCTTTGGTAAGCATGGGTTTTGTGGTGGCCAGCACACATTTGGGCAGAGAAAAATCCACAGGATGACAATCCCTAAAAATCAAGCCAGGTCTGCCCTCTGTCCTGCCCTTCCCCCCTCTTAGACTTTCTTTTTAGTTTCAAGTCAGGGTTTCTCATTTACTGAGGACAGATATTGCATGGGCCAGGAGCCATGCTGATGGTGAGTCAGGTTTTCACCAGGCCCACATTTCGACATGTGTTTCTGTCAGAAAGAAAATAACAGAGGACACTGAGGAGGAGGTCACATATGCATTTGGAGGCAAATGTTTGCCTGAAGCCAACTTGACCTCAACCCCAGTATTTATTTTCCTGAGCATTATGATTTTATGAAAAAATGCTATTATAATGGAGGAGTATATAAGTGCATTGTTTTCATGCAAAAGCAATTTTCCCTCTATTTGTTTAACATTGCTATGGAAACACATTTTACATTTACTGTTAGTTTTCAATATGATAATACCTTCAATGTTTAGTAACAATACCAGATTTGATGCTTACCCTACCTTGTATTTTTACAAGCACTTGAAGACTTATAAACTCACTCTACCACTGAACATTTTAGGACTGAAATTATAAGGACAAACTCACAGGGGGAGACATCTAGAAAACAGACTCCCAACCATCAGTCTAATTCTGGATGGTCACTTTCTTCCCTCCATTTTGGTTGATTGACTTTTTCACATTTCAGTAGCTTGTTTTGTGGTCAAATTCTCATCGTCCTTATAACTGTCAGAAGAAGAAACCTGAACTATTCTTTAAATATACATATTCATGATTTCTTTCAACAAATATTAATGAGGACCTACTTTATGCCAAGAATTGGGTAGACCACGAGCGTACCTCTGTCGTGGATATTCTCCCAGGTCAGGCCAGCCTTAGTGGCTCAGGAGGATCACAAGGACTAGAACACAAAGATAAGTCCACAGTTCCTCTGTTCAATGGGCATCCCAGTGCCATCCAAACCCTCCTCCTGGTTGAGGGTGTTCTGTGGGGCACATCAGACAGCAGTGTCTCCTACCAATCCTTACTTGCATGGCTGAAAATGCCCCCTTTGTGACTTCACTCCTGGGGAATATGTTAGTTATGCACTGGTAAGCGCAAGAGTCAAGAGTCATATCCAGAAAACCTGTGTCTGTTGCGAGATTCAAAGAGTGAAGACAATGCTGGAAGCAGGAACTCACACTAATGAGGTCAGGAGCTGCATGATGTGAAGAGCGAGAGTCCAACACCTTGTCTTGAACAGGCTACTGCCTAGGATTCTTCAAGTTGTGCACTGCCAGCTCCCGTGGGCTTCCTTCCCATACACCACAGTGTAAATCAGCATTCCTTCAAGGTGTGTCCTGCCCAACCTCCACAGCCACACAAGCTTTGCTCTAAGGCTTGTTGTTTTTTTATCTTGGACACTGGTGCCATGAACATAGGGGCCATGACTGGCAGGACAGGGCAGCTGCATCAGCTTCTTCTTCATCTCTCCATTGTTCTCATCAGAACATTTCCATGTCAACAGTCTTATGCCAGCTCAGAATTACCTTTGTGCTTGAATCCTTGGTTTTATGCAGAATCTAGTATTTGTCTCAGATTTCTTTTTAAGTTGCTTTTTTTCCCCCTAGAAGAAGGCAGCCTGTTTTTCCCATTGGTGGAACTGTCAGCTGTCCTCAATACCTGCTCCAGCCCATAGCTCACCTCAGCTTGGCCCTCAAAAATTGTCTTTCCTTGATGAGTGTTGTTCTCATCTGCTGCACATCCGAAATGTTCAGATTAACTCCTGTTCACGGGGCCTTCAGAATTTTTTCTTCACTGTCGACACCCAGCTTCTCGTTATGTATCTTTCCCATGAAAATATTTAACTCTATATGCAAGCAGAGTCCTCTGACCCTTTATTTGGGTAGTCATTGGACTTGCTCGTATGGTAGCATTGCACTTACCTACCCTCTTAGAAGTTCCATGTGGCATGTGACTTGTTTGGTCAATGAAATGTGAGCAGATATGACACTTTTGGGCACATTCTTTAGAAGCCAGGGCATGATATGTCATGCCCTTTTTCCCCTGATGAGGTAACTAAGAAGGCACATGTCATGGTGAAGCCTGAATTATCTCAGGTTCTTAAATGACTAATGAGTGGGGCCTACCTGACAACCCATGTTGGTCATGTAACATGAGCAAGAAATACACTTAGGTTGTGTTAAGAAACTTAAATTTTGAGGTTGTTTATTATTGAAGCATAACCTGGCCTATCCTGACTGATATAAGGTTCCCAAATGTCTGGAATTGCAATGACAACACCCAACTCAGGCCATCGTGCTCAATTGGACTAAATCAAGATGGTAGTCCAGAAAACAGCTGACTTCAGGTGGCAGCAATGATCGTCTCCTAAAGTCAGTGCTGAGATTTACCACCATGATGTCCAGCATCTTGAAAGAGACCATCAGGCAGATCTTGGATTCCTTGATTGCCACAGTGAAGTGACTACAAAGGGAGGGAAAAAAGGTAAGTGGAAAGCCTGAGTGCAGTGCTGGCTTTTTCAAGAACAGCTAACCCTTCACCCAAGGGCTTTAGTGGTTTATCTGAACCAGAACTGAGTGGTCTGGCCCCCGCTCTAGAATGACAGGAGCAAACATCGTTCCTGAGTGCAGGGACGTAACGAAAGTGCCAGAGCTGGAAAGAATGACCATGCTCAGGGTTTCTTGTTTGTCATTAGTCTTAATTGCTCCCAGGATTTTGAGGATTATGACTCTAACCAATGGAATCTGTTTGGTTCAGATTAAGTTGACAAATTTAATTTTAGAGCCCTACCCTCCTCTGTTCTCAGCCTCTGAATACCTCCCCGCCTAACTATATTGAGGCTACTTTTTGGAAAGGTTGGCTATTGAACAGCTTCTCCCAAACTGCCGTTCGTTGTTAAGTTCTTCAACAGACAACATTTCAACTTGTCTTCACTGTGCACCTCACAGGAGAGGCACTGGGACAGAGGTGGTAACAAATGTCCTTAGTGCCAGGTTGGCAAATTCCAGTCCTTGGCCACATCCAGGATGCTGCAGGTTTTGCAAATCAAGTTTTCTGGAACACAGCCACTCCCCATTCACTTCCTGTTTGGGGATACCTTGGGGCCAAATCCACAGCAGTGAAAGTTGCAGCGGAGAGCCTAGACCCACAGAGCCCAGAGTACCTACTACTTCGCCCTTTCTACAAAAATGCTGACCCCTGTCTGGCGGATTATTAGCCTTCTGGGGAGTTCACATTTTGTCAGCATTCTCTTAAAGGTCAATTCCGTGAGACTCAAGGGAATTGGAGGAAATCAAGCACTAAGGAGCTATTCTGAGGAGGAAGTCGTGGCTAGCAGCTGTCACACCATCTTCTACAAGCAGCTGCTTCTCTATCAGTCCAGGAAGGTGGACAGTCGTTCCTGAATCCCTGCACAGAACCACCAGCACCAGGAAGGAGAGGCCGCTGTCATGGCTGGGCCTGGTCCCCACAGAGGAGGCGACAGCATGTTCTTCCTTTGGCTCCAGGAGGGCCCTCGGCTTCAGGGTAGCACTGACAGGCACCAACTTTGCCTTCTTTGCTCTGCTGGGTTTTTGGATGACATCAGCCCCAAAATAGGTCTTCACTACTCTCTCTCCCCATAGGCACAGAAAAGGGGACCAAACGAGGAGCTTCCTAATGTTCCATTGACTTTTTAGTGAAGAAAAAAATGGGAAAAGCCGAGAGTAAGGCTCAGGGAAGGAAGCCCCTTTGCCACACTATATCTATTCCCCATGCAGGAGGAAGGCTGTGTCCCACTGGAGTGCCCAGCTTCTCATTGGTGGAGAAGGACCCTGCCCACAATAACAGAGCCAAGCCAGAGTCTTCTGAGGAACTCGAGGAGTTGGCCTGTACTCCTCAAATAGAATTGGGCTGAAAATTTTGCTTCCTGGATGTGGGTTAGCCAGCTGGAAGTTGGGGCCACACTTCCAGGGAGCCAGCTGGCTCGGTGCCAGGACAGTGCCTCCTCCCGAGGCCATGAATGACACCTCTGGCCAAATCAGCCTTAGGAGGAGGCTTTCTCAGTCTGCGCTGCTTGCCTCAATGGAGAAGAGAGAAAATCTTACAGCTCTCCTTCCTCCCTGGGCATTATCATGCAAACTCAGTCATGTCAGCAAACCTAGGCGAGGTGTCTAAGGAGCAAGGTCCTGTCCTCACATGAGCTACATACAAAAGGTACAAAGATGTCTAGGTTGTGGTTACGTGGTCCTGAGAACCAGGAAGCAGAGACAGAAAAATAAACAAACTCTAAAGCAAGATGGATAGTATGAAATTAATAACAAAAGTTAAATTCTAGACTCTGCAGAAAGACACATCTAGGTTTCAGTTACAATTCTGCCACTTACTACCTATGTGACTCTGGTTATATTCATTAAAATATAAGTGCCCTGATCAGGAATCAAACCCACAACATTTTAGTGTATTGGACAACTCTCCAACCAACTGAGCCATGCTGGCCAGGGCATTAATCACCGATTAACCCACTTCCTACTTATGTGGCTCTGGTCATATTCATTAATTCATCCAATGAACATTAATTGAAGGTTTGGTATGTACCAGGTATCCTGGTAAGGGCCACCGAGAGAGAGAGGTCCAATTCAGAGGAGGTGACTTTCCTTGCTTCATAGAACTTATGTAATGTATTGGAGGAAGACAAATAATAACCATGAAAACAAATCAATAAAATAGAATTTCAGAGAGTAATGGGGGATATGAAAACATAGAGTGATATACAAAAATGACTCAGAATAGTGGATCTTTAAGAATTAGTGGTCAAGGGGGGTTTCTTGGAGGAGGTGACATTTGAACAAAGACTGAAGAAAAGAGGCAGCCACGTGACAGTCGGGAGGAAGAAGATTCCAAGGAGGAAGTATTGGTGTAAAGATCTGGACATATGAGTCTCTGAGTTACATTTTCTTGGTATATAAAATGGAGATCATTTATTTAATGGAATTGGTATAAAGGTTCAATGTACACCGTGTCAAAAAAGTATTTAGCTCAAAGCCTAGCACTAGGTAAGTATTCTTTAATTTTACCAAATACATCAACACAAAGAAGTAGCTTATTCTGATGGATATGGGGTGAGTGCTGATTGGTGAAGGGCTAGCATTTGACTCAGGCCTTACAGAATGGGAAAGGCAGATAATATGTTACATTTCTCTGCTGTTGGTTCCTATATCTCCTAGCAGTTTTGCTTTCAGAAGCCTAGCCATACTTCATTAGAATAATATGAATATTTTTCTCTCCTCTAATCTGTAAATTATACTAGCAGAGGCTTCCTGTTTTTCTCACCATTCTACTCTAGCACTTAAATGAGATAACTCATGCCAAGCATTTAGGATAGTCCTTTGTGCATGAATAAAGGAATGAATGAATGAATGAATGGAGAGAGGGCTTTGAAGGTATTAAGTACAGCATGAAGTGGAGTCTGTTTGGGAACTGGTAATAGACCAGCAAAGCGAAAACCTGGCCCTCAAAAAGACTGACCCTCCCCTGAGTAAGAGAATTCTTCCTGCAATTATTTTCAAAGTAGGACATTAGCTTTTTTTCTGCCTTCAGACTCCAGCTGAAACATCAGCTCTCTTGAAGCCTGAAGCCTGCCAGCCTTTGGATGGAACTACACCAGCAGCTCTCCTGGGTCTCCAACTTGCAGGCTCACCTTGCCAGCCTCTGTAAGCACGTGAGCCAATTCCTTAAAATAATCTATATATATATATATATATATATATATATATATATATATATGGAATACCATTCCATATTCCATATATGAAATGATTTTATATATATATATATATATATGTATATATTTATCACCTATTGGTTCTATTTCCCTAGAGAACCCTAACACAAGGTCTTATCTTAAGGGATTAATTTTAATTTAATCACCTATTTATTGTTATTTTTATTTTTAATTTTTAAATCCTCACCCAAGGACACTTTTTTCATTGCTTTATGAGAAAGAGAGAGAGAGAGAGAGAAGGGTGGGGGAACATGGATGTGAGAAAGAAACATCCATCTGAGAGAGAAACATCAACTTGTTGCCTCCAGTTGACTGAGGATCGAACCTGCAACCTAGGTATGTGCCCTGATCATGAATTGAACCCACAACATTTTGGTGTATTGAACAATGCTCCAACCAGCTAAGCCACACTGGCCAGGGCATTAATCACTGATTTAAAGGCACTATTACCAAATTCAGTTACATTCCAAGGGATTAGGGTTTAGGGCTTCAATGTTTGATTTCTTGGGGCTGGGGGAGACACAATTAAACTCCTAACAATGAGCAAATGATCCTTTACTTGTTTAAGCCATTGTTACATGCAGCTGAGATTCAAGGAGCAGATTTAAATACCAAGGTACAAACTCATATACCAAGGTGTAGATTCACATACCAAGTTTGAGGACCCACGATAAGGTGTCTGGCTGTATTTCCCTGGTACTATGTTACAATTTCTTCCATCTTTGAATTCATTTTATGGTTAGAATCTGGGCTTAGGAGAAAGCAGGTGTCAGTCTGATTGCTGACTTTTGGGGCATCTCCCAACCATACTTCAGTGTGTCCGTTGCCAGCTAACATTAAAATAACGCCATGTGTCCTTGTTTAGAAAGTCATTCCAAATATGGAGTCATCATCTGAGCTCTGGGGGAGGGGAGGGGAGGTTCAGCCATCACAGAGAATCAGTTCCCTTCAGCCAAACTTACTGAAACATCCTGATGTGTGCCTTCCAGCCAATGTCAGCTGCTCATCTGTATGAATTAATGCAGTAATAATTGGGCTGTCTTCGGAAAGCACTAATTTCTTTCACTATATCAAATCAAGCTTTATGATTGTTTTGAAATAAACATGTCATACTCAGAATGCTGAATCCTCACACCGGCAGCTGGGTTCTGAATGGATCTATAAAGATCTGGAGAGGAGGCTGGGTTACCCAGTGGCGGGACTCTTTCCTGAGCGTGGAAGCCCAGGCAACTGTGTGAGACCTGATAGAGCCCAACCACATTGTAAAGGAAGAGAGGAAGCTGAGCTCTGATTTTGGTCAGTATCCAAGGAGAGTTCACTCAGGGAGCATCCTTCTGTGCTTTGGCCTTCTTCTGCAGCCTCCACCCCGACAGCAGGGTAGAGGACAGCCTGGCAGCTAAGATCTGCAGATGAACCATGGCCATTCATGCCTTGCTCAGGGAGCCTTGTGGTGTCACTGGAGTGAGGGGACCATGACAGAGACTATTTCAAAGATTCGCACGCCAGACTGCAAGTAAACCTCAGAGGAAGTGCCTAACAGACGCTTACGAGCGAGAAAACAGGAAAACTGAATAGCTCCTTCAAGCCAGTGCGCAGCAGATGCTTTCCTTTTCTCTGTCTGCAGGAGGAGAAGTGGAAGAAAGAACGAAGTCTAGAATGATGATGAAGGAAGCTGGGAAAGGGTGGATGAATTAGGCTAGAAAGAGGGTGTGGTGAGAAAGAGAATCCAGATAAGATATTTAACAAGTAGGTGGGTACTTCAGTGGTCCCTGCCAGTCGCTGGGCAATGCTTCTAGTAAAATCATGGAGGTCAGTATTGCAATCTTGTGTCTCTTCTCTCTCCCTCAGGCACTCTGATATTCATGAGCATCTCCTCTATGCCAGGCTCTCTGTTCTTGTCCTTTCTCCTCTCTCCTTTTTCCCCCCTCTCTCTGTGTGTCTTTGTCTCTGTCTCCCTCCTCTCTCCTCTCCCTCCCTCTCTATACCTAGGTTCTAAATAACTTTGAAATTAATGTTCTGTGGAATCATGTTTTGCTCTTATTAATTCTCCAAATAAGAAATTCAGGACTAAATTCCACATCTTTTCTCACATTGGTTGTTATGTGTAAGACATAAGGGTCTCCCACACCCACCCCACCCCAGGGTGCCTCTCTCCAACTCTCTCCCCACATCTGCCTCGCACACCGCCCCCCCCCGCCCCCGCTCCTGCTCCCAACGAGCTGCTTATCTATCCACAGCTTAGAATGTCAGCGCCTATAAAGCTTCTTTAGATTTCTTTCCTCTTCCCTTCTGTCCTTATCCTGTCAGTCAGGATGAAAGAAATTAAGTTGTGTAAGTCTGATCCCAGCTTGTAGGCCTCAGAGCTGCCTAGAAGCTGCCACATTACCTGGGTGTGGATTCAGACATGAAAAGCTGCAGCTGTTCTGGAAAATAGGTCCCCTTGTGTTCCCAAAGCGCCAACTTTCTAGACCATAACTTGGAAAGCAAAAAGGAAGCTGTGAATCAAAGCTCCAAAGAAGCTGCTTACAGCAATGTTGGCATTGAACTGGAACCCAATATACGCTGAGAGTCCTGGGCTGCCTTCCCCTTTCAGAAGCAGCGGTGCTGCAGATGGTGTGCAGGTCGCGCCTGCTCAAGGTGCTGGTGGAGGGGCTGCTCTCGGCTGCTCTCTGAGGTGCCTCAAGGAAGGGATCTTTTTGTGGTGTTCTTGCCATGCTCTTGGCCCTGAGGCTGCACCTGTTTAGAGGGGACATCTTTTTCAAATTCTCACAGAAGCATCATACGTGCCAGTGATAGTTAGGTACGTCAATGACAAGGTAACAAATGGATTGACTTTCTAAAGTGTTTTTCAAAAACAAATTTTTAGGATGTGTTTTAGAGCTATTGTAAATTCAGTGCCATCTCATTTCTTTCATATGTGAAAGGTATATAATAATAAATAATTATATAACATCTAAATATTATATACTATATAACAATCTTGAGGATATAATGGTATAATAATATAAAATATAAAAATAAGTATAATAACTCCCATTTCTATGAACTTTCTAGTGCCTGGTACTGTACTGGGTTACTATGCATTTTGTTTGCAGTTCTTCCTTCCCTGCCTGCCTTTGCGGTTCACTGTGGGAGGAGTATTTCTCCTGCTCCCTTGACTTTGGCCTTGGCCATGTGATGTTTTGCCCAATAGAACATGGGTAGAAGTAACAATGTGCCAGTTACAAATCACAGTAACCAAACCCATGGACATGAAATAGATGTTGTTTTTAGTCATGGAAAATTGGGGATTGGCTCTTAGGTATCATTATCATGCTAATCATAGATGACTACAGCTCCTGACTTTGTTCTTGTTTTTGTTTTTGTCTTTAATAGTCCTCACAACCACTCTTTAAGGTATGTGTACATTTTACATAAAGGAAAATGAAGGCTCTGAGGGGTTAAATGACTTAAGTTAATAATTATTATAGCTACTATTAATACCCAGATCTGCTTGATTCCAAAGCCCGTTCTCTTTCCTTCTCTACTTCCTTTGTATTGTGTCCAGAATGCTGATGCTATGTTGCCTTACAGGCCCTTAACTAGCAAAAAGAAAAAGACTATTATGGTCAGTGCATTTGTGTTCGACTTAGGAAGGCAGGCAAAGGAACCAATGAATTTTCGTTTTGCAAGACTGCATTCAAAGTATTTCATGCTTAACTGTCAGTTCCACACAACGTTCTTTAAAACAGAACCCATCCTTTTCTTTTTCTTCTACCCACACCAAACTTCCTGTTATGTGAAGTTCTATGGTTTTAAATACCATTCCTATTTCTCCAGACTAAGATGACCTGCAGTTGAGGTGAAATTGAACTTGGTGTCTTGTGTGCTATCAGTACAATAAACCAGAACCACATGCAGGTCATTGAGCAGAAGAATAACTTCTTTCTTCTGATAGCACTCTGAGCAGGAAACAAAAAAAAGACAAACAAAAATTCTTTGATGTATTGCTAAGTGAAAAGAGCAAGATATAGAACAATGTGTATTGCACATTATTATTTGTGTATTTAAGAAGCATGTACACATATAACTGTTTATATCTATATAGGATGTCTCAAAACTGGTAATGATCATTATCTCGGATAAAGGAACTTGGTGGCTGGTCAGGGGCAGGGGTGTAAGAGAATTATTTTTCACTGACTATTAAAGCTTTCTAACTTGGTGTGCATGTTCACATCTCTACTCAAAATAATAAACACTTTCTAAAGGAAGAAAGTGCACCTTCTCTCCCCTACACTTTTCACTGCAGTCAGGTTATATGTCTTAGGTCTCAAATTCCTTGACTTTTTAAAGAGACTTGGAAGGAGGAGCAGGCCCAAGAGGAGGCACGTTCTCTTCCTCTCAATTCTTGAGGTGCCATGGAAACATTTTCAAAGTCCCCACAGACAACAGGTTCACTATGAGAATTCATGAACTGGAGCCCACGGGTTTCCACAAGGGAAAGTGATCATCTGTTTTCTTAAAAACAAAACCAACAAAATGTCCTCTGATCTTGCTCTGAGTTACGTTGCAGAACATTCCAAAAGTCAAAGTCCTTAGATTTCCACCTGCAAGCCGAGGATGTTTTTCTGTTAAATTCTAATTGTATCATTAGAGTTTATGAATTGTTTCAACAAACAGACATTTTATGTCCATTCATTAAAAAAAAGAAAAAAAAGGGACAAAAAGACAGGGTAAATAAATCAACTCTCAAATCAGGTCCTCCTGCAAACACCAGCTGCACCGGAAAAGGAAGTCTGCTTGTTCACAGGCTCTCACTGCAGCACCGTCAGTCCACATGCCTGCTAATGTGTCCTACAGCCAACAGGAAAGAACCTCAGCGGAAAGCAAGAAGGCAAAACAATTGTGTGAACTTACCTTCCCTTCTTACTCTCCAAACATCTGGCCCCTGCATGTGTCGTTTTTTTTATTCAAACCTGCTCTGGGATTATTGATAGGGAAAATCTCCACCTGGATGAGGGGGGGTTGTGGACTGACCAACTTTTCATTAAAGCATAGTTAGCACTTTTTATAGCAAAAGAAAGGAGCAAGTCAGTTGTAACCCATGTTTCTGAAATTGCCCAGCTATGTCTCTGCCAACTCTTTATGAAGAGATTAAAACAAAAGTTGGAAACAAAGAGACAGTAAGGGAAGCCCTTACGATTAAGGCTATAGGAAGAAATAAAACATGCATGATGCCATCTTGGTATTGGCTAACTGTAAGGAAAATCTCTGCTGTTTAATATGATGCATTTATAAACACAGATGTCAGGGACGACAAGTTTATTTCTGTAGTTCTGCATCTTATGTTTCCCTGCTTGATTCTTTTTCTTATCTTCTATGTCAGAACAGCCAAACAGGATTCAAGTGATGAATTTGGATGGCTTGCTTCCCTGAATTGTGTTTCTGTTCATTAATAGGACAGACACTTAATTCTACCTTTGGAGATGGCAATTTTTTTTATCGTCACAACTGTCATTTCATTTTACTGGGGTATTTTAAATAACAACCTGGGCTTATTTTGATGGCAATTGAAAATCGATTTGGTAGTAATTTGCCTGGAAATCAGCCATTAAGTTGATGTGCTTGTCATATTTTAACTATATGACTAATTTAAAAGTAAATAGGGCCACTAAAATTTTGTTGGGTTCCAAAGTTAGTTGTAGGCAGATATTGGGTGAAGACTGTATACTTACTTGTCTGGAGTCTTCTTTCCCTTCTCTTTTCCACCTCTTTCATTAGCACCTGCACCCAGGGGTGCTGGGTGGGTGGGTGAGTGCCGAAAGTGGAGGAAAATGAAAGTGTCAATGTCACCAACAAAATTCAAGAGGTTTAAATACAAAGTGTTGCATTTAGTCTATAAAAAAGAAATTAATTGCACAATTTTAGATAGAGGTAGACTGAATTAGTAGCCACATACATGAAAGAGATTTGAGTTCAGTTAACTGCAAGCTTCATATATTTTATATTAAAAATCAGGTAGGGCTAACAATGTCATAACAAGCACTATTCTAACTACTTTATAAATATTAACTCTTTTCATTCTCACTGCAACTTAATGAGGTAAGAACTACCATGCCCATTATCAGATGGGAAATTGAGACATAAAGAGAATAAATAACTTGCCAATAGTTAAATAGCTACAAAATGCCAAATTCAGACAGTCTGGCTCCAGAGTCCGTGCTTTTAATGTGGTATCTTGATATAAGACAGTAGTGGGGTATAGTTGCTAAGAAACAGATATGGAGTCAGTTCTGTTTAATGTTATCATTGGTTGAAACTCATTACAATGAATATCATGAAGATCAAAGTCTCGGTGAAAAGAAAAATGGATGTTTGAAGTCTATGTTAATTGTTTTAAATATAGTGTACAAAATTAATTAATAGAACTTTAAAAATAATTAACATTATCCTATAAATTTCAAAGGACAATGTTATACTCATAATTTCATGATAGTACTGATGAAAACAATATCAGCTAGGAATATAAGGATAATGTTTCAAGTCAAATTAACCTTCTGGGTCTTCAACCTCATCTATCCAATGTGTAGAAAGAGATCAATCATTTCTTAATCCATTCACATTTTAAGATTCTAATATTCCCCCAGATGATATGTCAGGCCAGCCATGAGTTCATTTATTCAGTCATGGGACTGGTGTTTCTCTGAGTGTTTACCTTTTTTACAAGGCATACTGCTCACATCGTGGAGAACAGTCTCATGAGACACAGGCCTAGACAACTATAATGCAAACTTGTGCCATCCAAACACTTGAGCACCTTGGTGTTCTTAGTTGCAGACAACATTATCATTCAACTTGCTTTATATAGAAGAGATTTGATAAGGGGATATTACACACAATCTTTGGAGAGAGCTACAGGAATACTTTTTGAACTGATATTCTTGGAACAATGCCTAAAGCCACCATAGAGAATTGGTCTGATAAGGGTGATGAGTCACATTGACTCTAGAACCAAACAGATGGCTCCCACCAAGACCTATAGTATGGGGAACTATCAAAATGTATAAAGAGTGTTCAAGAGGTTTTGGGGAGCCAACAATAACAAACGTCTACTACAGATAATATTTCTCTCAATTCAGCACCATGAAGGCTCTTATTTAAGAATAGTATTGGGTTATGTTTGTTTGAGATATCCATGACTGAAGTTTAATCCCTGTGATGATGGCAATGATGATGATGATGATGAAGGTGATTGTTCATTAAGGACTTTGTATATTTTAGCCACTGTGGCAGGGGTTTTAAATACTGTAGTGAACATACTATTTTATGTTTGGGTAGAATAGACTCCTCCTTAGCCCCAGGGTTGGCCATGGCCCAAGTTCAAGCCAATTAACATATCCCATACCCTGACCAAGTAATAATTCAAGGATGGGCATCAGACCATCTTCAAACCAATGAGTGTCAAGGTCAGGGCTTTCACTTGAATGTTAGTCTAGGACATAGGAGAATGGGGTCTGTGTTTCTTTGTCACCATTGTGCCACCATGTAGAGCCTTGAACAAAGCCAAAACATGAGAGTGAACTTAGACGTGGAAAAAGATCAAGTTCTGGTGACAGCATTTGATCTCCTGGATAAAGCTACTTCCTTAAATAGGACACCCCTCTGAATTTTTCAATCAGATAAATCAACAAATTCCCCTTTTCTCTTTAAACCACATTAAGTCATGCTTTCTGTGACTTCTTTCCAAAGCTGTTTTAATTTCTACACATACCTTAACTCTATTAATCCTCAAAACTACCTCATAAGGTTAATAATATTATCACATTTCATAAATGAGGACACTAATGCTCATAAATATTAATAACTTGCCCAAGGTTACATAATTTGTTTATAAGACTCCAAAGCACGGGTACTTAAACACCTATGTTATGGAGGGGCATTGGAGAGTGTTGAGTGAGCAATAGCACTGTGATTTTAAAGTTTGAAAGGCAAACCTTACTGGCTTACAGATAGTGAGCAGCCTCTGGATGGCAGGAAAAACACTTTATATTTCTTCTATATTCCCTATAATGGCTAGCCTCACACTGTGAACAGCTGGATTTAAATATGTACTACTTGCTTATTGAGTGAAGTGAAAGGAGGAACCGAATACTTTCAGTCTAGGGAGACAAAAGAGCCTGTTTTTGCAATTTCCACCCATATAAAAGGGTGTCGTATGAGTGGCAAGAGTTTATGTGATCCTTGGATTGGATATTCAGTATAAGAGAAAGAAAGGAATTGAGGATGACACCAAGTTTTTTGTTGGAGTAATGAAATTGCCATTATTTGATGTGAAGGCTGAGGAGAAGGAGATTTACCAACTAAGATTAGGAACTTGCTTTTTGATATGTTAAGTTACACAACCAAGTAAAGATGTTGAGTAGGTGGCCAGATCTATGAGCCTACAATTCAGAAGAGAATTCAAGGATAAAGATATAATTTTGGGAGGTACCAATATAGAGATGGTATTTAAAACCACGTTATTGGATGAGACCACTAGGAAAGTGAGTGTGGAAAGAAAAAGAAGAAGTTTAAAATGGAGTCATGGGACACTATACCATTACAAGGTCTTAGTCAGGGGAGTGAGGAGAAACCAGTGAAGGAGGCTGAGAAAAAGCAGCAAATGAGATAGGAGGAAAACAAAGTGATGTGGCATACTGGAAGGCAGAGGAAGGGGGTATTTCATGGAGAAGGAAGTGGTTGTCTCAGTCAATTTTGCTAATAGGACACCTATGATGAGGGCTGAGAATAAACAACCAGACTTGGTAAAGTAAAGGTCATTGGAGATCTTAATAAGAGTGGAAAATGGCTCATCACGTGGGTTCAAGAACAAATGGGAGGACAGATGTTGGAGACAGTGAGAACACACAACTTTTTCAAGGGGTTTTGTGTTAAAAGGGGAAGAGAAATGGGGTGATAGCTAGAGGGGAATATGGGATCAAGAGAGGTTTTTCTGAGAAAAATAACATTTACATGTTGATGGGTAAAGCTAGTAGAGACGTGAAAATTAATAAAAGGAAACTTCCCTGAAATGGAGTCAGGAGGCAAGGAGGGAGAGCTCTTATTCTTTACCCTTCATCATCAATTATCCCAAAGAGGGAGAAAAGATCTTCATCTCCAACAGGAAGGTGTTTTCTACTTTACTACCTTAGCAGGAGAAGAAAGATTTCTTTCCTTGCCTGGCAACAACTCAGCCAACAAAAGACTCAGAGCTCAGCCAAGGAAAAGCCACTGTAATTCAAACTCTTAATTTCCTCCAATGTACTCTTTGCTTGTAACAGCGCCCCCCAACTCCTCCCTTTCCTCCATAAGAGCGTTCCTCTTCTTTGCTCTCCAGACTTACCTATGGTTTTGACTTAGCTTTTGTGTCATGAATTACAATTATTTGTTGTTCCCAAATAAACCCATTTTTTGCTTGTAAAATAACTGACTTTTATTTTTAGGTCAACAAAAGGAAAAATAATGCAGGAAAAAGAAGGGAGAACTGCTGTAGTTATGACCCTGGATTTATGAAAGGGGATGGTATCTAGTGTACCACTGGAAGTGTTGGTTTTGGCTGGTAACATGAACTGTTCATCCATAGCAATTGAAGTAGAAAGATATCTGCACACAGATGCTAGCAAGCTGGTAGGTGTGGTAGTGGAAGTTTTCTTCTGGTTCCTTCCACTTTCTCACTGAAATAGGGAGTAGTGCCATCAGATGAAAATTACATAGGGGAGGAAGTTTAAGGAGAGAGTGGGCAGTAACAGTGCTCCCTTGATGGTGATGATCATGAATTTAAAATAAGACCATTCAATATGATTGTGTTTTATCTAGGTCACATTCAGCTTACTGCATGGATATAAGCACAGTGTAGGCAGAGAATTGGTCTTAACAAGGGTTGGAATTTCACCAAGTTGGTAAAATAAAAAAAGAGAGAAGGGCAAGAGATAGAATATCTATGTGAGGAGGTGATTATAATCATTGATCAGGGGATCCAAGCTGGGTTAAGAGGGAAGTGAGGACATGGCAAAGGTAAAGAACAATAAAAACATGGTAGAACCAGAGTATTTTAGATTCCTATGGGTTGAGGGATTTGGTTGAGGGAGTATTAGAAGGAAAGAGCTAGAAAGATACAAAATTATAGTAGGAGTGTGGATGACTTGAATTGAGATCATGGAGGATTTCAGTTATTGGGAATGACAACATTTAAAGTATAATCATGGGAGTAAATAGATAAAATGAGCGGAGGATCAGATCATGTGAGGAGAAAAGGTTAAGGAGCTGAGAAACTGAGATGAAGGTTGATGTCCCTGAATGCTGAGCCCGAAAACTGCTATGCTGAGAGTGGTGCCGGAGAGAGCAAGTGTGAGCCAGGCCCCAATGTTCCCAGGGAATAAAGGGTGTGATCTGAGGTTGGTTCCTGAATATGGCAAGGAGGAATAGTAAGTAATGTAATCTAAAGACCTACAATTTAAAGCCAGTGTGGGGGTGGAAAAGAGAAGGAGAATGATCTAGAAACAGCAACAAGGGGCACAAAGGATGCCATGGTTAGGCAGGAGAAAGGCCAAGGGTGGTACCCCAGGTCCCCCCATCTGTGAGTAGTGTGTAGAAGATCAAGGTATAACTGTAGGCTGAGAGACTGGTGGGAAAGAGGAGGCCTGAGTCAGTGTGAAGAGTACAGGGACTTCTCAACTGGAATTCATCTTAATGTAAGGCACCCCAAAAAACCAGATGGGTACTTGTGTCTGATATTTAGTGATAATCTGGGACCAAGGACAACTAAGAAGAGGCCAGTAAGAATCAAGGCAACTACCTGTGAATCAAAGGCTCCTCCTGCCTCCACAAGGATATGCAGCTGCACTTGGATGCTGTCTTGTCTCAGGGGTGGCAGATGGAGGGGTCATAAAAGTTTCCTGGAGGAATTCCTGGAGGTGCAGAACTGCTCAAAGCAGTATAACTGTGTTAGTTTTACATGTTCCTATCCCAGACCTAGAGCCTTGCTTGTTTGCTTCATGTTGGTAAAATGATTAAAATAATTTTTTGAAAGATAGCTTTGATCTCTACCCACTTCCTCTCAACACCTGACAGATACCCCAAATAATAGTAGAATGAGCTACAAAGTTATCAGGAATAGATGACTTTTAAAATACTCTCATTTTTAAGCATAATTAAAATAATACATGTTTACTTTAGGAAACTTAAAAATTAAAAACAGATATAAACAAAAAAATAAAAGTTATACATTATCCCTCCATCAAGAGGTAACCACACTCAATATTTAGGTGTATATATTTCTATACATGCATTGTACAAAAATGGTATCTTACTAGATATGTAGTTTTATAACTCTTTTTTCACCCTCACCCAAGGACATGCGTATTGATTCTAGAGAGAGGGAAAGGGAGGGAAAGAGAAAGAGAGAGAGAAGCATTGACCGGTTGCCTCTCATACACACCCCAACCAGGGACTGAACCCACAATCTAAGTATGTGCCCTGAATGGGAATCAAACCTACGACCTTTTGGTGTACCAGATGACACTCCAAACAACTAAACTACACCGGCCAGGGCTATAACTTTTTTTTTAATTGAATGATATGCATGGGCAGTTTTCCTGCTAATTAATGTTATTCTACATAAACTTAAAGACTACCTAGGATTTCATTTCATTAATTATTAATTATTCATCCAATTCTTGTTAAAGAAAATTTAAATTGTTTCTATTTTTCATGATTAGAAACAACAGCGGGATGCATACCATTTTATTTTGTGCAACATCATGGTCATTTATTTCCTATGAATAAGATCCTATAATTGGGTCAATAATATAATAGATGGGTCAAAAGATATGCAAAATTTTAAGGATTTTGATATACATTGCCAAGGTGTCCTCCGGAAACATTTCAGCAGATTACCTTGCTCTTAGCAGGATATGATAATGCCCACATCCCCACACCATTGCTCTTGTGGTTATCATTCAAAAATCTTTACCATGAGTGACTTCTTGAGATTCCTTTTGATCCTTAATTTGTGTTTCCATAGTGAGAATCAGACTATTTTTATTTGGCTTTTTCTTTTAAGTGGAGTGAATGACCTCTAGCAAGAGGGGTTTGGTCACCATTTTTAGGCCACCAGAAGTCCTGGGCTCAGAACAACATGTTGAGGCCAAAATGGTTTCAAATCAAAAAGTACTAGAGTGTGGGCCATCTGTCTTGTCCTTGGACGCTACTCATATACCTGGGCACAAAGCACCTCATCTCTCTTCCTTCCAGCTCTTAGTTTCTGCAATCCTTTGTCTTCCTGTCTCAGAGACCATTCTTGCCAGCACATCTTTAGTGTCCATGGACAAGAAAGTCAATCCAAAGACAAGCATATTTGGACAAAATCCTTCTGCCTTGTTATACTGTCCCTGCAGAAGTAAATCCTTAATAGAAGTTTGAATTCTACCTTTTCCTTTGTTCAGGTTAATAGAGGCCTTTTAATTCATCTCAAATAATATTTATTGAGCAACTCCATGGTTCACGGTGACACATGAGGCATGATAGACACCCATATCCATCCTTCCTGGTAAGGCTGTCTCTTTTCTTCCTCTACAGTAAACTCTCAGTCACCCACTGATGTTTTCTTCTTAGTCTCCTCTCTAGAGGATTCAAAATATCATGACTGTCGTCATCTTCCTGCCTCTGCGGCAGCGTGATTCACTGGCTGGTTCTAAGGCTGATTATTTGTCTGTGAGATCACAATAAACAAGAAGCCCTGATAACATGGGTGAGAGGTTCCTTCTTTGACAGCCCCTGTTATATAAAATGTATTGTTCTGACCATGAGCTCACTGTGAAAACAATGGCTTGCGGTGAAAAAAAAAAAAAAAAAAAGACTAAGAAGAATGGGGTAACACCTGAATAAATGAGGCAATGTTTGGGAACTTTCTAGTTTATACACCATTTTCAGAGGCTCCCAAAGTTGAGTCAGTGTTTTCTCTTTTGCTCAGAGCTCATTTGAGACTCTTGTGAACAGGACTACAATGAATTTGACTGGAGAGAGAAAAATGTTTTGGTTTTGAGCAGCTTTTCAGCCCTTTGGTAAAGATTAGAGAACAAAAGACTGAGTTCTAATAATGGAAAACAGTCTGTTGCTTAATGCAGTGTTAGGATTGCAGTTTGTGGGAAAATCACCTGTATTTTTATGTGCTGTTTATCCATTCAGACATGTGTATGTGAACACACTGACACATGTACATATACACGCTCAAATAATGCCACAGTATTTTTAACAGAAACATATGGAGACACAAACACACACATATACGTTTGTTTGTATTTTAGATGCGAATTGCATCTGCAAAGTTGCATAATCTTATCCTAGGAAGAGGAGCATGGAGAGTTCAGGGAAGCTCTCTCCTCTGCTTATTTGAAGCACAAGCCAATGATTGTCGTTAGCACTGAGCAGAGGAGCCTGTGCCAAAGGGTGACAGAATAGAAAAGTAATCCCCAGCGTCAGCTGCTGGGTGTGATACCACGGAGATGTGTGCCCTCTGTGCCTGCCAGGCCCGTCTCTCTGTTCTGGAAAGTGGGATCCCAGTGATAAATGTCAATACACTTATGTTGCCACATGGAAGTGAGTTGTAGCTGCCTGGATCACAAGCAGTAGTGGCAGATCTCAAGATGTGGGTGCCAGATGGCACTTAGGAGCTGGGCATGTGGGACGGCTGCTGAGTGAGGTTTTATTAGCTGAGACGAGTGGCCTGGCACCGCTGGGTGCCACCTTGCTCCCTCTGGGGGTTCCCTCTAGAGCACATTATCCAATTTGCTTTTAGATTAGATACCCATTAAGCGCACAGCCTCCCCTCCCTTCTTTAATGGACATGTTGGGATGTGTGTGGAGGGGCCTTGGCTAAGGGATGCCACCAAAATCTATAAAAGGGAGCAGAGTGATACAGGAGTGAAGCCTTGTCATAGAGAAACTGTCCCACCAACAAGGCAAAAGAGATTTTTTTAAAAAAATGTGTGATGATGTTTCTGTCACAGTGTAATCAGGCTCTGAGTGCCAAGTGAGATGTTTACCTGCATCAACTTGCCACTTTATTCAAAGCATGATTGGCAGTTCCATAGCCAGACGAACAGTCTCACTTTCCTTATTCTATGGGAGGATGGAAGAGAAATAACTTTCAACATCAAAACCTTAAATTTGCATTTTTTAGCTTTACAGTTTATTAAGCACTTCCATGTGCACTCATTTCCCTTTTCAAAGCACTTCTCTCAGCTCTGCTTTATTGATCAGAAAGGGAGACTCTGAGAAGAGTGGCTGTGGTCCTGGTCACGCAGCAAGTGAGCACCCCGCCCCTGAAGTCAGCCTGGGCCTGAGCCTTCCCCAGCAACTACCCCCGCTCACTGATAACTGCTGTCTTAGTCCATCCGGGCTGCTTGAACGAAGTGCCACAGACTAGAGGGCTTACAAACAACAGAAATTTATTTCCCACAGTTCTGGATGTCAGGAGCCTGAGATCAGGGTCAGATAAGGGCCTTCTTCTGGGGGTTGTAGACTTTTCATTGGGACCTCACGTGGTGGAAGGGGCTAGGGATCTCTGTGGGGCCTCTTAGAGTACTAAACCCATTCGTGAGGGCTCGACCCTCATGACTAATAACCTTCCAAAGTCCCCAGCTCCTAACACCATTGCACTGGAGGTTAGGATTTCAACATAGGAATTGGGGTAGGGCACAAACATTCAGACCATAGCACCTACTGTGTGACCTGTGTTTTACACATACTATTTTAATCCTTTCAACAAGTCTGTAGAGTAGGCATTACTGTTGTCAAACACAGGTGACAGAATCAAGGCTTAGAGGGGCCAAATTCCTTGCTCAAGGTCATGTAGTTGTTGCGTGGTTAAGCTAGGATTTGAACCTATGTCTGCCTTGACCCCAAAACCTGCACCTTTCCACTCTAATAATTAACAATGGCTAACAATTAATGAGCACTTACTATTTTCCAGGCTCTATTCTAAGTGCTTTGTCTGGATTAAGTCATTTGATTTTTATAACAAGAGGTAGGTATTGCTAACATTCCCACTTTACAGATGGAGAAATTGAGGCACAGAAACATTAAGTGACTTTCTAAAGATGGCACAGCTGGATATGGGCAGAACAAGCCTTTGTATTCAAGCAATTTAATCCAGGACTCACATTTTAAAATAACTGCTATGTATCACTCTAGCACTAGGCCAGCTTGCATACTTCAGGGCAGTAGGTGGGGTTTAAAAAGGCTTTAGCTAAACCCATTTCTTTATGATTTTTGGAGCCATCCCACACTCTTTCTAGAGTTAATCTGAACTTTCAGATTAGTTCTGGAACTACTTCAATCTTCCACAGTCTTTTTTGGATCAGAAATGTCTAGGGTCTGTAAATGTCAATGCTTACTAGCAGCCTCAGCATCTACCTGGGGGTTTCTGAGAAATGCAGAATCTCAGCACCAGGGCTACTGAATCAGAGTCTGTACTACTGGAAAAATCCCCAGGTAGCTCGAACGCATGTTCAAATTTTAGAAGCAATGGTTTAAAAGGGAATTAGAGCCTTGAAGGGCACAGTTCTAAATCGCTACTGCATTTTGGGATCCTGGGAAGCTTTAAAAAGTACTGATGCTTGGATCCCATCCCCAGTGATTCTGACTTATTTGCAGCCTGGACATCGGGAGTTTTAAAAGCTCTCCAAATGATTCCAAAGTGCAGCCCAGGTGGGGGGCCCCTGCTCTGGGATGGCCCGCAGTCCTCAGAAACCCCTCAGGTGGCTGACTCTGCCTCTGGGTTTGGGGGATTAGAGAAATCCTTGAAAGATTTCTTCATATGTAAGTAATCATTTGATTACTTCATTACCCTGAAGCTTATGCTAGTTATTCTCTCCAGAAGAGCAGTAATTGTAATAGAACTAGCATTGTTCAGACAGGACTAGCCCGGAAAACTCTCCCTGATCCCACCCTAATGAGTTTTCCTTTTTGTTTTCCAGCACATGTAAAATAAGCCTGCACTTTCCCTGGGAGAAGAAGAGGAGGGTTCAGATGTAATGCTAATTACCCTGACCCTCCATCTTTGGAAGAACTGTCATCTAACTGCAAGGCTTAAGGGTTACCCCAACTGCCCTGGGAAGCAAGGGCCATGTGGTAAAGGTTTTGACAATGAAGAAGGGCTGTGGTTTGAAATAGACTTCTGTCATGTCCTTGAGGCAGTTATGACCAAGCCGCTGTGCAATAACCTCTGATTGCCCTTGAGCCTGACCTTGCAGTAGAGCTATGGGTTGTAATTAAAAGGTAGAAATTGGCGACCTAGGACAGGGATTTTGCTTATGGTCATAGCTCCACTCAAGAAAGTAAGTTCCAAGAGGGCAGGGTGCTTTTTATACTGTATGGTATCCTTAGAGCCCAGTACTCAATGCACAGTAGGTATTTTGTAAGCATTTGCTAAAGAACAACTGGAAGAGGTGACCGTCATTCGCACCATTTATTGAATGCTTTCTGGGTTCCAGAAACTTTATAAACATTACCTTGCTTAGTCCTAGGACAATCTTAAGAAATAGATTGCTACTTATTTGTTTGCTTTTAATCATTCAGTGAAGTTGAATAATCCCTCCATTGGCTTTTATTTTCTAGTGTGTGGCCAAACCTGGGTTTATTCATTCAACACATATTTATTGAGTGCCAGACACAATCCTAAATATTTGGGGTGCATCAATGAATAAAACAGAAAAGATCCCTTACCTTTGTAAATTTGAGGGAAGCATACAATAAATAACATAATAAATAAGAAAAACTTATATAATAGAAGTGGTTTGGCAAAATAAATAAGTGAAGATCAAAGTAGGGGATTAGGAGTGTCAGGGAGAGAAAGGGCTGTCCTGAAGGTTGGTGTGTGTGTCATCTTGGCTTGGCTGTCGTGCCCAGTTATTTAATCAAACGTTAATTTAGGTATTGCTAAAGGTATTGAAGGTATTTTGTGTTTGTGGTTAATATCTACAATCAGTTGACTTTAAGTAAAGGCAATTACCTATGATGATGTGGGTGGACCTCGCCTACCCAGTTGAAGGCCTTATAAACAAAAACAGGTATCCAGAGGAGAAGAAATTCTGTTCCAAGACTGCAGCCCGAGTTACCAGCCTGCTGGCCTGCCACACACATCTTGGACCCAAGACAAGATAGTAACATCAACTCCTGCTTGGGCCTCTAGCCTCCTGGCCTGCCCTACGGATTTGAAAGCGCCAGCCCTCCAATTCCATGAAATAAACCTCTGGAGACTCTGACTGCTACAGATTTTGGTACTGAAAGTGAAGTGCTACTGTAATGAATGACTAAAAATGTATAAGTGTGGATAATGGTAGTGGCTAGAACAATTGTAAGATGTATGACAGAAATCACTTGGAAGAGACTGTTGGTAGAAATATAGACATTAAAGGCAATTTTGGTGAAGACTCAGAAAGCAGTGAGGAGAGTTTTAGAGAAAGCTTCTATTTTTTTAGATAATACCTGGATTGTTACGAACAGTATGTTGCTGCAGATATGAATGGTAAAGGAGCTTCCAGTGAGGCTGCAGGTGAAAATGAGGAGCATGTTATTGGACATTGGAGAAAAAGTGGTCCTTGTTACAAAGTGGCAGAAAACTTGGCTCAATTCCAGAGGCCCAGAAGGGACTCTGGGCCAGCATATTATTTTAATGTAAAATAGAATTGCCTGCAAACCCAGGCCTGTGGGTTCTGTATAACTGATGCTTTTGTCCACATATTTAACAATTCATGAACAAAGTGGAAAAGGAAGGTAAAGTGGCGTAGTAGTCAAATATTGAGAGAGTTAATCTTATGTGTCAACCAGACTAGGCCACAGATGCCCAAATATTTGGTCCAAAGTTATTCTGGTTATTTCTGTGAGGGACTTTTTGGATGAGGGTAACATTAACATCAGTAGACTGAGTAAAGCAGACCGTTCTCCCTAATGTGGGTGGGCCCCTTCCAATCAGTTGAAGGACTGAATAGAACATAAAAGCAAACACTCCCACAAGTAAAAAAAAAAAGAATTCTTCCTGCCTGTCTGCCTTTGAACTGGGACATCCAGTGTTTCCCCTGCCTTTGGACTTCAAGCGAAACATTAGCGCTTCCTGGTTTTCAAACTTGCCGGCTTTTGGATAGGAACTACGCTATTGGTTCTTCTGGGCTTCCAGGTCATTGACTCACCCTGGGGACTTGCCCACCTCCATTAACTGTGTGAGCCAATTTCTTATAATAAATCTCTTTACGCACGTACACACGTACACCCTATTTGTTCTGTTTCTCTGAAGAACTTTGACTAATACCAGCATGTTTATTTTGTGGTTAAATTTGAATTCAAACCTCAGCTTCACTACTTAATCAAGGAGCCTCGGGCTATGTATTAACCTCTTTAAACTTCAGTTTCTACAACTGAAAAATAAAGGCATTGACAGAATTCTATGACAAGAAGGAGAAGTGACTACAGGATAATCTTTGTAAAACATCCACTTGGCCTAAATAGAGTACTGAAGAAATATTTAACATTTTCACGAGGGTTAATGAGGTACATTGGGAGGAGTTTTAGAGGTGTATGTTTCAGTACAGGGCCTTTCATTAAGCAGCAGTGTCACCTCGAGTGCATTGTTTGTCTAGCTTCCGTTTCCTCATTTGTAAGATGGCAACAGACTAGAACAGGGCTACTCAGAGTATGCTCCACATGTGGAAGTAATGCAGAGGAGTAGATAAAAAAGTGGTGGCACATACCATGTATACAATGGAATATTACCTGGCTATAAAAAAGAAGGAAATCTTTCCATTTGCAAAAGCATGGATGGACCTACAGGATATTACACAAAGTGAAATAAGTCAGTCAGAGAAAAATATCATGTGATTTCACTTATAGGTGGAATCTAAAGAGCAAAACAAACAAAACTGAAACAGACTCATAGACACAGAGAACAGACTGATGGTTGCCAGAGGAGGAGGGTGGGACTGGGTGAAAAAGGTTAAGGAATTCAGAAGAACAAATCAGTAGTTGTACATTAGTCACAGGGATGGAGAGTACAGCATAGTGAAGATAGTCAATAATATTGTGATAATTACGTGTGGTGCCAGGTGGTACTGGAAATATGGGGGACCACTTCGTAAAGTATATGATTGTCTAACCACTGTATTATACACCCAAAACCAATTCAAAATAATATTGAAAGGAAAATAAACAAACACAAATAATAAATGAAAGCATAATGCTAACAAATACAAACAAAACCAAAATATGGTCCACAGTCCGCTGCACATCTATGAACTGCTGCTGGCCAGAGACGACAAATCCAGAGAAATATACAACATGCATTTAGAGGCTTCCATAGCAATTTGACAGAGTAATTTCATGCTTTTTGAATCTAATAATACAATTTTGGGTTTGTGTTTTGTATGTCTCTGTCTTTAATTTCTTTATCCTGATAATTTATTCTTAGTATATTTTTTAAATTATTAATCCACAACAGATTAGGGGAGAGAAAAAACAACAACTGGCCCTTCAGTGCAGCTATTTTGCGAACTCTCTTAGATCAGCGCTTCTCTAATTTCAATATAAGAAGGTAACCTGGGAACCCTGTTAAATGTGCAGATCCTGATCCAGCAGATCCAAGGTGCAGACAGAGATTTTGTATTTCTGACAAGCTCCTGAGTGATAGTGATATTGCTGGCCAATAGGTCACTCTCAGAAGCAATCCCCTAGATAATCTGCTAGTGCTGATTGATTAATGTCCAACCTTTTTATGAAATGGAATTAGAGGAGCATGAGAAAATCAAGGTGACCTGTGGGGTCTTCGAAATCTATCATATCTTTGGGACTTTTACATACTTTATTCAATTTTTTAAAGAGCTTTAATATGGCAATTCAGAGATGGTCACCATGCTGTTCTCCATTTTTATCTAGAAACTTCAAAGCTAGATAACTCTGCTTGGATCATGAAGCCTTCTGTATTGATATTATAAGAATGAATTTTCATGTAGTTTGATTCAGGCCAATGATTTTATTAAAGAGACCAACTATCCACACTAGATGAGCCATCACTCCAGTCAGGGCAGCTGTCCTTTGGAAGTCACGGATCTCATTTAGCCATCAGAGGGGTCTTGTGCTAGACCCAATATAGCTAGTAGGCCTGGTATCAAAGAAGAGAATGGAA
Source organism: Pteronotus mesoamericanus (assembly GCF_021234165.1). Classification (NCBI taxonomy): domain Eukaryota; kingdom Metazoa; phylum Chordata; class Mammalia; order Chiroptera; family Mormoopidae; genus Pteronotus; species Pteronotus mesoamericanus. The sequence goes on along the minus strand of NW_026555234.1, from coordinate 32,684,845 downwards.
GAGCCCAGAGGGAAGTATAGATGAAAGGTGACTAATGAAACACCTTTTAGTATATGTATGTGGATGCAGGAGTAAAGGGGGTTGTCACTCCTTCCTGCAGGTTCTAATTATGAAGGTGCAGGAGGTGTAGAGGGTACTGTTGGAGCTTGAAGAGTGGGAGAGAGTTACCTGACGGGAGGTATAGCCACAGCACTCGGCCAGAGCCAGAGCAGGCTGCATGAGAATGAGAGAGGGATTAAATACCCGGGCTTCTCTCCTACCTTTCAGTCTCTGTACTGGTGGCTTCTATTGGCCAAACCAACAGACAGCCAGAGGGCTGGGATTCCAAATTTTGCCTTCGGTGGACATCAGCCTCCTGAGGCATTGAACAAGACAGGGAATAAAGGAGAATAAATTCAGAGAAACACATGGAGAAGAGCCAACACAGACCCCACATTCTATGAGTATAATCTGACCCCCTCGATCTTAGGCTTCTCATAAAATTCCATACACACCTGCATTGAAACCACTGCCAGACATTTACACAGCACAGTGCATTGGGACCACATAATACAGGGCATACTGTGCATGAGAGGAACTGATCAAGTTGAGTTGATTCAATCCAAGATAGCGTTTTGGAGAGAATTGCTTTGGGATAGACTAATAAGAAAATGAGAGACATGAATTGGAGAAAAGGAGAGAGAAAGGCATTTGAGCCAGAGGTAATGGTATGAGTAACTTTGTAGGTATGAGAAGGGATACTTGGAAATGAATGCCAAACAAGCCAGTTGATAGAGTGCATCATGTCCTCATTTGAATGGTATAAAGGGAGTAATGGTTCTTGGATATAGGTGAGTGACAAAAGGGAGAGAAAGGTTGATGATAATAATAATAAATAACTGTGCATTGAGTAAATTAGGGGTAAAGTCATCTTCCATAGTAATTTTTCATGTACATCATGCCATTTATGCCTCACAGCAATCTGATGGGGATGGTAATATAATCATAATTATTATTTTATAAAAAGAAAAACTGAGGGCCAGAGAGAAACTGCTATGCCAAATGTGGTAAATTATGTCATTGTTCAAAAGTATTTCCTGACACTCCAGTGGGGGTTCTCTTTTATCACCTACTCCCTACCAGACAATGTTCTGACTATATTTGTTCCATTGACCTCAAGCTTGATTTTGTTACTTTGGCCAATGAAACATGAGTGAAAGTAACATTTGCTACTTCCAAGCAGAAACTTTAAGATCCATTGTTCTTTTCCATCTCGATAGAAGCTACCCTGTCAGCCCGAGTCTTGGTATGAAGAGGACGTGAACAGATTTATGGTCAATAACCTACAGTGGACATGTAGTGAGAGCAAGAAGTATTTGCTCTGATATTGGAAGCTAATATCAGAGATGATGTGGGGATTAGTTGTTAATGTAATGTAACCTAGCCTGTCCTGACTGATAAGAGATACCAATTTCCTCCTGGTTGAAGTATTCAGAATATTCATTTAGAGTTTTCATTGTACTTGACTTTCCTGTTTTATGTAATAGTTGGCCAATCCCTCCTTCATAAGATATCTTCCCTTGTGGCTTTTCCTGTTTTTCCTCCTATTCTGTGCCTGTTATCTCTTGAATCCCCTTGGGGTTCCTCTGACTCTGCTCAGTGTTTCAAAACTGATGTTTACTGAAGTCCTGGCCTTGGATCATCTTATCTAATACACATTCCCTGGGCGATGAAAATCATGCTCCTGTCTTTGTCAGTAAATGCGCGCGTCCTGTAGGAATTGGAATAGGAAGAAGGAGCACTTTTTCTTACTGCTTTGATACCAAAACCATAAGGAGATATTAGATTTTGTCTAAGAGAAAGAGTGATGGGAAGCTTAAAGGCATTTTAATGGGTCATCAGGCAAAGAAACTCAAGGTGAGTGGAGTTGAGCTGTGGAACCAAGTGAGGATGAAGAACCGAAAAAAGAAAGAGCAAGAGTGAGCCTGCCCTTTCTATGTCTCCTAGTATGTCAGAAACTGTGCTGAACCACAGCGCTTCTAAGTTCTGGTTGATTTCTGGGATATTGGCAATGTCAGGAGTGGGGAAATGTGAAGAGGGAAGTAATAAGAAGGAAAACTGTCATTAATTACTTTGAAAAAAATGTGTTTTGACTGGGGAAATGTGTTGTGAATTCTGCAGTGGTTGGGCAAACAGATCTATTTGTGGTCTTCAGATGGGCGCAGCCCAGGTGTCTCTACAGGGAGAATTTGGCATCTCCACTTGCCTGTGTTCTGCAGGCAAAGGAGGTGGTGGTACACAGGTAAATACAGGCATGGAAGGCTTTTATTAGTACTTCCCATTGAGTATGTCCCAAACTGACCTTGTTTCTCTTCTCAAATCCCCAACCCATTTTTCCTTCTGTATTCTGGTTGTCCAGGGGTATTTGGAAACGCAGGGAGTCACTTTTTGGATGTCACAATGACTAGGAAATGCTACTGCAATTTAGTGGATTGGAGCCAAAGAAACCAAACATTTAAAAATGCACAAGAGAGTTCCACACAGAAAGAATTGTCCTGTCTAAAATTCCACTAGCACCTCTATTAAGAAACACTATATGAATGTCATCACTGGATACCCAGTTGCCCAAGAGAGAAACCTGGAAGTCATCCAAGATCTCTTCTTCTCTCTTCTCCCCTCACCCAGCTAAGCTGTCACTGAATCTGGTCAATTATACCCTCCCAAGTATTTCTCAAATCAATGTCCTCTTCATTCCCACTGCCCTATATTGACCCCCAAGCCTTTCTCACATCTCTAAACTAGGCTGCATGTTCTAGCTGGCGGAAACCCTGCCTGCCAAATGTGTGTGAGGCGCACAGGAGATGCTAGTAAATATTTATTGAATGAATGAAATTTAACTTCCTTTACTGCTTCCTCTTCTTTAGTCAGAGTTAACATTCTAAATTGCTTGTCTGATTGGGCTACTCCTATTTTCAAATCCTTCCTTGCTCCCCATCATCTTCAAGGTAAAAATCAAATATCTTATTATAGAACAGAGGGCCCTCATCTCACCTGCCAGCATCCTCTGCTACTATTCTTCCATAAGAACTTTTGCTTTCGATTTTTCAAAGTGTAATGGATCCCCCCCCTTTTTTTTAACTTTGTATAGTTTGTTTTCTGTACCAGAAGTACCCTTCTTTCCTTTCTCTAAATGGCTAATTCATAATTTAGTCCCAGCCAAAGTATGATTTTCTCTGGGAAGTCTTTCCTGGATGCATCCCCCACAAACACCTGGACTTGGACCTTTACTCTACCTCTGTGGCCTCTCTGTTGCGCTGGGCAAATACTACTCTTCTCTGTGCCTTTGATCCCCACTAGAGGGTGAGATCCTTAGAATTCACAGGAAGGCACTGTGCATTTTACTCCATATTCTGTGTCTTGAACTGTCCTTGACCCATAGTCACCTAACCAGTGCTGCCTGCATGCTTGAAGCAACTAGCCAAGGCCACATAGTCAGTGAGTAGCCAAGCTGACCTCCATCAGATCTTCAGCTTCCAGTGAAATCCACTGTTTCTCGTGGAACTTAGAAACTAGGAAGTCAGTTACTAGGTTGATGCATTAATTCTGAAATAATGGCATATTAGTGAAACTATAAAGTAATGAGTTCATTCACTTTCCAAAAATACCTATTAAATATTTACTATGTCCAGGAACAGAGATAAGATATATTTTGATGAAAGGTGCAAAGATCCTAGGGATGGATTTTGTGTGGCTGTGGCAGGTGAAGACGTATCAGTAGAGGAATCCCAGAGTCATGTGGGTACTGTCCCAAGACCAGGTTCTCAGAGGGAAGGTGGCCTGGTCTCAGGAATTTAGTAAGTTGGGTAAGGTTGGAGTTAGTGTGGCCACCACTAGAAACAGCCACAGGGACTCCTGTGCATCCTGCTTACCATTGTCCTTCTCCTGTCCTTCTATGGGAATGGTGATGAGCTGCCAAAGGAAGAATTTCTAGAAGGTATAGCCAAGTTTCCTCCCACCTTGGTCATCAGCCAGAGGAAAAAAAAAAAAAAAAAAAAAAAGCCAGAGTTCCAGGAGGAAATCTTGTATTAGATCTCGTTGTTTATCAACAGCGCCACCTGGCACATCTTTAGCCACTGGCTTCTGTTAAAAGTGGGAAAGGGAACTAAATAAATAGCAGCTTGCCACTTCAAACACCTGGATGGTAGAGGAGGGCAGGGGAAGTCAGCAAGCTAGAGGCCCAGAGGTCATCGTAAACCTAAGACCTGGAGTCTTGGTAGTGTCTGAGTGGTGGAACTGCATCCTTCAGTTCATGAGTCCACCGGGACTCCTCCAAGGGCGAGCAGGCAGGAAGCAGGAGCACAGAAGCCAAGATGCAGAGGCTATTCTGATCTGCAGACATCACACGGCTTTCCTGCCTCCTGCTCTGGATCACCAAAAGTGACCTTAGTGGCTTAAAAACCACCTCAGAGTTTTGACAGGTGTTGGGAAATAGCAGAATAATGACCAACTGGTGGGAATATGAGGCCCATTCCTGGTTATGAACTGGCCTTAGGAAAAAGGATGGATGGTATTGCAGGCAGGGACCAATTCTGGCTAACAGAAGCTTGTAGAAATGTACAAATCAAGAGTTAGTGGAAACTGGCCAGATTAGCAAAATGTCACATCCCTATTTTAACATTTATTTTGATTTCCTCACTCAAGTTTTACTAGAACAATGGGACGCACCATAAAATGAATTTCAGTGGAGAAAATAAACTTCATTGGTTACTAAATATATTGCTTTTGGAAAGTTTGTGTTTATATGATTTTTTTTTTCCCTAAAAATTTAATAATCTCTGATCAGTTTGGTTACAAAACTCTGGACATATTAAAATGGTATTTCAATTTTTTTGTGCAAGACAAACCTAGGAAAAATAACTCTCTTTAGTAAGCTTTAAAGTCATTAATGGAAAACATATTTTTAAATTAATTTATGCTTTATCATTTGTTGCGAGTTCCAGAGACTGGAACTCAAGTCTGATGCCTGGGTTTGGCTTAGCCAGGCCTTTGCAGGCCACTCCTATAGGCTTTCTATCCATGCATGTCTCTTACAGTGAGTTGAACTCCTCTACAGACAGTCAAAACTAAATCTTGAGAAAATCACTGTAAAGCCTTTTGCTAAAGCCTGAGAAAGAAAACTTTTTTTTTTTTTTTGGCATAAAAGAGCGACAATTTTATTTTTAATAGAAAACTGTAAGAGGGAGGATATTTACTAGTTACGTGAGCATTGAGTTGGGTCTTTAAAAGCCAGGAAAAACATGAGGGCTTAGAACTGTTTGATGATGACCGAGTTTCATTGTATTGTTAATAGTAAGCAAATAGAGTCTTAAGTATTCTCAAGAGGAAGCTGAATTAAAAAGACAAACCTTGGAACAGGCTTTGTGGAAGGCCAAGAGATTTCGATTCTGCCAGTCCAGGAAGGAAGGGATTCCAAAGATAAAGGGCATCCATCGAAAACATCTTGTTTTCAGCTGCTGGGAGCTCCTTATCGGGAAATAAACAGGAATGTGCTGCTCCACGAACAGATACAGAGAGAATATCCCTAAGATAATCATTAGCACACGCCCCTAGAATCTAGAAGCTCGGGTTTCCATCATCCAGAGGAAGGCTATGTCCCCTAAATGCTAATACATTAAAGGGTTAAGAAGGTAATATTTTCATTGCACTCCTTTCCTACTTTTTATTTAAAACTAAACTTAGTTTTATTTTTTAGTCCAGACTCTGCCATAGATGATGGCTGTTCCTGGTATATGGGCAAAAAAAATTAATTGCTAGGGAAATGCAAATTCTGAGAGAGCTCTGTGCTACGAAGTTGCTGACCCTTGGCACAATGTTTCTATCTGAGGAGGGTCGATGATGTGGTGTGAGGAATGCCTGGCAGTAAGCATGACTACTGCATGTGACCTTCACCTTGGTGTTAGAAAGGGACACAGACTTATTCATGTGCCTGGACTTGACTTGAAAGCAAACACGTGGAACATCCAGGAGGTGAATGTCAGGATACTTGAATGCTTGAAACTTTATTTAGGAGTCACACAATGAAGCTGCAGCAGGAGTAGTGGTGAAAAGCCTTCATACAAAGCCAGAAACAGGGAGATGGTCTGAGACAAAGTAGAGCAGGAATGGAGCTAGAAGTCTCTCTTATGTGGTCTATTGGGCACAAGTACCTGCTCTGGAGTGCACCTCCTGGGTTTGAATCTCATATATTAGTTTTGTGGCTGTGACAAGTTACAGAGCCTCTTTCATTTTGCTTCTTATTAACTGCAAAATGGAAAGAAATAAAAGAGCCTCCCTTGTATGGTTAATGAAGGATTAACTGAGACAATACATATAAGTGGGTATCACTCACATCCAGGGTGAAGGTCATCTGCAGACAGACTGAACTTCACCATGAACACTCAACATCATCCTTTCCCCAGGCCACATCACCACGCCCACTCATTATGTCATTGTTCTGCCACTCTTTCGTTGTGTGACCTCAAGCAAGTTACTTGACCTTTCTGTACCTAGGTTTGTTTTTCTGTGAAAATTTTATACGAGTGTCATGAGAGTTAAATTAGTTAATATTTGTAACGTGCTTCAAACAGCACCTGGCACATAGTAAGTACTATATGAGTACTTATTAAGTAAACAAGACTGTGCCTGGAATATCTAAAAGTTTAATGCATGGTAACTATGATTGTAAACATAGTCACCTTCAAAGAGAAGAACTGAACTAGAATAAGAACTTGTGAAGTGAGCCAGGGAATAATGGTGAAAGAAAGTACCTGTGTGTATGCTGGGAGTGAGGGTAGGGGCAGGGATGGAGAGAATGCAAAAGCATCTCTTTGAAGATTATCCATTACTATGCATAATAATCTCCTTCTCAGTGTGGTAGAAGAATAAAATGTAGGCCCAAGGCGATATTAATTAATATTACTTATGGCCATGTCTTCATCATGATTAAACAATTAATTTTTCTAGCACCATTGTAAAGAACCAACGACTCACAGTGTAGAATTACTGGACCTTTGAATACAATGGCAGCATTTCTGTAATGTTTCATCTGCTTTGATCCTTAAAATGTTTCCCTTTTTATTTGGTTTTAATGGAACTCCTGCTGCTGATCAGGAAGCATTTAATGTGAAGTTGCCTTGGACAAAATTGAGTCACCGAAGCATGTCTTTTGAAATACAAAGTTATTTTTATAAAGGATGAAGAAATCATTGGCCTATACCGAAGGTAAAGTGGCAGTGAAAATGACATCTCTTTTCTTTGACTTTTCCCCGATATCTGGAAGTCTGTGAGTCATGGAAATGAACCCAGAAGGCCGGGGGGGGGGGGCGGGGGGGCAGGGGGGGGGTGTTGGATTCTTTCCCTATCTGCAGGTAGCCTAAGCCTTTTGTTCCTAGTTTCCATTAGCAGGTTTGGCCTTTCCACTATATCCTGCTCTACAAGTGATCCCAGATTCAATTACCCTGCTCCCAGTGTGGCAATAGGTCTGTCCCATGGGCTTCTGGGCAGCCCTCACCAACCAGAGCAGCATCTCCAGGAGGGCTCTGAAACCTTGCCTGGCTCTGCTAGCAGTGTGCTGTGATCTGCTAGCAATGTGTTTCACAGGGGGTGGTGATGGTTTGCATGTTGTATTTTGACTTTCTTGTGCCAATCCCCCTGTTTAACCAAGAGGCAAGATTGCAGAGAGGTTCTACTACTCAGCTTTGAGGTACGTTTCTCAAACTCCCTAAGCCTCAATCCTTATCTTTGAAGTCGAGAAAATAAGAGTAACAATAATAACAATAACAGTAATAATATACGTCAGTTCTGTTTCTAAGAGCATTACATATTAACTCATTTAATCCTCACAATTTATGAAGTAGGGCTATTGTTATCCCTTTCTGCAAAGGATACTGAGGCTCAGAATAATGGTCCCAGCTAAGAAACAGCTCATCTTTCCTCTTAGAGAAATATGGCCCCTTCCATGTGCACATGAAAACACTCAGCACATGTTACACATTTTGCTTGTACTTACAGGTTATAAGAGCTTCTAAAAGCACAGGACTCTGTAAAGGAAACAAACAGGAAATAGGTTAGTGGATTCTACTATAGTCTTCACCTGTTGTATTCTGTTTGATTCTCATGTCACTTTGAAAAAGGATATTACCATTTAAATGACACCCACGGGCAAATTTCTTCAAGCCATATTTCCTGTCTACATAACCCCAGACAGTTTGCAAAGCTATTACATGTCATCATCCCTGCTGATCCTCACAACTGTGTGATATAAGCAGGGACCTTCATTTTATTGGGGACCTTTGTGTTATTACGGAGCTCCATTTTTTTATTAGAAGATAGGACAGTCAGTGTGAGGACTCTTTCTACCATGTTATATATTTGGGTTGTCAAGCTCAGTGGTTCTCAAAGAGCGGTCTCAGGATCATAGCTTCAGCAACAGTTGGGAACTTGCTAGATAGGAAAACTCTCTGGCCCCAAGGCTACTGAATGAAAACCTCAGGGGACGAGGCCAAGGAGCCCATGCTGTAACAAGCCCTTGGACTGATTTCTGATGCACACTCGTGTTTGAGGACCACTGCACTAGTTGGACCTCTTAACAAGAGGAAAAGTTGAAGAAAGTGGAGGGAACTAACTAGAGAAATATACGATGTTCCCCACGACACGTTTGAAAGATGAGTATGTAGAAGGTGAAACAGGTATATCCAGTACTGCTGTAAAGGGTTTTCAATAAACTTAAGGTAAGACCATTCTAAGAAAGAGCACTTCTAATTTGAATGTTTTGGGAGACATTGCCAATCATTAGAAAGTCAAGCAGAGAGACCCAAGGCCTATCCATGCCCACAAAGTGGGGCAGGAGAAATTCTTATAATGAGCAGATAAAGGTGGAGTTTTAGGGGGCCACTAAATAATTTTTTCCCTCCTGAGAAATAAGGGAAAGGGTCTAAATAAAGGAAACTCAAACTTCATTTTTAGTAAAGACTACCATGGAGAATATGTGTTCTAGATTTTTTTTTTTTAAATAACAAACCACCCCAAAACAATAACTTAAAATAATACCATTCATTCATTTGCTCATGACTTGGGAATTTGCTGGTCTCATCTAGGTAAGTTTCACTCTGATCTCTCATGCGGTTGCAGTCGAATGACTGGGAGTGGGAACATTCATTCACATGTCTAGCACCTGGGCTGGAAAGGTTCCAACAGCTGGGGCTGGAACAGCATCTCTCCCCTGCTCCCATATGGTCCCTCCATATGGTGACCTCAGGCTACCTGGACTTTTTTCACAATAACTGAAAGGTCCAATTGTTTCAAGAAAAACCAACAGAAGTCAAGTAGCTTTTTAAACAGGCTCGGAAGGCACACTGCACCATTTCTGCAGCATTCTTATTTATTAAGATGGTCACAAAGCCCCACCTAGGTTCAAAAGGTAGGGGCATAGACTCAACCTTTTGATAGAAAGGATGTCAGATAATTTGCAGATGTGCTTTAAAACCACCACAGTATGCCACCGCATGGGTATCTAACACCTTCTCCCCTGAACTGAATTCAAAGCCATGCTGTAGTCTTAACCCCTTACAGAGGCAAACACTGCTACAAAATACTTACTAAATGCCTCTCTGTGGGCAGTCCAGGCTACACTAGAGATCGTGCTCAGTTTCATTTTCACATTCACCAATCAATAAGTAGCTTCTGGGTTGTGGAAGGGGGAAGGGAGAGGCCAGGAGTGTTACCCTGGAAGAAGTCCCACATGGAAACAGGAACCCAGGGAATGGAATTACCTCATCCAGGCAGCTGGATTGGCTTGAACTCCTAAATGTCATTTGTATGTTCAATTGCAGAATAACCTAACACTTTTGGTAATTCTTTTGGACATTTTGTCTTAAATGTGCATCCATTTAAAATATTTATTTATTTATTTAATTTATTTATTTTCTCTTCTCTTCAAACTGTCTTTAAAATTTTATTTTTAAATTTTTATTTATTTTTAGGAGAACCAAGATGGCAGAGGAGTGAATGGAAGTCACACTGACCTCCTCCCAGAACCAGTCTGGAATTACAACTAAATTGTGGAGAAATCACCTGGAGCAAACAACTGAACAATAGCAAGGGAGGAGCCTTATGACCTCGGACAGACAGAAGAATCAGCTTTAGCACAACCTAACTGGTAAGGAGTGTGGTAGAGACTCAAGAAGGCAGGTGGGGCACCCACAGGAGGCAGCACCAGAAGGATATTGAAACGGCCAGTTGGATCCCCCTGAGAAGAGCGGGGTCTAAACCATGCACGGGCACCTCCAACCTACAGTACTAGCACCCAAAAAGTACACAGGTAACAGCCAGCTGTGAAAAGTGGCAGGGTTGCTCTCTGCCAAACACAGGCAGCTGTAGATGCAAAGAGCTGTTTAAAGGGCCAACACATAAATTTTTGTTTGTAGCCACTTACCCTGGTCTCCAGCAAAGACAGGGGCAGAGTGGTCTAGAGACCCCGGAAGAGAGACTAGGGAAGGAGGCTTTGGGGAGAGAACTGAGAGAGTAGCCAGTGGGATCCTGGTGCTGACTCATCCCCCATTCAGCAGTAGCCATCTTGCTTAGGCAGACCACTCCCCTGAGCAGCAGCAGCATGAGAGATCACAATAGCTCTACCCTCGGAACAGACTTGGCCCCACCCTGTGGTGTCTCTAAGCCAGCCTGCTGAATACAGAGTGACTAGGTTAACAGCTGAAGGAGACAGCCACAGACAGTAGATTCATGGAAGTCTTGAACAGACTGCCTAAGGTCAGACAGAGCCAACATCTGACATCATCAGAGGCAGATCCAAAAAGGAAAAAACTGGTCTCCTACCATAGAAGTTCACACCACAAAGTCAGGAAATCAAGACAGACCAATTTAAGAAGCAGAAGCAAGGAAGAAGAATCTCATAAATAATGGGAAGACAAAGAAACACCCCTCAGTTTAAGGGAAAGGAGGGATCCCCAGAAAGAAAACTAAATGAAATAGAGGTAAGTAAACTATCAGATATTGAGTTCTAAACAATGGTTCTAAGGAAGCTCAATGAACTCAGAGAGAACTGCAAAAAACTACAGGAAAACTATGAGAAACTTACTGCAAACTCTATCAGCATGAAAAAGGACATAGAAACTATCAATAAGAGACAAGAGGAAATGAAGAATACCATTTCCAAACTGAAGAACGCAGTAGAAGGCATCAAAAGTAGGCTAGATGAAGCATAGGATTGAATCAGCGAGCTGGAGGACAAGGTAGAAAAAAGCTCCCAGAAAGAGCAAGAAAATTAAAAAAGACTCAAAAAGAATGAAGAGGTGGTTAGGGAAATGCAGGACAACCTGAAACATAATAATATCCATATAATAGGGATAGCAGAAGGAGAAGAAGAGGAGGAAGAGATAGAGAACCTATTTGAAAAAGTAGTGATGAAAAACTTCCCTAATTTGAGAAAAGAAAAAGTCACACAAGTCCAGGAAGCACAGAGGGTCCCACTCAAGAGGAACCCAATGAGGCCCACTCCAAGACACAGCATCATTAAAATGGCAAATAGCAAAGACAAACAGAGAATCCTAAAGGAAGCAAGGGAGAAAAATGTAGTAACATACAAGGGAGCCCTGATACAGCTAGCAGCTGACTTCTCAACAGAAATGCTGCAAGCCAGAAGGGAGAGGCAAGAAATATTCCAAGAAATGAGAAGCAAAGGCCTGCATCCAAGACTGCTCTACCCGGCAAAGCTCTCAATTAAAATAGAAGGTGAAATAAGGAGTTTCCCAGACAAAAGAAGTCTAAAAGAATACATCTCTACCAAACCAGTATTGCAAGATATGCTAAAGGTACTGCTTTAAGAAGATAAAGAAAAAGAGTCTATGAATACCTAGTTCCTTTCACAGTCACCAATACTTGATATTACCAATATTTTTAATACTTAATCTGATTATGACAATGATGTGTTATTTTAATTGTTCCTTTATTATTTGTTGAAACTAAACCTGTTTTTTGTATATTTCTTGCCTATTTCTATTATTTTAAAAAAGTTTTAAATGACTTTTTGATATTCTTTATCCATTTTTTGATTAAATGTTTGTAGAATTTTTTCCCTAAAACAACCCCAAAACTATTAACCCTGTTTTAGATGTGTTGCAAATATTTTCCTATTCTATTACTTGTCTTTTAACTTTTTTATATGTATATTATTGTATAGTCTTAAGTGTTTAATTTAGTCATATTGCCAATATTTTCCTTAGTAGCTTCTGGTTTTGAATATGTTACTTCAGGGTAATAAAAATATTATTTGGTATTTTCTCCTGAAACTCCTTAGATTTTACATACTGATTTCTAACTCCCCTGAATATTTTTAGTATAATGTGTGAAATAGGGCTCTATGTTTATTTTATTTCAAGTAATAGTGGTCCATGCACCTTATCTGTTGAATAAGCCTTATTTTCCCCATTGAGTTGAAATACCGACTTAATCATATATTATATTGTTAGACGTATATACATTTGTTTCTGGAATGCTCATTTTATTTCATTGATCTACTTGGTTATTTCTGTGCTGGTGTCATGTTTTAATTGCTGAGACTTTATAATGGATTTAAATTTTTTAATATTTTATAATAGATCTTGACATTTTAAAAAATAAATAAATAAAGTCAATCTGCATTTTTAAGAAAAAGAAAGAAGGAAGGAAGGAACTCCTACATTTTGCAAAAGCATGGATGGAACTGGAGAATATCATGCGAAGTGAAATAAGCCAGTCAGTGAAAGACAAATATCATATGATCTCACCTATAAGTGGAATCTATTCAACAAAATAAACTAACGAAAAAAATAGACCATAAGCAAGGAAACATGGAGTAGACTGAAAGTGACCAGAGAGGATGGGGAAGGAGGACAATGGTAGAAAGAAGGAGAAGGGACTAAGCAAAGAACATGTATGAATGACCCATGGACATGGACAACAGAGTGAGAATTGACTGTGGGAGAGGGGGTCTGGTGGAATGGGTAGAGGAGGGCAAAGGGGGAAAACTGAGACAACTGTAACAGAATAAACATGATTTAAAAATTAAAGAAAAAAGAACTTAAGAACTATAATAAAACAACAATAAAAAATAAAATAAATAAATAAAATGGAATTAAGAACTTAATTTCAGGGCAGTAATGAGAATTTTAAAAATTGGTTCATTTATAGTTAGGGGCTGTTCTCGGACTTGTTTACTATCAGATGGTTCCTCCCTCTTCCCCTGCTTTACTCCTTAACATAAAGAGAGCTGATCTATGGCTCAACTCCAAGGTCAGATGGTTTCCATCAGGGCTAGGCCAGTAGGAGGCACTGGTGGGAGATTGGAAGGTGGGAGGAAATAAATAAACTAATTAATTAATTAATTAATTTTTATTTATTTTTAGAGAGAGAGGAAAGGAGGGAGAAAGAGAGGGAGAGAAACATCAATGTGTTGTTGCCCCTCACACACTCCCCACTGGGGACCTGGCCTGCAACCCAGGCATGGGCCCTATACTGGGAATCCAACCAGCGACCCTTTGCTTCGCAGGCCGGTTCTCAATTCACTAAGCCACAGCATTCAGGGCTGCCTTTAAAACTTTTAAACAACTTTATTAACGTGTAGTTTACATGCAATGCATTCCACCCATTTAAAGGATGTAATTTAATGGTTTTTAGTCTACTCAAAGATATGTGCAACCATCACCACAGTTCATTTTAGAGCACTTTTACCACCTTTAGAAGAAATCCTATAACCTTGAGCAATCTCCTCCCTATCCTTCGCACCCCTGTACCCCTACGCAGCCACTAATCTACTTTTTGTCTTTGTAGACTTGGATATTTCATCTAAATGGAATTGCATAATATGTGATCTTTTGTGTCAGGCTTCTTTCACTTAGCGTAATGGTTTCAAGGTTCATCTATGTTGTAGCATGTATTAGCACTCAATTCCTTTTTATAACTGACTAATGTTCCAATGCATAGATGGCGAACCACATTTTATCTATTAGTTGACAGACATTTGAGGTGCTTCTACCTTTTGACTATAATCATTTGTGTACTCGTTCATATGTGGACATAAGTTTTCATCTCTCTTATGTATATGCCTAAGAAAGGAATTGCTGAGTCATGTGGTACACTATGTTTAACCATTTGAGGAGGTGTCAATTGTTTTTCAAAGTGGCTACACCACTTTACATTCCCACTAGCAGTATATGAGTGTTCTGGTTTCTTGCCTGGTGGACCTCAGCCTAACTCTGGAACATGCCTCCAATAAGGCATGTATAACACTGCATTATTATCACTTGTTTGCATATCTATCTTCCCTATAGACCAGTACCCTCACTGAGGTGGATTTTTGGTCTATTGTCTGTCCAGTAACCATTCTTTATTCAGGTAGTAGCATCCCCTTGCAAATCCCTCTGTTCTAATATGATATTCAAATGGAGGCTCATGTCCAAGCTCAAAGTTGTACATAATATATTTTGTATATTAATTATATTTTAATGAAACTGCTTTTTTTTTCCTTCAAAAGTCAGCTGGCCCTGCCCCTCTAGCCATGGTGACTGGCACCATGTTATCTCCACTGGGCCAATCAAGTTCTTCCCCCAAATTTTTTAACCTGCACATGTGTGGAGGAACTTTTTCCTCTAGAGTGGTAAGTTAAGGAAAGCAAAACCTAGAGTTCCTGGTTGTAATGGTGTCAGCCGCAGGGAGAGAGCTGCCAAAACAGAACACAAGCTGAGATAAGAAATGGAGGAAAACATCTGGAAAGTACTCAGAGCTCTGGTTCATGTCATCCCAATCATTCCTGCAGTTTCGATATGTGAGTCAGTGAGTGCTCTTCTTTGCTTCAGCCCATTCAAATTTGGTTTTTATGATTTACCACCCAAAGAGTACTGTAAGGTTTTTCTTCAGGGTGACAGCCTGAGTTTGTTCATTTTTTGTAACTCAAAGTCTAACATAGACTGTGGCACAGAGTAGGCACTCAAGATCTTTGTTTATTGCTTTAATTCAGCAATATAAATTAGCTGAAATAATTTATTGAGAACTGTGCTGGTCAGACTAAAACTGAAAAAGAAAGTGAGAAGTGTTACTTAAGTGTATTGGGATGACAGAGCTTGATGGTTTATACAATTAAATGTGAAGGGGAAAAAACAGTGAAAAAGTAAAACAATTTCAGAAAAACATAAATCTGCTGCCAACTTGGCAAAGTGAACTATAGGAAGCTAGAGATATTTGTTTCCTTGCCTCTTCTCCAATATTTTCAAATGAAAACTTCTTGTTATAAAACTTTTTTCTTTTATAAAATAACATAATTTTCATTTTGCTTATTAAAGATGGAAACTACAGAGTTTAAGTTCCCTACCTGAGCCTTGTTGTATCTCATCCTACCCATTAGGGCTTTGGATGGGAAGAGAAGAAGAAAAAGAGAGAGTGGAAAACTAGAATGGTCTTTACCAACTCACAAGTGCCATTGCTCGTTCCCAAACAAGAATGGAACCTTCATTAAAAAGCTGGCTGAAACAGTGGCAGAAAAATGTACCACATCTTCACCAGGCAGGTCTGACTAGTTTAGGACTGTGTGTTTTGCCAGATCAAATGGTTGTACCACAAATAAGATCAATAAGATCACAAGATTGTGAAAATCAAGTGTCATTGATCCCGGGAGCTGGATGAAGCCTTGAAGTCATCCGGTGTAATCATCATCTGCTGTCTGATCATCTCCTTACTGCTTTTGAATTAATTTCCAGTTCCTTCTTGAAGTCACTCATAAAGGGAAACTCAGGTGTCCAGATAGCCCATTCCATCTATGGACTGCTAGAAAATTCTTTGTTATACTGGGCTGAAAGCTGTTTTATGAAACTTCCTGCCATTGGTTCAAATGCCCTCCCTTGCTTATGTTCTTAGAAAATAAATCTAGTCCCTCTTCCAAATTAATCCCCCTCCCAGTTCTTTAGATACTTGAAACATGAGGGTTTTAACCTCCTGTGGAGCAGGAACAGGGTCATGTAGCAATTAAGCATGAAGGACATGCAGCCACATAGAACCAAGTCATAACCTTTACCTTTCAAAGCACTTCAAGTCTGCCATATGATTTGTATATATTACTTAACCTCTCTGAAGTTTAGTTATTTTATTTGTAAAATGGGGACCTTTAAAACATTAAGAGTTGTCTTAAAGATTATTTGAGATAATCTATGTAAAATGGCTGGCACAATGACTCGAATGTATGAAGAGCATTTTTGTTGTTATATTATTATATTTAAATGTTATATATTTTAGCCAACTCAGGCTGCCATAACAATATATGATAGGCTGGACAGCTTAAACAACAGAAATTTATTTCTCACAATTTGGAGGGTGGGAGTCCAAGATCAATGTACTGGCAAGGTGGGTTTAATTCTGAGGCCCTTTCTCTTGGCTTGTAAGTGAACATCATCTGTCTTGCTGTGTGTTCAATGACCACTTACTTGGAGAAAGAGAGAAAGAGAGAGAGAGGAGAAGGGGGAGGGAGAGGAGGAAGAGAAAGAAGAGAAGGAGGAGGAGGAGAAGGAGGAGAAGAAGAAGAAGAAGAGGAGGAAGAGGAAGAAGATGAAGAAGGAGGAGGAGAAGGGGAGGAGGAAGAGGAGGGGGAGGAGGAGATAGATAGATAGGTAGATAGATAGATGGATAGATAGATAGACAGATAGATAGATATCACTAGCAATCAGGTTTCTCCTCCCACAAAAACACTAATCCTATTAGATTATGCCCCACGCTTATGACCTCATTTAACCTTAATTACCTCCCTAGAGACTTTATCTCCTATGGTCACATTGGGGGCTAGAGCTTCAACATAGGAAGTTTGGGAGGGCACAATTTAGTTTATATTATATTATATTATATTATATTAATTGCCAAAACTTAAAAAATAAAAGTATGCATCCCAGCAAAGTGGTCAGCACCTATGAAAGATCTCAGGTGAATCACTGGGTATAGTGTAGTGTGGCTCAGGCAGAGAATACAGGGGAAAGATGCAGCTTTTAGAAACAAGCAGAAGTAAAACTGTTATGAGACTGGTGTTTCATGATAAGGAGTGTATAGTTTACTCAAAAGAGCAGTGGGAAGACTACGAAGGGTTTTAAGTGGGAATGTGACCTAATATGATTGTGCTTTGTTAGGATTAATGTCTGCTGTGCAGAAAATGTGTTAAGGAAGATTTAATCCTGTGAGAAACCTAACATGTTTATATTAAAGAGTTGTTCTCAGGGTGGTAGGAAGAGGAAAGAAGTATTAAAAACTGGGCAGAAACCCCAAGGATGGTATTAGAACTCAAACCTTCATGGTTATTATTCAGCTTTTATTATAACTAGTAGCATACTCTGCTCCCTCCCAATAACCCTCTTCTCAAAGCCTTTCTATAAACTCCAATTTTCTCTGATTGGTTATGGGATAGTGAATTTTGGGTGCTGTTACTAATTAGCATAGTGTAAGATAAGCAGCAATTTGGTTGGAACATTTTAATAATAGTTATTTTCTCTTTCGCCTGTATTTAAAAGTTCTAATTTAATGAATAAATTATCTTGAGAGATCTAAGTTATTTCTAGTTTTGTTGTTCCATCTGATATGTTAATTTCATCAACAGATTTATTTTAATAATGGAAGAAGAAACTAAAAATAAAAAACTCTTCTATCTTGAAGTCTAAACTAACTTGTATTAACATTGTTAATATGCGAAGGAAGTTTGGTGAAGTAAAGAAATCTTTGCACAGAAGGGTTTGGAGGATGCACTTCACAGAGCATTTTTCCTATCCAAAGATGGGACATTTTTGAATTAGAGTCACCAGAACTTCTCTTGAACAATCTGTTTAAACCACTTGGGATGAGATTGCTTTTCCTTTGAATGAACAGCCAGGAGGTATAACAGAAATAGCAGTGAACCAGAAACCCTGAGACAGTCCTCGCTTTGACTTCATCCTTAGCTGACTATATAATGCGGCACAGCTAGTGGCTTCCCTGACTCTCATTTATTCTGGGAAAACAAGGGAGCAGGACTCAATCATTTCTGAAGCCTTTATATGGGTGTGCTTATTATGTCCGGTTCTGCTCGAGAAATGTGGGCGTGAATACAGCAGATATGATCCTCGATACCACTGATCATTTGTTCTTATGGGGGAACATAATTTATAAAACTGGCAGTAACAAACATGATACATTCAGATAGGATAAGTGTTAAAAAAAATGAAATGGCAAAACGGTATACAGAGAGATGTGTGTTTGTTGGGAGAAATTGTTTATGTAGGATGGGTAGTCAGGCAAACTTCTCTGATGAGGTTCTTTTTCTACTGAGACCTGAGTGATGAGAAACCGTTATCCATTCAAAGACCTGGGGTAAGAGCATTTCATGCAGCAAATACCTATAGCAAGGCCCCCCAAAAGTGAAGGAAATTGGTGTATTCCAGGGATAAAGAAGTATAGTGAAGTGGGCAAAGAGTGATATGAAACAAAGTCTGAAAGGTAGCTGGTGACCAGATTCTGTAAGGTCTGGTTGGCTGTGGAAGGAGCTTAGACTTTTTTCAAGTACGTTAGTCCCCCCATTATCCATGGACGCCCCAGTGGATGCTTGAAACCATGGATAGTACTGAACCCTTTATGTGTTATGTTTTCTCCTATACATATATACCTATAATAAAGTTTAGTTTATAAATTAGGTACGGTAAGAAATTAACAACAATAACTAACAAAATAGAAAACTTATAATGATATAACATAATAAGAGTTCCGTGAATGTCGTCTCTCTTTCTCTGATAACTGATTTGATCATCGAGACAGCTACGAAGTGTCTAACAGCATGTAGCGTAAATACACTGGACAAAGGGATGACTCATGTCTCAGGAAGGATGAAGCAGGACAACACAAGATTTTATCATGCTACTCAGAAAAGTGTCAAGTTTAAAACTTATAAATTGTTTATTTCTGGAATTTTCTATTTAATATTTTTGGGCCAACCGAGATTGACAGTGGTTGCCTGTGGGTAACTGAAACCATGGAAAGTAAAACCATGGAGAGGGAGGACTACTGTGTTCACGAGCAATATTGACCCATTAAACAGATTAGTCAGTGTGCTCTGTGAAGAGGGTCTGTTTTAATGAGTAAGGATGAAACAAAGACACCATGTAAACGTTTGATGCAGTAATCCCGCTGAGAGATGTTAGCAGAAGGAGGTGGTGGGAAAAACAGAGCTGGGGTGTGTTACAGAGTTAGAGGCAAGGGTACTTGCTAAGCAGTGGATGTTTATGTCTTCACGATCTATCAGTCTATTAAGACTCCATTATTTACGCTCCTATCTGAATTTCCCTCTCTCCGCTCCCACAACTCGGAGGTGGCTGATTGGGGCAGAAAAGTGGTTTGTGGTTATGAGACTGATCTGAGTTAGCTGCAGAGACATCACAGTGACCTTGCATCTGCTAGCATGAGGCTTCGTCTCAATGACTTAATGGGAGAAATATCACTAAAAAAAAAAAGTAAAAATAGGGACTCATTAGAGGCATTAAGACAAACCTGAACCCTCTGACAAAGCAAAGACTCCTTTCTCCTTTTTTTTTTTTTTTTTTTTTTTGTTGTCTTTCAAATTTATTCCCAAGAACTTGGTACGTGCAGTTTGGATATAGGAGAGACAGCTGTTTCAAACATAATTAAATCCAATTTTCATGACATTTTTCATGCATGCAGATCTTGGCATTCGAATGATTTGTGAGTTCAATTAATAAATGGCAGCATTATTTTGGAACACTTAGTACATTATATTTTCAGAAATTGCGGTCTAACTTTTAGCAACGTGTACTCTGCCTGCATTTTTATGTAGTCATGTCACTATAGTTTTGGGCTACATGTCCCTATAACATAATTATATTCCTTATCAGGCTGAATAGAAAGATTAAATTCCATTTTGCTATGAGCCAAAAAATGGATGTGTCCATTAAAAAAAAAAATGAACATATCGAGCCCAAGATCCTAAATATGCCATTTTCATTCCAAACCTGCCAACAGTGTTGTCGATATCTTTGGAATCTAGCTTTATCAATAATTTTCTTGCACAATTGGCTCTTCCCAGGTCTACTGGGAGGCCTAGAGATTGGGTTCATCCATTCAACAGATGTTTGAGCCTCTTCCTCAATGCAAGGTGCTATCGACACTGGACATGGGAGGGTGGGGAATCACACGAAAACATCATGACATCTTTTTCCTTCATCTAGCTAAATATCCGCTGTGGAAGCTTGTGCAGAAAAGATTAAATACTAATGCAAGAATTCAAAAATATAATATAGGACATCTCACAAACAGTAGGATATGATTATGTGATAAATAATGGTTTATAACTGTGCTTCTCAAACTGTTATATACACAAACATCTCTTAGGCATCTTGTTAAAATGCACATTCTGATTCAGTGAGTCTGATGGCAGGGTAGGTGTGAGAATAAGTTCCTACTTAATGTTGATGCTGATGGCTCATGACCAAATTTTGAGTAGCCTGTGATTAGATTCAAGATCCTCAAACTGTATGCCGAGGCACCCCAGGGTGCTATCGTGAATTCACAAAGGCAGCGTAGGATTTTTTTTTTTAATTTAAAAAGAGAGCACAGTGATGCTCATCATCTGCCATGTGAGCTACAAGTAGTTCATAGTTTTGACATTAGATCATGTTACATCCCTCTGATCTTATATCTTTGCAAAGCTTACTTCTTGGCAGTTACTGTGATAAAAATGCAAGTACTGCACAAAATCCATGCAAACAGGCAATGTGGGTGGTAGGATCCAATCTGATCTCAAAGTTTGAGAAGTTGGGCAGTGCCCAGTGGGCACATACATCCATTTGTAGTTACAGTTATATAAGAATAAAATTTTAAAAAGCCATTTTCTTTAAGTTTATATGCACTATTTCTTTCAAGCAGCCAAGTTGTTAGGACATGACTTATTAAGTTGTTAGGCCATAGCTACTTAATGATGAAAAAAGTATTAGATATTTCCTCTGGACAAGGGATACCACAAAAAAAAGGGAGGGGTGAGAGGAGACACAATTCTGTGAAAAGAGAAAATTTTGGGAATCTTTGGGTTAGATAAAGGTACTATGAAAATGGAGAGGTTTGGAGCGATCAGGTAAGGTCATGAGGAGTTCCTAGGAATTGAGTCAGGTCCGCAGGAGGAGCAACATGGCTGCACTGTCGTGAGCATCCTCAATACAACCCCTGGAGGCCATATCTCTCTAGGAGGGTTGCATTATGGTCTTTCCTATAGGTCAGGGCAATCCTCTGGTTGAGGGGAAGTAGGTCACCAGCTGTGTCTATGCTGGGCAGCAGCAAGGAATGAGGCGAGAGCTACAAGAGCTGTTGTTCCAATTCAGCCTTTATTAAATGCAGGTTCACAAGAGAGAGAACATCAAAATTACATTAATATCCTATCCTCTAAATATCACGCACAGTTAACACACAACAATCAATGGGGATTAACAAACCTGAGTCCCAGAGTCTCAGTCCCAGGTCCAGGAGACAGTGTCAACAAGTGGGTGTCTTGATCTGATAACTTGGGTGTGTCGCTCTGGCAGGCATTTGGCAGGGTTCCTGGCATGACTTAGGTAGTTTCCTTCTTGAACGAAAGTGTCATGTCTCACTCGCAGCCATCTAGGTTGACATGAGTGATACCATTTTGTTTTATAGGCTTTATCATATCTTGACTGAATCAGCGCCATTTTATTGGTCCTGCTCTCCATATTGCAAATCCCTGGTTTTATGAAATGTATAAAGAAAACCAGCTTAGATTTACATATTTATTCAAAACCTCCACTCTGCTGTTTTCTTGGGTGTCTCTTTCATGCACACAGGTTTCTACTCAGGACTTTTTTTGTGCTGGGCAGTGCCACTCACTGAATAATGAACAGCCTCATATCAGGCTTACCTCCAATATTTTACCACACGAGTTCCAGTCTGGAGAGTGGTTTGTTGCCTTGAGCTGTGTGTTTGGTGCCAGTGTACTCCTTTCTTGGTGAATAACACCAATACCACCTGACATTTTTCTAGGTGTCTGCAAACTGCAGTTCAAATTTTTCAAAGAACAACAATTTCTATTTTCATTGCCTTACAGTCATTATTGGTTGTTAAACAGACTTTTTTTTTACTGCCCTCTTTATTGGTTTCATTTTTGGGAACAAGTCTGTATTTTTCTCCACAGAATAAATGTCCCTCTTTCTAAAGAGTTCTTGAACATAACATGTTAACAAAGTGTGTGGTCAATTTCACTAAACATTTTACTCCCCAACCCAAGTGGTATTGGGTTGAGAGAAATAGACAATGGGGAGCTAGCATAATACAGTGGAGAGGTTGGAGAACGAGTGTTATTTCGGATGGATTGGAAGGAGGAACACCCAGGGAAGACGGTGGCAAAGCTCTAGAGTAAGGTGACAGTGGCAGTGGAAATGGGGGAAAAAAAAAGATGGCTACAAAAGATACAAGAAGGGATCCTTGTGACTGGCTGTATAAAGTGAGGCAGAAGGAGGAGGTAGGGATCTTACCAAGAATCGTAGAGGTCACTGGGAAAATGATGGAGAAATAAGGCAAGTCAAAAGAGAAGAACTTATTTTAGAAAGAAGAGGTGAGTTGGGCTTTTGAGGCTGAATTTCAGGTGATTATAGAAATAAAGGCATTGTAGTTAGAACTGGAGACAGGGAGACAAGGAACAGAGATTGGCTCACATAAGAAATGAAGTACTGAGAAAGGATACATACTCTGAGGAAAGAGTGGGGGGTGGTACAAGGCCAGTCATGGCCGAATCATCTAATCTGCCAGGGGAGCAGGATAAAAACTTAGCTAATGCATTAAAGAAGAAACATAAGGCTCCTGAAGGAGAAATAACAAGTTTCATTTTTCAAGTGCCTCACAGGCATTTTTCAAGCGCCGATCTTTGGTGTTGTTCACATGTTACTACATGGACCACCCATCACAAATTCTGAGGTGGATAGTATCTTCCTCATTTCACAGGTGAGGAAATCAGTGATCAGAGACATTTTGTCACTTGGCCAAAGTCATTCAGTTAGTAAGTGGAAGAATTTGAATCCAAGTTCTTAGTTTGAACCCAAGGTACTTACTCTTCACCTTTCAAGATGTAAGTGAACATGATTAAAAGACTACTGAGAACCTGTGAAAGCAAATCTTCTTAATCCTTGGCCCTTATGGGATTCCTGGATAAACTTCAGGAAGCTTATTAATCCCTAAAATTACATGCAAAATTTTGTTGTAGGAAAGAATACATTTTTTCAATCCTGATTAGATGGTTTATAACTTCCACCAGATTTCCAAAGAGATTTTGAATCCTTCCCAAAATATAGGAACAGCTGTTATAGACAGCTGTTTTAGTAGAGCAGTGAATTTTAGGAAGTCATGGACTAAACAGATAGTGAGGAAGACAAAAGTAGTATGTGATATATTCAAGAAATTTGGCTCTGAAAGAAAGGAAAAAATGCTATGGTAATTTGAAGAGGCAAGTGAAACTTTTTTTCATTTTTTTGAATTGGGAAGCTTTGAGCCAATTTGGCAACAGAAAGGAAGGCTCTAGTGAGGAGACATTGATGGCTTGGGGATGGGAAGGGGAACAGGTGCTAACTGAGGAGGAAATTTATCAGAGAAAAGGTGGGCAGTTGACATTCTTTCCCGGGAATGTTGGTGGACTTCATGCCTCCACTAATCATTGCTGTCATTCTATTAGCTGATTCAATAATATTCTAAGAACATTCTCTTTCAGAAATACAATGCAAAGGGATAAAAAGGAGGTGGGGAAAAAAGGAAGAATAGGAGAAACATTGTGGGATTCCTTCCTTCCTCCCTCCCTCCCTCTTCCCGTTCCTCCCTCCCTCCCTTCTTTCCTCCCTTCTCCCTCCCTTTCTTCTCTAAAAGAGAGGTGAGGAGAAGGAGAGAACAGAAAAGTAGGACTAGAAATACTATCTTCCTAAGCCTGTCTTGATTCCTAGGGATCAAGACCGAGTCTGTGACAATATTTACCCCATGCATCAGCGGGGTGGGGACTCCCAGGGACAAAGTCCAAACTCTAAGCCTTCAGCAATGCTCTTAATGAAAAGCCCACTCTGTCTTCCAAGGACAGTCATTTTTGAACTTACAATGAGGGGGAAGGCATTCAGCTAGGCTTTTTTTACTATAAAACTCTTCATCTCTTTTTATCTCCTGGGTTTCAGATGCATTTAATTATGTATCCCAAATGCCATATTCTGCTTTTAATGAATTTTTTTAAACTTCTTGATGTAGATGCAAATTGAATTTGGTGTTGTGCTTACATAAAGAAAAACTACAAGGAGTACCTTGTTGGCCTCTCCATGGACTGTGAGCGCTGTGTTTTGGAGCTTGTTTTTAAACAAAAATAGAATTGTATTATCATTATCAGTAGATGCTCATGGAATATCAAAAATCAAATTTAGTTTATGTTTCCAACATCTGGGCATTATTAAGTAATTCACTAAGGCCCCACAGCTATGAAAAGTTTCCAATTTAAAAAATATACATACACATAAACCAACATATATGCACATACAAACATGATTTTCACTAGCATGAAATGTATATTCAGATTCTACTATGTCCTGAACATTGAGTTGTCCTTAATTCCAAGGAGTTCAGAATCAAATAAGCAAACAGAAAGATAAACAAATTAATAGTTATAACAAAGTAACATTTATTGAATGCTGATTATGTGCCAGAAACTGTTCTAAATACTTTACAAGTATTAACCCATTTAATCCTCACAATAAATCTATATCAAAGGTGCTAATTGCCCTCATTTTACGAATGAGGAATCTGAGGAATAGAAGGGTGAAATAACTTGTCTAAGATCACACAACTAATGAGTGGTGGATCTACATAGCCCACATTTTAAACCACAGATGCCCAGGACAGAAGGGGCTGAGAGGAAGGACTGGTAGGGGAAAAGGATGAAGTCGATGGTTAATTATAAAAGTTTGAAACAGAAGACTGAATTCTAGAACTCAGGCAGTGTAGCGATACTGGCATATGTTGTAGGAGGGGTAAGGGGTAAAAATGAGATTGGAGAGATGGTCAGAAAGTAGATCATGAAAGACCTTGAATGCTGCAGCAGGCAGCTTAGAGTCTGTCCTGTGGCTTATGAAAGACTGAAGTAAAGAAGAGACATAGCCACATCTGTAGGCAAAACACTGACGTTGGGTATATGAGTGTCTTACACTCCAAAATGCAATAGATCCTTAGTTTTCTGTTTTATTTTTTAAATTACACTTAAAAAAATACCCAAGGAATCACAAAAGTTCACTAAAACAATATAAATTGTGGAAAATTTTAACTTACTGTTGACTTAGTTCCTTAATTAGTAAATACCATACCTCTTTTGTATCCCTAAATTAATGAGATTAACTAAGAATTAGTAAGAATACATAAAATGATAGTGAAAAAAATGTGCTGAAACCTGATTGTCTTCCATGCTTTAAGAAAAAGCATGTTTCTTGAGTGTTTATATGATAATTTACATTTCACCTTTATTTTGCCCCCAAATTCAAGTCTAAGCTTTATTCCAAATTTCAGTCTTATACATACCGTGTGATCTATGTATTTCCTGCTTGTGTGATTCTAGGTTCTCCATCTTTCTAGAGACATTCTTACCTGGAACATACACATTAAATAGGAGGTGGCTCCATCTCTCTAGTGTATTGTGGAGAAACCACACCTTCTCTAAGATTACCAGAGCTTCCCAGGGAGTCTCACATTATTAGAGTCACTTTCAGCTTTGAGTTCCAGCTTCTACTAAATTATTTTCTTTCTTATAATCATACCTGCTTATTTAGGGTTTTCCCCTCTTGCTTAAATAAGAGAATTAGTTTATTTTGAGGGGAACTGCAAACAGCTTTTAAGATAAAAATATATTCTTTTTTGTTACAATTATACCTCACATTACTACATGTATTATAGGTCCACCGTACATTACAGTTTTCAAAACATTTTCACAATAGAGAAGGTAGGGTTGTTCTCATTTTAGCGGAGAATGGAGGAGGAAATTAACATGAGTAGATTGTCTTCATGAGCTAGGCATTGTGTTCCTTACTTTACCTGTTTTAGCTCATTAGCATATATAATCCAATTAAGCACAACTCTCTAATCATTCTTCACAACAATTTGTAAGGTAGGCATTTGTATTAGTTATTTATTTTCATACACACCTGATCTTTGAACAACAGGGATTTGAACTGTGTAGATCCACTTATATGTGAATTTTTTTCAATACATATAAAGTCAACCCTCTATAATCCCAGGTTTTGAATTGTGAATTCAACCAACTTCAGATAGAGAACAGTATTTTTGATCAGAGGCTGGGAGTCCGCAGATACAAAGAGCCAATGGTATACATTGTTCTACACCATTTTATATAAGGAACTTGAGCACCCCAGGATTTTGGTTTATATGCAGGATTTTGGAACGAATCCTCCATCAGTACTGAAGAATGACTGTAGTTAGGTTTTTGGAAACTCAAAAGTTCTAAGTGGATTTCTGACCATTGATTGTGGCAGGGGGAGATTCAGTACTCTCAACCCACATATTGTTCAAGGGTCAACTATATCATACTCCTTTGAGAATGGTTCATTCCATTTCTCATGTAAATTACTTTAGCCACCTCCTTTAGACTCTGTTAGTTTTGCAACTCTACCCATTACTTTGATCAACAATAGAGCATAATTACAGTATTTTGTCATGTAAATGTGCACTTTTTTTGCCCAAATTTTTGAGGGAAAAATATGGCTGCATACTATATATGGGTAGTACTAATTCCATACCTATATAAATGTTTTTAATTCTTTTATTTATGCTTATGCATTAAAAGTATAACTCTGGAAAGCAAGAACAATATCCATATGTAAAATAATACCCTAGAATATGATCACTGGTTTTGTTTCTAAATACAAATAAATAATTGAATTAAAATATTAAAACAAAAGATTTTTTTCCCTGAAAGTTTGGGCCAAAAACATGGGTGCGCATTATACATGGCAAAATATGGTATAGATACTTCTTAAAATGACTGGGATTATACAAGGAGGGGAAGGTGAAAAGGAAAAAGCTCTTAATGTGCTTAAATATTTCAATAGGGGCAAAGAGAGTTAAGATACAAGGGACAGAGGATCAGAGGGAACACAAAAAGGGAATGGACAATTTTATCTGAGAGGATTGGGTCCAGAACATTTTATCTAAGGATATCATTAAGCTAAGTCTTTTTTTTTCTTTTTAATAAAATTTACCATTTAGCCATTTTTAGTGGCTATACACATCAGTGCCATTAAATATATTCATATTGTTATACACCATTACCACTATTTCTTTCCAGAACTTTTGGTTATCCCATGCTGAAATTCTCCACCTATTAAAGAATAACTCCCCTTTCCCCTCTCTTCTTATATGTACTTTTAGTTCAAGTGTAATTATTTAATCAAAATCTCAGAATGTTAGTGCTTAAAGTCTTTCTGTCTTAACATTTAAGTATAGTATAATCCCAGATACCTGTTATGTAATTACAGACTATGAAATTCACTTTGGAAACACAATTATAATTTTATTTATAGATTTAGAAGGATGGACAGAAATATAAATCATTGATATATTATTTGCTGTGGCTCATAGCTGATATTCTTTGGATATAATATGTAAAAACTAAAGATATGTATGCTGAGAAATAAAGGTATACTGACATGCTACTTATAATATAAAATGTTTCTGAGGACATAGTTTCTGAGAAAATGAATCTGCGTCTTGAAGATAGATAGGTATTTGCTGAATGGAGGTTGTTGTGAGTTGATTGTGGTCTCTCAAAAGGTATGTTCCAGGCCTAACCTCTGGTACCTGTGATGTGATTTTACAGGGTCTTTGTAGATGAAATCAAGTTAAGATGAATTCATATTGAATGAGGGTGGGCCCCCAAGCCAAGGACTGATGACCTTGTAAGAAGAAGGATGTTTAGACCCAGAAACACACAGAATGCTATGAAACACAGAAGCAGAGATGGAAGTGATTCATCTACAAACCAAAGGAAGCCAAGCATAGCTGGCAATCACCAGAAGCTAGGAAAGAGGCATGGAACAGATTTTCCCTCAGAGCCCTCAGAAGTAACCAACCCTGCTGGCAGCTTTATTTTGGACTTCTAGGATTTGGGGCTGTGAGACAATCACTTTCTATTGTTTTAAATTATGCAAATTTGTGGTGATTTTGTTATGGTAGCCCTAGCAAACTAATATAGATGGGATATGGAAGAATACACTAGACAGAAGACTCAGCAAAGTAAAGGTTTAGGTTGTGAAACAGGAAGGTCCTTAGAAATATTTCATAGGTGGAGTTGTAGGCTCCTAACTCTGACATTAATAGACTACTAATTGTTGTTCTTAGGCAAGGTACAACTAGACTTTCCAAAATATGAGCTGAATATCTACAATAAGAACACTTAAGTTCTGAAAAACAGTATTATACATGCCTGCATTATAAATTGCTCTAAAAAATAGGAAAAATTTGTCCTCTTATATCCCAAATATGGTTAAAAAAAAAGTTGTAATTGCCTTACAGAAAGTGGTAAAAGGAATCCTTCCACCTTGCTGGAACATTTATGCTGACTTGGATGTAGGTTGATGGTAAATTCCTCTGTATCTATCTCTTGCCAAGGAACTCATATAGCCTTGGGATTTAGGATGATTGGATTGAGTGAGGATGATAAACTGATTTCTAAGGAGATTGGGCCTGATCAGCTGCTGAGTATTTGCTTTGATGAGTAATATGTATACTAGAATGGAGCACCAGACATCCTCCTGAGCCTGGGCAGGGCACAGCTCACCTCTAAGTAAATACTGAAGAAATATTTAAAGAGTATTTGTTTTGAAGTGGCATCAGGTTATTCAGTGTTACTGGGGGGAGGTTACGGGGGGTAGAGAGGCACTTCCACACCTCCATCTGTCCTTCACAGAGCCCCTCTTGGTGTAATTATGACAGGTTTCATAAAATGAGCTCTTCCTATGTGTCAGGCACAGGGTTAAGTAAATGATGAAGAAGATTAGTTTTGATCTTTAAATCAACCCTTGGAGATAGATACTGTTATTATTCCCTATGATAGAGGGAAACTGCAATTTTGAAGGCCAAGGAACATGCCCAAAGTCACATGACTATATAAACAAGAGAGCCAAAGTTGATAGCCAAACTTCAAAGCACCACTTGTTTTGGGGAGGTGACTTAGGAGAGAGATGATGAAAGACAACACAGAAACGGTGAGTGGCCTAAGATCTTAGACAACCTTGAATGTCCCAATAAAGACTGGAATTTATAGATAATAGAGCCCACTGAAAAATTTTACACAGATGAGTCAAAGAGTGCCCAGAATTTGATAGGTCTTCAAGAAGTATTTACTGAATGGACAACCTAGTTTCAGTTTACAAGCTTTAGAGAACGGATTGCAGAAGTGCAGGATCAGGGTGAGGGAGACCAGTTAGGAGGCCGGTGAAAAAACCAAGTGAAAAAAGAATTGAAAATTCTTAACATGCTACACAGAGTCCCTAATGAGCTTCTCTCTGCTTTCTCATATTTAAAAAAATCTTGTAGAGGTGAACAAGGATGTTTATGGAATGACCTATGATCTTTTGCATCTCACTTAACTCCTTCTAGAACATTGAAAACCATCTTTTCACAGAGACAGACTCATAGATGGAGAGCAGGATGATAGCTAATGTGGGTAGCAGGGGGGAGGTTAAGGAGTAGAAGGACAGAGCGAAAAGGAAAAAGGACTCATGGACATGGACAACAGTGTGGTGTTTGCGGGAGGGGGCAAGGGGTGTAAAGGGACTAAATGGTAATGGAAAAAAATAAAATTAAACAAAAAAAGAAAAAGGAAAAAACTCATTTTTTTCCACATCAACATGAATCCTAAAGGTAATCAATCAGTTTTGAGGAATTTACAGTCCATCTTGGAGCCAAAAAGAAACCTGAGCTCAGACTCCTGTCTTATCTGGTGTACTTTATTCTTTTTACTCTATATCTAGTCCTTCCTGTTGGTTGACCAGCTGAACTCATACTTCAGTATGATGTCTCTGATTTGCCAGGAAAGCACTACATTCAGTTGTTTCACACTGCTCTTTGGCCATCTTTAAGTCCTTTCAAACCTCTCAATCTTGGATTCCAACTCTCTTCCCATTAGCAAACCCTCTATACCAGCCCTTTTCAATGCCTTGCATGTCCCAAAATGCAGCATACTTGCTCCAGATTTATGCTTTTCCACATGCTGTTTCCTTTGCCTGGAAGGCTCTCTCTTCCCTTAACTTGTGGATTTCCCACTAACCCTTAAAGACTCAGCTCATATCTTGCCTTCTCTGCACGGCTATTCTTTTTGTTTTGTTTTGTTTTTGTTTTTGTTTTTTTGTCCTACTCCCTCATCTTCCAAGACTGAGAGAGATACATTGTCTTCTTGGTGCTCATGTCAACATTGCTCTAATAACACTGGTGTGTATAGAGACTTTACACAGTATCATATCATTCCACCAGGTTTTTCACATGCTTGTTCTTTCATTCAGCAACACTGAAAACCTACTATGTGTGCTAAGCAATTGGTGATGCACTAATTTAATGCTTATTGTACAAGAGCTCTACAAATTCCCATAGTTTCATTACATGTTTATTTTATTATTCTGCAATGTTTTCATAAATATTAACAACTCCTCTACATAGCTTCCTTTGGATTTGCAGACAGTGAAACAAAAGCAATGTCAGGAACCCAGAAGTGAAATATTCACTCACTGTAACCCTGGGCTAAAACAGTTCTATCATGCTTCTTTTTCTTCTTCCTTCATAGATGAATACAAATTTGTCTTACAGCATCTTTATTTGTACAGTTAGTTTAATTCCGAAAACAATTATGGTAAGTGCAAATTCCAGAAAAATTTAAAAAATACATTTAAAAATTAGAGTCCTCTATAACCAAAATACTCAAGAAAATGTCCATTAATATTTTGGTGTATTTTCATTCATCTACACCTATATATTTATTAATGCATATGTATATATTTAACAGAGTTGATACATTAGGTTGGTCAAAAAGTCAGTCTAATTTTTTCCATAAAATAAAAGGCAAATTTTTTCATTTTCACCAATAATTTTATTGATTTGGATATTTTGAGAATGTCAGTTCTCTCCTACTATTGGCATTCAGTGGGTAGAGACAAGGGATCCTGCTAAACATCTTCCAATGCATAAGACATCTTCACAGCAAAGAATTATTTGGCCAAAATGTCGATAGTACCAAGAAACTTTGCAAACTACTTTTGACATGTTCAATCAGTCATAGCACCTTCTAAATATACTGCACAAATCTTTTTGTGTTTCAGTTGTGTTTTTACCTTTCTTGAAATAATAAAGCATAATACCAAAAATGTTGCATATTTTCTTCCATCTTCACTACTAAAAAGGCGGCACAAAAATTCACAAATTTTATGTTTTTTTAAATGCATGCTGATATGACAGCTGTCACAATACAATCTAACAAAATTGATTCAAATGAAGTTAAAGACAACTAAACACTAGTAGAGCTATTGTATGGAAAAAAACTAAAGGAATTTTTTGGCCAACAAAATAATACTGCAAAAAAAATTGTATTCCATTTCTTCCCCTTAATATTCTAAGTATTTTCTATTCCACAAAAAATTTTTAGTAAACATAATTTTGAATGATTACATGATTTCCATTGCACTGTTATATTATCACTGTTTAACCAACTGTCTACTATTGGGCATGTAAGTCATTTTTGGGTTTTAGCGCTTATAAATAATATTACAATGCATATTTTTATAAAAATGTTTATAACAGCACTATTCATAATAGCTAAAAAATAAAACCAACCCAATGTTTACCCACAGGAGAGCAGAGAAACAAATTGTTGTATATTCATACAATGGAATAGTACTCAGCAATATAAAGAAACAAACTCAATACTCAAAACAGACAAATCTCAAAAACATTATGTTGAGTGAAAGATACCAGACACAAAAGAGAGCATAGTATATAATTCCATTTACATGAGGTTCTAGAATGGGTAAATAGAACTATGTATGGCAGTAGAGATTAGAACAGTGGCTGCCTCTTGGTTATATAACTGACTATAGGCAGGATGGAACTTTTTGGAATGAGAGATATCTTAGTCTGTTTGAGCTGTCATAACAAAAAAAAAATACCATAATCTGGGTAGCTTATAAGCAACAAAAATTTATTTCTAATAGTTCTAGAAGAGGCTGAGAAATTCAAGATCATGGCACTGGCAGATTCAGTGTCTGGTGAGAGCCCACTTCATCATAGAAGACCTTCTATGAAATGGTCAAACAAGCTCCTGGGGCCTTCTTTATAAAGGCACTAATCTATTTCATGAGGGCCCTGCTTTCATGACCTAATCACCCCCAAAGTCCCCACCTCCTAATATCACCTTGGGAGTAGAATTTCAATATGTAAACTTTGACATGAAGCATACATTCTGACAACAGCAATGAAGATGAGATAGTCTATGCCTTGACTGGAATAGTGACTACACTTGTCAAAGTTCTTGAATTGTACATTTAAGATCCATGCACTTCATTAAATGCAAATTATACCTTAATATTTTAAAATGTTAAAGACTGGACTAAAAATAGGGATTAGAAATAAGAATTAAAAGATGTGTAACATAAATAAATGAACAAGACTATAATGTTTTGGGATGTACACTTCAGTGATCAAACTATAGAAAAATACATGAAAGCAATTATTGTAAGAGTCAGTTACTTTAGCAAGAAGAGAGAAAAATGGAGGGGTATCTGAAAAGGCTATTAAAGTTCTATTTCTTGATATGGATGATGGTTGCAAAGGTATTTGCCATATAATGATTCATTAGTTAATACATCTATTTTATGCAGTTTTGTGTGTCTGTGACTTGTTTGATAATAAGAACAATTTTTACAAAAAAAATTTAAAAGAAAACCTAGTGAACTGCTACAAATAGTGTATGTTCAAGGAAGCCCTCTGAGTATGTGACTTTAAGATGTAACTTGAAGGGTGAAGCAACTCCAGCTATGTGAAGAGTATGGGGAAGACGCAGGATAAAAGGCAACATTAACAAGTGCCTGCGTGAAAATGCCTGCGTGAAGATCGGTGTGACTGAGCATGGAGAACATGAGGAGACATTATGAGATTTAGATGGAGAGGAAAGCATTGCCATGAACATATGCAAGTGTGTGGAGCACGAAATGTAGAGCTTGGACTTTGTTCTCTGTGGGAAGCTTTGGTAGCCTTGCCCTTTGTGTGTCTGTACTAGTCCTCATGGATGAAGGACTCATGCTGAAACCCACAGAATTCCCAAATTCTCCTCCTCACAGTGCTCTCTTTTCCGTTGCACTCTTGTTATGGACTGATGTTTGTATCTTCCCTAAAATCCCTATGTTGAAGCCCTTATCACCAAATAATGATTTTGGAGATTGGGCTTTCCTAGGTATTTAGGTTTAGCTAAGATAGGAGGATGGCCCTCATGATGAGAT
The DNA here is from genome assembly GCF_021234165.1 of Pteronotus mesoamericanus. Classification (NCBI taxonomy): domain Eukaryota; kingdom Metazoa; phylum Chordata; class Mammalia; order Chiroptera; family Mormoopidae; genus Pteronotus; species Pteronotus mesoamericanus. Next base: position 32,651,255 of record NW_026555234.1, on the reverse strand, counting down.
TAGTGTATTTATAAGAAAATGAAGCAGAGCGCTCTCTCTCTCTACCATGTGGGGTGTAGTGAGAGGGCAGCTGTCTGCAAGCCAGGAAGAAGGTGCTCACTGGGGAACTGAGTTGTCCAGCCCCTTGATCTTGGACTTCCCAGCTCTCAGAATTATAAGAAACAAATTCCTGTTGTTTAGCTACTCAGTCTATGGCATTTTGTTATGACACCCTGAGCTGATTAAGATACCTGCCTTGAAGCTTCCAGCTCCCTCAACTGCCCCACATTCTGATTTCTGCCTCCTTAGTTTAGGGAGATCACTGTAGATGCTTAAACTGGTTAGTTGGGATCCTGTTCCCCAGGGTAGTTTTTCCTGGTCCTCACTCTAACCTTTGAGTTTCTGGCCAAAGTACTCCTCCTCCTGAATTACCCAGATTGCTAAACTACCCCTGATGTGGCAAGATAATCTAGGAAGATGTTTGCCCAAATGGACAAATCAGAGAATAAAGCACCGCTGAGCAAAAATAAAGAGCAAAATAGTCGATTGTGGCACCATTAATACATGAGAGCCGTATCATTTAATACCTTACTTTAAATCTAGTTGTGTATCGGAATCACCTGAGGACCATTTAAAAAATACAGATTCCTAGTGATGTTTAAAGGCACTTTTGGGGATCCTCATACAGCAGCCTAAGCCCTATTCTGCAACACATTCATTTAGGAACTCCACTGGTTATTCTTCATTTGTTCCCTTCCTCCAGATCCATTCTCTGTCTTTTGTTGCCCTACCCTGAACTCAGGGAGCCTGACTCATGCAGACTCATCCTCTCATGGATGCGGAGTTCTTTTGGCTCCTGGTTAGAGAGCAGAGAGCCTGAAACTTTTTCCCAGGATCCCTCCCCATGGTTCTGGCTTGGACAGCGGTTATTCCCTGTATGGTTCCAGCCAATAGTTTGCTGTTGCTGGCTTACTAAATTTTCAGTAATTTTGTGAGCTAATTGCTGTTGACTTTAAACAAACAGCCAGATATTTCTCCAGCAGAATGGGTTTACTCAGGAACAACAAAGAATTGCAATTCAGGACTTGCGGCCTAATGACAAACCACTCAAGTCCAGAAAAACAAAGGAGAGGAGTGCTCTTTCATGGACTCGGAAGGAACTAATTCCAGTCCATTGGAGGAAAGTGAAAGTACGAAGAATAGCGACTGTTCATTGGCTGACTTATGGCCAGGAGGAATTTTTTCTTCCTTTTGCTCAGGTCATAAAGCAGTATCCCTTCCTAGCAGAGAGGAAAGGTAAGCTCCAGTGTGTGCTGAGTGACCTGTACATGAGGAGTCTCTTATTCCACCTCTCTAGTCTATTTTAAATGAGGTTTCTGTTTATTAATTTTTACATTGTGAAACAGAGCCAGTACTTACAAATAAGGACTACAAATTTACAATTAAATAAATAATGCTAACAACAATATATACACAAAATGCATCACCTCCTAATTATTTTATTGCATTTTACTTTTATATTTACTCTTGAGGTTACATGCATCTATTATGTCTGGACAATAGAAATCCTATATAAAGATGTGCTACTCTGCATCTTTTCCCAATTCCATGTTCACAGACTTTACATTGGTAGCCTGAAACTGGCCTCTGCAGAAGGGTTTACTCCTTAATAATCAACAAATATTACAAGTAGGCTTTTTTTATCCCTGAAACACAGGTTGTTAGACATTTACCAGGATTTGAACCACTGGCCACAGCTACTGCTCCAACCCTCACGACACTGTGGTAAGAATGGACACTACTCACCTTGGACCTTCAGGCCAAGAGACAATGACAGCTTCTCATTGTTAACATCTGGTTTCTTTTTGGTTCTCTCACCACTGAGTACACCTTTCAAAATAGTCAGGTCAGTTAAACCCTTTTGAGTGTCTTATCTATTTTCTACTAGAATGTTAGGGGAACCACTGTCAATATCAGTATGTCTAAAGTGCAATTGAGAGATGACAATACTGTAAAATAGAAATAATTTTTACATAAAAAAATAATTCTCTGGGCAAACAAGTTAAGGAAAGACTGGGCATAACAAATTTAAAATGTTTCTTTACTTTGGGACTTCTCAGAGACTTAATATATCTAATATGTATTATGAATATGCCTTATAGTTTTGTCTATTGTTTCCAAAAACCATTTTTTGCAAGCAATTTTCCAAGGAACACTTCCATAAAGTCATTTCAGAAATGCAGTGTTTGGACCTACATTGGAAACTGACTTAAAAAAGAAGATTCTTTAAAAGATTTCATAGTATGTTTTTATTTTTTAGACTAATTGAGATGATAGATGCTCTCATTTTAATGAATGTCATCTCTTTCAGCCACTGATAATAAACAATCCTGTACACATAAGTATAATTTTAAATGTCTAAAGATTATCCCTGTAAGGACTGGAAATCAATTAAAAACATTTTGGATGGAAAGTGTCTTTAAATGTACAGTGGCCTTATGATGTATGTACAGTGACTACTGGGAACATATCTCAGTATGACCTGGGGGTCAGTAGCTGTTGATCTGTTTCTATATTTAATGACTCTCATAAAAACTGTTGTTTTTATGTTTTTATGCATGTACTTTAGATATTATTATTTCACTTCCTGTCAGGTTGTGAGCCGTCATTTCTTAACAAATGTCAATAAGTCTAATTCTAACTTCCCTCTCACTTGTAATCATCTCTAAGATATCCACGCTGGTTAGAATTATGTATACAGTCCTGGAAATGCTTATTCCTTACATTCTCATTTGATAAGATTACCAGATAAATGGCCCCCACATTAAGAGACATAATATATCAAACTCTGCCCAACTTTAAAACAAACTAGAACTAAGTTCAGTCTGTTCAATTATCATAAATATGTACAGTAAATTTTAAATGCAAGGTAATAAACCCCAGTAAACAGAATATATTTTGTGGAAATCGACCCTTTGGCCTAAAGCTTTCATTTTCACAAGATACCCTTTTAAATTACAGACAACTCTTCATCATTTGATGAAACTAAATCTATTTTCTTGACAACCATTTTGTGAGTTTTATGTCAGACAAATTAATTCTGAAGGGAAAAATAAATGTTCACTTTCAGCTGCTTTTTTTTTTTTGGACTGGTTTTTCAATCCAGGATTGAAATCATCTCTGTGGGGTGACAGCTCAGAGAACCCAAACATCTGAAAGAGAGAGAACACAAAAATCATAAGAGAAACCCCCAGGAGCTCTGAAAAGGCACCCGCCTGAGGCAACACATCCTTATATAAGCTTCCATTATGCATGAAGTTACTGAAGATCTCTGCAATGGCTCATGGGAGACCTATTTACATGGATTTTATTACAGACACTAACCACATTTTGAGTGAGACAGAGTGGTGTCTGATGTTAAATAAATAAATAAAAACACCCTCATGAAACAGCATCTCTTCTAGTCAGGAGCAGTCATTGGTGTGACTCATGACCTTGAAGCCGTGTTTGGACCTGATGGAGGATGGTCATCAGTCCAGCTCAAGAGATGACCATGGTCATCAATTTCCAGAAAAGTGTCATTTTTAGGGGTAATGCTGGGAATATGCAGTGAGGCACAAATGTACACATGCATACACACATGGAGATGTTTCATTTTTTTTTCATTTTATTTTTATATACTATGTTTGGGAAGAATTTCGAAAGACCTTTTTACTTAGTTGAAGGAGACTGTTTCCTTAAAATATGACGTTCACTTTCTGGCTGAAAGAAATCTACTTTAAACTAACCTCAAAGAAAATTGAGTTAAAGCTGGCTACAGTGGTAATAATAACTATAATGACCACTACCATTTATTGAGTTTCTGTTAAGAGCAGTGTACTAGGTCTTTTATACTCATTCATATGCAGAATCCTCAGTATAACCCTATGTTAGTCCCATTTTACAGATGGGCAAACTAACTGAGAGAAATTAATCCATTTACCCAAGTTTACACATCAACAAAGTACTGGAGCTGGGATTAAAACATCAGGCACATTTGATTCATTTGCTTCTTTGAATTGCTTAATTAGTCCCTCTCTCTTTCTATCACACTGGTGGCACATGATTTCGATCACCTGACACCTCCAACATGGATTACAGCCACTGTCCCTTACCTGACTTCCATGTAGCTGGCTTTCCCACCTATGATCCAATGACCATATTGCACCTATTCATATTTCCCTTCTGCTTGACTCTCCTTCATTAAAACCCCACCCTCCATAGGATGGAGGCTGATCTCTGTAGTTGGACTTGCACAGACTTGACTCTGACTACCTTGCAGTACTCATTTCCCATCACTTCCTGCTACATTTTCTGTGTTTCAGTCATGCTGAATCTGACAGGAAATCTATTGACTTCCTGTCAGCCACCTTAGAGTCATCCTATTGGGAGCATTTTCTCTACCTACAACATCTTCTACCGTGTCTCCACATCTACATTTTACCTGCCCTTCATGGTCTAGCTGCAACGGAACCTCTTCTGATGCCCCAGTTGGAAGTGCCCCTTCTTTTTTTTTGAACTGTGACAGTTTGCATAGGCATTCTTTATGATCTCTATCACTTACTGCCCAGAGCAATCTTTAATGACAAATTCTCATCTTGATATATTATAAGGATCGTGCCCGTCTCATTCACCACAGAAACCTCAACCTCACATTAAGCATATAAGAAGTACTTACTAAATAACTGTTACCTTGATGAAAAGATATTGATTTTTTACTGCTGGCATACTACATCTTTTTATTGAAGTGTAATATACAGAAAAGAGAAATGGTGTGCAAAACAATGAATTATTACAAAATGAACATACCCATTAAACCATGACCCAGGTCAAGGAACTAAACACTAAATGCACCCCCATAATCCTGCCCTCATTGTTTTTCCTTCTTCTTCCCCAAACTTAGCCACTATTATGACTTCTAATACCACAGTTAGACTACTTTAAAATTTTAATAATGTAATCATATTTGTGTGTTCTTTGGTGTCTTACTTCTTTAGTTCAATATTATGTTTGTGAGATTCATCCAAGCTGTTTCATGTGGCTATAGTTTATTTTCATTGCTGAATAGCATTCCACTGTATAAATATATCTTGGTTGGTTTGTTTATTCATTTTACTCTTGACAAGTATTTGAGTTGAGACATTGGGTTTTTATGGACCGACTGGTTTGGGACTATTACAAATAATTCTGTCAGGAAATTCTTCTATGGCATTTTCATTTTAGTAATGATTATGGTATTGAGTTGAACACAATCCAAATTGATTTCTGGATAAATTGTAATATACAAGAGTGGTTAAAATGTTTCCAAGTTTATGTCAGACATTTATTAGTATTAATATAAGTGAATGGATTACTGAAATAGAAACCCAATGTCCAATCAAAGGGCTTTAAATATCAAGGCCTCTGGGAGTCTGAACGCCTGCAAGCTGATGAGGGGAGCAAAGGGAATCTCAGGGCTGTTTGAAACCCATGTTCTGTGCAGCACATCCCACCTGCATGCCATTCAGGACATGCAGCAAACAGAAACCCCACTCAAAGCCAAATCACATATTATTTTAATTGCCTCCTTCTTGTGCACTTCATGGTGATGGAGGGACTTCTGCCCTAGAATTACAGGGATGGCTGAACACAAAGCACCTGACGCTGAACAGATGAGACTGACAGAAGTTTACTAAACACATACAGTCACAGCCTGGAGGAGGAGGACACCGCATACCCTACAGGGTATCAGGGACAGAATGAACTGTCAGGGGCTGGGAGAGAGGCTTTGTAGTATCAAGAGGGTGAGGTGCCCCTGGTTCCCACAGAGAGGTGCTGTGAATATAATTGGTTTGTTTGAATAACTCCTCAGGCTGGCAGGGAACTGAAACCTCTTACTCAGGGAAAAGCAGGGCCTGTGCTTGGACCCCCTCATTCCCAGGAGCAAAGTGGGGAGAGGAACTTGCAGTTAGGCCATTTGAAGCCCTCCCTAGCTCTCCAGATGTCAAGGGAGTACATGATTTTGGGCCCCAATATTTGGCTTTACACCACACATAAAGAACACACATAAAGAACAGAGGCTTCATCAGACTTGAGGACAGGAGCTGAGATGTGATCAAATTCAACAACAATGGATGATAGGAGATGTCTCCTTAGAGACCTCAGAGCTTTTTGAGGTAATTTAAATTAAAAAAATTTTTTCAGTACTTTACATTCTCGCTCTTCAAGGTCTATCTAAAAGATTAGCTACCTCCTCTCCACTCTCCCCTTTTCCCATCTTAAGAGTTTGGGTAAGTGCTATAACACTAAATATAACTAACTTTCAGTTCTAAGAACAGTGAGCATGAGTGTGTGTATGCTCACACATATGCATGCAAGAGAGAAAATTTAATAATTATATTTTAAGTCAATTACCATGGATTTGGTATATAGTCTCTGCTCTTATTACAGGGGCTTTAAAAAAGACGTAACAGAGTACTATTTTATATTCTTGACTTTGATCTTACACATTGTTGGTAAGCTTATTGAGGGCAGAAATAAAATCATATTCATATTTATATTTTCCCTAGGACCTAGAAGAGTATGCCTGGTTTGAAAATGAATATCAATTTAGCATCTAGATCAGAGCATAGTGCAGGTAGATGCTTGGTAAATGGCTATGTCATATGATGAGAGTGCTGATATAACTTTATTACTCACGGTATGGTCCACAGATCAGCACCATTGACATCACCAGTAGCCTTGGAACTTGCTAGAAATGCAGACCCTCCTGTGCCTACCCCAGATCTACTGAATGAAAAGATCCTGCAGCGATTCATATTCTCAGGCAAGTCTGAGATGCATTGACATAGAAGATCATCATCTCAACATGTTAGATATTGCTGTCATCAGGACAGCTTTCATCATGATTCAGGAAATTTGCTGAAAACAAGAAAGAGCTGGGGAAGTTGACATGATTTTTTCTCATCCCATTTACCCCACTCCGGTGTAATTGAAAACGAATTGAACAAGGTCCAAAGATTTCATCAGAGTATGCACTAAATTCTTTCCTTTAAATAAATTTTTAAAAAAAAGATAGAGAAATAGCTTGAGAATGGGAAACAAGAAGAGAAGGAGACATGAAGAAACTCCTGGTCCTCATGAGTTGAGATGCAACCTTGTCCTGGAATGTCCCCACTCCTGGCATGGGATCCTTGGAAAGTGAGGAAATCTTGACAGACTTGCTTCTCATTGCCATTTGCTTTCTTCTTTGTGCCTCACTTTCATTGTTTTGTTTTGATTTGCATGATGGCTGGCTCCAAGATGTTTAATGTCAGACTAGAAAGTTCCTGGCCAGAAATTTGCTGGTAGGACAGAATTAGATGAGGGAGAAGTAAGAAAACAAGAGCTTGGAGCCCTTCCCTTTGGGGTAGAGAGGATATGCTCAGACAGCTACTCCCAGGCTGTCTTTCCTTTAGCCCAAAACTTTGTTTCCCAAGGCAAGATTGTATTTATGATTCATTTTGCTCATTATAAAGTCATTCCTTAGAAAAGCACCAAATTATAGCATGAAGGTCTTGTGGGGGGACCTCCCCTGGAGATCCTATGCTCCAGCAAGCCTTTAACTTCAGCTGTTTGAGAAATAGTTATACATCTTTTTTTGTCATATCAGCATTCTATCTTTACTATCACTTACCTAATATTTTTCTTTAAATCAACTTATTTTTATGTAAATAAAGCTAAATAAATTTATGTCCACATTTGGAGCCATTTATCAAATCAAATTAATCCGAACAGCACTTTTATTAGAACCATGAATATAAACTCAGTATCACTTGTTTTAAATGAAAGAGTACAGTAAAAAAAAAAAAAATAAAAATAAACATAAATCAAATGTCATTCAATTCTAGATGGATGGTAATGCCTGGCAAAGGCTCTGAGCCTGCAATCTCCTCTGTCTTTGCTCAGAAAGCGACTGATGCCTGCCCTCAGGGAGCTTACATTTTCATGGGGAAGGGAGGCAGACAAGAACAAGTAAACAAATAAGTGTGTAAAGTAGTGTCACACAGTGCTATGAAGGAGCACATGAGACAAGACTGAAAAGCCCAGCTCAGTGTCTGGCTCAAAGAGATACTCAGTAGTCTTTCCTGCCTTGTCCTCAGGCCTTTAAAGATATATCTGCTGTAATAACTGAAACAATCCTGAATATAGACATTATTAGCTCATTTTGTAGATATTAAAATTGAGGCCCTAAGGAGTTAACTAATTTGCAAATTCCCATTGCTATTAAGTGTAAAGTTAGTAGTATTTGAATATAGCTTAAAGAAACTTCTTTTGGATGCACAGCTTTTCTAAGCACTGAGTTAATTATTCATACTCATTTACATCCCTACAGATCTTCATTATGACTGTGGTACATGCACCTGAACCATGCTTGTTCTACTGTCTTGTTATCATTGTCTGTGGGACCCTGTGTTATTGAGGAATCGGGCATCTGCTTCAATGTGTCATTGCCTTGAGCATCAGGAAGTCTGTTCTTGTTTTTAATATACTTAAGAGTAAATTTCAGCTTTAATAACTTACAAGAACACTATTATCCTTTCAAGTGATACTGCATTTAAATAATTTTATTTAAACTATTGAATGAGACAATAAAATAAACAGATCTTGGGCTACCTTGTCCTACTGGCGCATCCTCTGGCCTGGGCTTTGCTTTAGGAAGTTATGAAGAATTTGTGTGCTAAGGGCCCTGAGAAGTCTGCCTTCTTGGAACAGAGGGTTGAGTCAAACCAAGTGGTTCCAAAGCAATCTCCATATTCACTCATTCATTTAATTCAGGAGTTGGCAAACCATGGCCCTTAGGCTAAATCCAGCCCTGTACCTATTTTTGTTTTTGTGTTGTCTTTAGATGCTTTCACGCCACAATGACAGAACTGAGTAGTCACAACAGAGAATGTATGTCTTACAAAGTCAAATATACTTACTCTCTGGCTCTTTTCAGAAACAGTGTGTTGGTCCTTGATTAAATTAATTGTTCAGCAAACCTGTTCTGAGCACTTACCACGAGTCATGCATTGTACTAGCTAATGATGAAAAGAGATGGATTAGAGAGACTTCTTGCCTATGAAGCTCACAGTCAAGAGCAGCATCTAGGGTTAACTATGGGAAAGGATTCTTTTTCCTGTGAAAACGTTAAATGAGGCTTGAGAGACATGAAGAGCAAGGTCATTGCAGGGATGGGGGGTAGGGGTTACAGATCATTCAGGATGTTGAGTTTACTGTTGGTGATGAGGAGTCAGATTTCTCAGATTTGCATTTTAGATAGATAAAACTTGGGGGCAGTGTGAAGGAACTACTTCACTTGTGATCTGAGTATTTCTTAGAAAACTGGTTGCACGGGACATTCTTATTTGACACTCACTCCAAACACACCTCTCATTCTTGGGCATATTTGAAATATAGGACCAACACCTAAAGTTATATTAAGAAGTTTAATTAACATGCATGATTACATAACATTTATATGAAGCACAAGTGTTTGAAACACATACAGACACTGAGCCCAAACCTCTCCTCTTATACTTCCTGCCTTTTGTGGGTGACCACAGTCCTGGGGGTGCACTTGTTATTTTTCTACTATTCATTGGGCTGAGTCTTGAAGTTTAACAGAATATTGGTCTTGGGGCTTCTCATTAATCCCCTTTGTGCACCTCTGTTTATACAGGTTTTCTTTCTCTACTCTCTGCCCTCAGGGAAGATAGGGGCCAACAGTGACTGTGGTCTACCCACCACCATCTACCTGAAGCACTGTCATTACTAAACCTGTTCATCAAAAAAAAAAAAAAAAAAAAAGAAAGAAAAAAGCATACTGATTTCTGCTGATGCTACTATTCTAATTTGGGAGATTTCTATATTGTCAGAGTGTCTTACTAACCCCATGGTCCCTTTGAACTTAGACCAGAGTCCAGGTTTTCTGTTTGCCCTCTTAGATGTGTAACCCCTGTCCCAGTTCATGGCAAGATCAGAAATGAGAAGACTAATTAAGAATATATTGCAATAGTCTGGATGAGAAATCTTGAGATCCTGAACTAAGACAGGGGTCAGATGGAGTGAAGAGGTGGGAATCAAGAAATAAATGAGGTATAGAGTTGACAGGACTTGAAGAGTAGTTGAATCTGAAGGGTGAGAGACAACTTTTATGTTTATAGCTTGAATGCTGAAAGGGTAGTACAATTCAAAGAAGCAGAAAATATAGAAATAAAATCAGGTTTTAGGGGAAGATACAGTGTTGAATTCTGAACATATTCTTTGAGGTATCCATGTGTATCCAAGTGGAGATTCCAATTTGGACACATGCTTCAGAATCTGGTGAAAGGTCATGGCCTGATACACAACTTTGGGACCTGTAGTTCATGGGAGGTATGCACAATGAAAACCTATAAAACTCTTAAGCCATAATATAAGAGAAAACCTAAGTATCCTTGGTTATGGTGATGACATTTTAGATATAACACCAAAGGCATAATCCATGAAAGAAATAATTGATAAGCTGGACTTCATTAAAATAAAAAGCTTCTGCTCTGCAAAGGCAATGTTAAGAGATTGAGAAGACAAGGCACAGGCTGGGAGAAAATATTTGCAAAAGACATATCCCATGAAGGACTGTTATTCAAATATATGAAGAACTTTTAAAAACTCAGTAAGAAAACAACCTGATTTAAATATGAGCCAAAGACTTTAATGGAGCCTTTACTAAAGGAGACATACAGATGGCAAAGAAACATATCAAAAGATAATCCATATCATATGTCATCAGGGAAGTGCAAATTAAACAACAATGAGATACCGCTATACACTTACTAGAAAAATCAAAATCTGAACATTAACAACATCAAATGCTGGCGAAGATGCAGAAAGACAACAACTCTCATTCATTGATGGTTGGGAATGCAAAATGGTACTGCCACTTTAGAGTACAGTTTTGCAATTTCTTACCAAACTAAGTGTACGCTTACCATATGATACATATACCAATTGTGCTCCTTGGTATTTTCCCAAATGAGTTGAAAACTTTTATCCATGAAGAAACTTGTACATGGATGCTTGTTGCAATTAAATTCCTATTTGCTAAAATTTGGAAGCAACTGAGATGTCTTTTGGTAAGTGATTGGATAAATAAACTGTAGTTTATCCAGATGATGGAATATTATTTAGTGCTATCAAGCCATGAAGACATGGAGGAACCTTAAATGCACATTATTACCAAGTGAAAGCAATCTGAAGACATTACATATTACATGATTCCAACTATATGACATTCTAGAAAAGGCAAAACTTATGAGACAATAAAAAATCAATGATTGCCTGGGGCTGGGGTATTAGGGAAGAGAATAAAGAGAGCACAGAGGGTTTTTTAAGACAGTGCAATAACTACTCTGTATGATGCACCAATTACAGTCATGTGTCATGTCATTACACATTTGCCCACGTCCAAAGAATATACAACTCCAAGAGTGAACCGGAATGTAAATTATAGACTTTGAGTGATTATGTAATGGGTTCATCAGTAGTAACAAATGTACCACTCTGGTGGGGGATGTTGATAATGGGAGAGGCTATGCATATGTGGGGGCAGGATGTATATGGGAATTCTCTTTTCCTCTTCCTCAATTTTGCTGTGAGGCTTAAGCTACTCAAAAAAATCTTAATAAAAAGAATTTTTTAACAAATGGTAATGTATGGGTCATATGACACAGTTGTTAGAGTGTGGGTGGCCTTAAACTTTATTTCAGCTCTACTTGTGATTTTGGATGAGATGCTCAAATTCCCTATGTTTTCTCTGTAAGGTCAGGATCTATAGAATAGGGATGATAATATTGGTATTGCACCCTGACTGGTGTGCCTGAGTGGATTGGGTGTCATCCTGCAAACCAAAAGGCCTCAGTTTTGATTCCTGGTCAGGGCACATGCCGGGATGGTGGGCCAGGTCCCCTTTTGGCTGTGTAGGAGAGGCAACAAATCAATATTTCTCTCCCTCTCTTTCTCCCTTCCCCTCTCTCTAAAAATAAATAAAATCTTTAAAAAATATTAGTACTGCTTCCTGGTTTTTATGAGGAATAAATGAGATATAGCATATTTAAAGTGCTTTGGGAAATGCCTGGTATAGAGTAATCACTTGCTAAATATTGGCTTTTATTTATTACTGGTGGGTATTAAAGCCTTCATGGACCTCCCCTTTATTCCATGGGTATGATGAATAAAAAGAAATGTCAGTGAACTCAGATAAATTGACTTTTTAGTGGCAATGGAAAGAAGAGGCTCATAAATTTATATTCACTTGGTAGCTTTTTTTTTTTATTATTATCACCAGAGACCAGGCTCTCACTGAAACTATTCATAAATTTGTTCCATTATGATTTGTTGGTAGATGCCGTTTATGATATCACTCATGCTGATACTAGCCTGTTTGAGTGTGGAGAAGTCTAGTGGGGGTGCACCGTGAAAAGCTATGCTTCTTCTATCGGTCAGGAAGTACTGATTATAGTTTGGTAACAAGTTAACTCCCAAATCCCAGTGCTTTAACACAACTCAGGTTTATTCTTGTCCACACTTCATACCCACCCTGGGTCATTGAGGGGCGCCACAGTTACTCAGGGTTCCCGGGTGGACAGATGCTGCTCCATTTTTGTGTCTGTATTATCTGAAATATGCAGAAAACTCCCTGTGGCAAGGAAATGAAAGCCTGAATAATTGTGCCTGGACTTCTCACTAACTCAACCTGCAAGAAACTAATGTCACTTCTGTTCACATTGTTTTAGCCAGAACTGATCAAATGACTATTCTACCACAAGGGAGGTGAGAAGTATGATTTTCCAAGTTCCCAGAAAGAGAGGAGAACTGTACATGGTAACATCTACCACACCTCCTCACAACTTCCCCTTTCTGCCAAATGACTATTTTAGTATCAATTGAAAAGCAAAATTTACAGAGGCACACATGAGAGGACAGTCACCCCACAACCAAGTAGGTTATGCACTGTCTTGACAACATTCTTCAGAGAGGAACTTAGGCTCAATATTTTCTTAAGATCTCCCCGTTTCCCTATTTCTCCCCTTCTCAAAGTCATTAAGCACAAATTTCCCTCTGAAGCTAACAGTTCAGTGACTATGTAAATATCTAGAGCCTCAAGTACACAAGGTCTGCTTATATAGGCTGTTATTGCTTAGCAATTCAGGGTTGGGAAGCTATCAGGATATTGTATTGTACTTAAATGGTACCATTTAAGTTTATTAACTCTTCTCTCACTTCTTGGTGAGAGATAAAGAAAACAAGAGAGGCCATTAGTAGTTAATTACTTGTTTTAGATGGGAAATGGGTATGCAAGGCTTCTTTAATGGCCCTTCCCTGTGTGCCAAGAGAAGAAAAGAGTCTATACCACTTCTTTGCTAGTGGGGACAGTGTTCCTGGAACTCAAGAGCCTCACTTCCAGCTGCACTAAGCAAATGAAAAGAAATTCAAAGAAAGTGCAAATTTGTGACCTAGAGAAGACCAGGTGTCTACCAAAATAGGTCCCTGCAAAGTATTATTGGTCTGGTTTTGAGTTGGTCAAAGTGCTCTACTGAGCTTTTATTCCCCAAAATGCTGGTGAAAAAGGTATTTACAGAGTTAAATATGTTTAAGTTTCTCTTCATATTATCTCCTCTTTTCAGAGACTGTTGGTGCCAGAGCCTGTAAGATGATCTGAAAAGCACTTAGGATGAAGAAAAATGGCATTCTTTAACTCAATGGTTTGTGAATTTACTTAACCAGAAAACTGTTCTTTTGGCATAAAAACCTATTAAGATGCTGGGGGAAAATATTCTTTGAAACATATTCTAGAAAACATCAGCCTAGAAAAATTCACTGTGAGGATCCAGGGCCCTATTTGACAACACAGCCAGAGATGATTAGTCTAAATCTCAGATAAAATTATTTACCAGTGTTGTGGGTGGTTGAGCAGGGGTGTGAGTTGCCCAAGCAAAACAAGAGTGTCTGTTATTAGTTGATGACTTGTTTTAGGTGGGTAATGGATACGTGAGGCTTCTTTATGCAATTCTCTGCTTTTATGTTTGTTTGAGGTTTTTCCTTAAAAAGCTGTTTTTCAAAAAGTCAATATTAAATCAGAATGCCAGATGAATTTTACCAAACATTCTGAGAAGAACTAACACCTTTCCTTCTCAAGCTACTTCATAAAATTCAAGAGGAGGGAAAGCTCTCAAACTCATTTTACAAGGCCAGCACTATCCTAATTCCAGAATCAGATAAAGACACTACAAGGGAAGAAAGTTATAGGTTAATATTCCTGATGAACATAGACGCTAAAATCCTCAACAAACTGTTAGTAAACCAAACACAGCAACACATCAAAAAAAATCATACATGATGATCAAGTGGGATATATTCCAGGAATGCAAGGTTGGTAGAACATTTGCAAATCAATAAATGTGATTCACCACATAAGCAAAATGAAGGATAAAAGTCATATGATCATATCAATAGATGCAGAAAAAACATTTGATAAAATCCAGCTCCCATTTATGATAAAAACTCTCAGCAAAGTGTGATTAAAGGGAACATACCTAAACATAATAAAGGCTATATATAAGAAACCCACTGCCAGCATCATATTCAACGGGCAAAAACTACAAGCATCCCCATTAAGACTGGGAACAAGACAGGGATGCCTGCTTTCACCTCTCTCATTCAGCATTAGTACTGGAAGTCCTAGCCACGGCAATTAGACAAGAAGAAGAAATAAAAGGCATCTCAATTGGAAAGGAAGACAGAAAACTGTCATTATTTGCAGATGACATGATACTGTACTTAGAGACCCCAAAGATTCCACCAGGAAACTACCAGAAGTGATGAATGAATTCAGCAAAGTAACAGGATACAAAATTAAAATCTAGAAATCAGTTGCATTTTTATATGCCAATAATGAACTAATGGGGAAGGAAACTAAGAAAACAACCTCATTCACAATTGCTTCAAAAATAATAAAATACCTAGGTATAAACCTAACCAAGGATGCAAAAGACCTATACTTAGAAAATTATAAGATACTGAAGAAAGAAATTGAAGAAGATACAAATAAGTGGAAGCACATATTGTGTTCATGGATAGGAAGAACTAACATCATTAAAATGTCCATGCTACCCAGAACAATCTATAGATTCAATGCAATTCCTATCAAGATTCCAATGATGTATTTCACAGAACTAAAACAAATATTTCAAAGATTTATATGGAACCAAAAAAGGCTCCAAATAACAATAATGATCCTTAGAAAAACCGGAGTTGGAGGAATCATGCTACCTAATATCAAAGTGTACTAAAAGGCCATAGTAATCAAAACAGCATGGTACTGGCATAAAAACAGACACATAGATCAATGGAAGAGAATCGAGAGCTCAGAAATAAAACCATACCTTTATAGTCAATTAATAGTCAACAGAGGAAGCAAACACATACAATGGACTAAAGATAGTTTATTCAATAAATGGTGTTGGGAAAATTGGACAGATACATGCAGAAAAATAAAACTAGACCACCTTCTTACACCACACACAAGAATAAATTCAAAGTGGATTAAAGACTTAAATATTAGATCTGAAACCATAAAAATCATGGGAGAAAACATAAGCAGCAAAATCTCAGACATTGCTCATAGCAATATCTTCTCAGGCAAGGGAAGCAAAAGAAAAAAATAAATAAATGGGACTACATCAAACT
The DNA here is from genome assembly GCF_021234165.1 of Pteronotus mesoamericanus. NCBI lineage: Eukaryota > Metazoa > Chordata > Mammalia > Chiroptera > Mormoopidae > Pteronotus > Pteronotus mesoamericanus. The sequence goes on along the minus strand of NW_026555234.1, from coordinate 32,635,508 downwards.
AAAAAGTTTTTGCACAGCAAAGGAAATCATCCACACAACAAAAACACAACCCCCAGAATGGGAGAATATATTCACTGATATATCTGATAAGGGATTAATATCCAAAATTTATAAAGAACTTATAAAACTCAACACCAAAAAACCAAACAAACTGATTAAGAAAATGGGCAAAGGATGTGAATAGATACTTATCCAAAGAGGATAGACAGACCAACAGACATATAAAAAGATGCTCAACGTCACTAGTCATCAGAAAAATGAAATTAAAACCCAATGAGATATCATCTCACACATGTCAGAATGGCCATCATCAATAAATCAACAAACAACAGGTGCTGGCAAGGATGTGGAGAAACAGGAACACTTTTGCGTTGTTGGTGGGAATACAGACTGGTGCAGCTACTGTAGAAAGCAATATGGAGGTACCTCAAAAAATTAAAAATAGATCTGTCTTTCAACCCGGAGATCCTACTTCTAGAAATATATCTGAAGGAAACCAAAACACTGATTTGAAAGAACATAAGCACACCTATGTTTGCTGGAGCATTATTTATGAAAGCAGCCCAAGTGTCCATCAGTAGGTGAGTGCATAAAACAATTATGGGACATTTACCCAATGGAATAGTACTCAGCCACAAAAAAAAAGAAAATATTATCCTTTGCGACAGTAGGAATGGACCTGGAGAACATTATGCTAAGTGAAATAAGCCAATTAGAGAAAGACATATACCGTATAATTTCACTCATGTGGAATCCAAAGAACAAACGGAACGAACAAGGAAAATGGGGACAGACTCATAGATAGAGAGCAGGATGACAGCTGGTGGGGGAGGGGGTAAAGGGGTGGAGGGGTTGAGCAGAAAGGAAAAAGGACTCATGGACTTGGACAACTGTGTGGTGATTGCTGGGGGCAGAGGAGATAAGGGGACTAAATGGTAATGGAAAATAATACAATAAAGATTTTTTTAAAAAAGAACAAAAAAACAAAAAATAAAAAAATAAAAAAAAATAGAATGCCTTCTGATTTATTTATAATTGTAGTAATAACTAGAGTAAATATATCTTGTTCCAAGGTATGTTCTAAACACTTTATACCCATTACGTCACTTAATCATCATAACACATGAATGAGGGGGGACATTCATTGTTGTCTTCACTTTATTGATTAAAAAAAAATCCAGAGTCTCAGAAATGTAGATACTTGCTGAGGATCACAGAGCTAGTGAGAAAGCAGAGGCAGAATGTGGAGCCAGGTGTCTCTGACTCCTGGGCCTGGACTCTTACCTAGTATGTTACACACTAGTTGCAAACAGGACCAGACACTCATGTCCTCTGGCCAGCACAGATTTTCCCTAAAGACAAGCTGTATGGGGAGCCAAATCATAATCAAGGTTGCTTGCCATGCATGGAGAAAAAAAAACACATAGAACCATAGACTGACTCTGAGAGCTGGAACGGGTGTTTGCAATTATGTAGGCAGCATCTATACCATGCAACCTCTGTCTCTTTGTCAGTATTTTGTACATGGGAGCATCAACAAAATGTCTTCCTGTTTTGTTTTTTTTTCTCACCACAATAATAAGTGCCTTCCCAGGAGATGAACACCAAACTTAGGGTACCAATACTGCTTCAAATCTGTTAACTAGTTTTAAAATCTTCTGATCCCAATTTTTCCAGCACACACTACTTGCTTACTAATGTAAGGGGGCACAGTCAGGGCCCCCCAAAAGGTATTTGTAACAGGGTCCAGAGATTGGGGTGTCCAAGAAAAATATATTTTCCCCACCCCAGGGAGGGCCGCCATGGGGGATGGGAGCCTTGAGCAGGGCCACTGAGAGTCATTTTGCATTTCAATAACAGGATAGCTTCATTCCTCATATGCAAAGAGGGTTGTTTTGCATATCACCAAGGCTAATCAGGAAGGTTTAAAAAACTTAATGCAGAATGTAACTGGATGGAGAGGAAGAAGGAGAGACAGGGTCCTGCCGGAGAGAACAAAGAAAATAGACTCTAGGGAGCAGTGTGAAGACCACGTGGGAAAAAAGAGGGGAGAAAGGACTCTTGCAAGTGGGCCATGAGACGGTGCCACATGGTTAGGGATTAAGAGCTGGAGATTGCAGTGATGCAGCAGATAGTGTGCTGAGAACCGCGAGGGGCCTGCCTAGCCGAGCCCCGGACTTGTGTTCCTTTTCTTCAGAAGGACGGTACCCATGACAGGCCTGACTGGCCTAACTGGGCAAAGTGGGGAAAGTAGGACAGTGTGTGTGCTGGTGATTGTTTTAAAGGGATTTTGAGGTTTAAGAGTGACATTTAGCCATTAATCAAACCTGTATAACTTTTGAATAAATAATTCCTTTCCTTTTCACCAAACTGCCATTCAGAGCCATAATTCCAAGGGCAGCGGGCCAAGGACCTACAGTTGAGGGATCCCGGGGAAGGGGAGTGTCGTTGTTTTGGTAATAGCATCTGGGCACCACCCCCACCCCACAGGTTCATTTTTTCGGTAATACTAAGTGTAGAGCTCTTCTACTAATGAATTTTTAAATGAATTGCATGAATTGGAATAAACGAAAAATGTCTATTTTGATTGCCATTAAAATGGCCATAACCATGCCCAGGCATTTTTACCTTTGAGCACTTTGTTGATTTCTGCTTAATTTCTAAGGCATTTCCCCAAAGATTATTAACCACATCATAGCCAGTAAGTATAAATGCAACGAATGTGGAAGGACTATTGAAAACAGGTTAGCTAGCATAATTTTTCTTTTAAAGTGAAAGTGGAGAGAAAAAGACCAATATTTCTTGTAAAGTAGCATTGTGGATTTACTGAAAAATGGACGCACAAATAGTTTTCCATAAATCAAATTGTGCGTAAGGGAAATTGCTTCTATACTCCAAAGAAAAGGATATTTTTAGGGCTTTGCCATCAACAGCAAAAATCTTTTGGTGAAAACACAAATACTGTGTGTGCAAGTTTCATTAAGTCAAATACTGTGTACTGGGGTGGGACAGTAAAGAGAGTTTACCTTTGTATTAAAATGACTCATCTCAGCTTTTGTCTTTTAAATTCTTGTGGCATTCCTAAGAAGCCTTTCCTGCAGTCAGGTTTGTATTTATAAGCAATAGTCTTACTTAATCAGTCATTAAAAATGAGTTATTTGTTTATGCACAACCATTTTCAATTGTGATTTTGTTTATGAACAAAGGAGAAAGCTAATTGCTGTATTAACTGAATTTTTTTTTTATTGCAATAGGGCACAAAGAGCTGCAATCAAAGAGAATAATCTCCAAATGTCAACAACTATAACATTCTTGTCTCTGAGCCAGTCACTCTGCAAAGGATTTTAGAATAGATTTTAGAATACTGCGAGTGACCAGGCCTGGGCCAAGTGCCCTTTCCTAGAGGAGGGAGAGAGGAGGGAAACTATCCAAACCACACAGAATAAGCACAATTGTTATGGAATAGGGAGGGGTCAATCTCTAAAGAAAGGCCTGCTGAGAAGACAAATCATGTGTCTATTATGGGGCCCAACCAACAACCACCAAAAAATCAGTCCTACATGAATATAGTAAATACTCAGTGAGAATCATAACTTAAATTCTAGGACCTGCGCCTGCCAACTAGCTGTGTTCCCACTGTGGCTCTGAGAGAGTAGTCTTAATTCCAAAATGCTCTCTAGTGAAAGCATCTAAGGGAATGTTTTGATGAAAGAAGAACGAGAGAGCATGAGCCTGCTTGGAATGGAGGACGTGAAGAAAAGAGGGGACTTCTAATGGAAGTAAGGTGGCAGAGGAGAGGATCCACATCTCAGTGTTGTCTGGAAAAATACTGCTTATCTTTCTGTCAGTTGACAAGACAGTTCTTCTAAAAAGGCTTGGCCACTTGCTACATTTAGGCTGTTTACATGGTCCCTTCTTAGTGTCACAATTTACCCTTGACCTTTAAGAGGCTTGCTTGCCCTGCGGCAAAGCAAAGGGCAGGTACGCAGTTTGACTAGGAAGAAAGTTGGGAATGTAGGACTTCTAGCCTTTGCAGGTTTGAGGATAAAAGGGATTTTGTTGCTTTTAAAATCCACTCCCATAACCTAGGCAGGTTTCTGGAAAAGAATCTAGTTCCCCTACCTCCTACCAAAAGCACAGCAAAGCACTCCTAAAAGTGCTGCTTGCAGTTTAAGAAAGAGCCCTATTTCATTTTTTTCCCACACTTTTCCATTTGACCTCGGGTCCTCCTTTCCCTGGGGAATAATCTGAGGTTCCGGAGAATCACGGCATGCTGGCTGCAGTAGCCCTTGGCCTTTGCATTCTTTCCTTTACCCTCCAGCTTAGATAGTTACCTTTTTTAATAAAATGTGCTCTGAGAGCTTGGCTTCTTGAGAGGTCTTCACAGCAAAGTGTTCAGGAGTTTTCTCTGCATGTCCCTTGTACGTGTGGGTGTGTACATATATGTGTGTGTCTTTGTCAACATACTCTCTTTAAAATTTATTTTTCAATCACAGTTGCCATATGATATATTAGTTTCAGGTGTAAAGCATAGTTATTAGACATTTATATGGTATGAGGTGATCATTCCGATATGTCTTACACCATATCAGAGTGACACCAGAGTTATTACAATATTATTTACTATATTCCCTACGCTCTATTTTACATCCTCATGACTACTTTTATAATGGGCAGGTATAAGTAATATGATATTAATTAAAAAAGAAAGGTTACTCACTCTCAGCTGGGCAAAAATCCAAGACATCTTCTTTACCCAAAACACTGACTATGGAAGTCCTGTGTTCCACGCTTAAATTCTTGCCTTGCTCCAAGCTAATAGCTGATGATACAAGCAACATGCTTGAAAATTCAGGTCACAGCTTAACTGTGGGGAAATGACATATTCAGTAGAGTATGAATAAAATGTAGCCGTCAATACAGCAGTATCTGCTGAGCTCCAGCTCCTGCTTTCTGGAGATTGTATTATGTGTAGATAGCATTACCTCCTGCTATTTGCGTCTTTTCCCAGTGCTTTGTCTAACACTTAGTTTCAGAGGATGCCATTCAGAGACTGACGGGGTGGCGTCCAGAGTGGAAAGGGCTCCCTATGCAAGTTTAAAGAGCAATGGCTGTTCATAATTAGACCTGACAATTAAAGTTTTCCAGTGTACCCTTATGGAGAAGAATTAAATAGCAAAATATTCTGATACTTATGATGAGCCTGCAGCTTAGGTTTATAAAGGTTGCAATGGGAATTCAGAATCCCAAGCTACTGGGGAAAACTGTAGTTCCTTAATCGTAAGATGGTCATATGTCCCACCTGCATAAAACATTCCACTGATTTCTCAATGCTTTTACAAAAACAAAACAAAACACTTTCTCAGAACCATGTTCTGTCCCTATATCGTCCCAACCTCCTAAATATTTCCCCAGCCCCATCTCCTCTTACTCTCCCCCTTGCTAGAGTTCCAGTTCAACTCTGTCATAGTCCACCTTCCATGGGGCCTCTGCATCTGCTCCTCCCTTTGGCCAGAATTCTCTTACCTACTCCTTTTCACCCACATCTCAATTCAAGGAAGTCTTAGAGAAGCCTCCCCTGAAAGGGCCAAATCTCATTTAATATTTAGGTTTTCGAAGAGGGATACAGGGCAAGAAAATGGCCTTCCCTCTTTCTCTAATTGACCTATTTCTCTAATTAAACTATTTAACCGTCAAAGTCCAGCTCAAATGTCTCCTGTGCTATGGAGTTCTTCTTAATTCTTCTGGACATTTCCTGTGGTTCAGGACTTATTCTTATCTTGTCTATATCACTTACAGATTTGTTTACTTGTTTATCTGCTCACATTTCTGTTTTTCCACTCAATGCTTGGCTCTTGAAGGGCAGGAGATTTATTGTACTTATCCTTGTACTTAGTCCCTATTTGCTTAATAAATGTTTGCTGAATAAATGAATGAATGAACAAGGAGAAAAAAATAAGTGAAAGTGTAGGGGAAAACAGATAAAATACCAGTCTATGAAAAAGCTGATAGTCATATCCCTAAGCATTCTTTTATTTTTATTTTTTTGTTGTTGTTTAAACTAGACAACTTTTGGACTATAGATTCAGGTATTTCATTTGTAGTGAACTTCTTATAATTTTAACTGTGTGTGTATATATATATGTATATATATATATATATATATATTTTTTTTTAACTGATAGTTTAAAATACGCTCTAACACACACCCACTCCCATCTGGTGATAACATATCCTTAGCGTTTCTCCATCCAACTGTCCATTCCAACTCACATAAACTTACCTCTTCTGTGCTCCATTCAAGGTGATACTTAGTTTATATGATCATTTTTAAACTCAGCCCCTCGCTCTACTGGCCTTCTGAAAACAATGCCATTGCTTATTGCAGCATTGACTGAAGTTGTGGTGGGTGTGCATTCAGGTGTAAGTCGAAGGAAACATAACCAAATTGGCATAAATAGGAAAAAGTTTGTTGTCTTTTTTTTTAAAAAGAAGTTTAGAGACTGATGCTGTTAATCATAAATGTCTTCAATATTCCAGAATCCTCTACCTTCAATCTCTCATTCTTACTGCATTTTATCTTCAAAAGTACAAGATGGCTGCTGTACCATAAGACTTTGCACTGTATTTCAGACAGGAAAAATGAGAAAGAGAAAAGGGCAACCAGTGAAAGAACATGCAAGCCAAATTATTCCCTTTACAAGTTTACTCAAGAGTTAAACACAATCACTTTTTAGTCTCATTGGCAGTAACTATCACATGACAACACCTAGCTGCAAAGGAGGCTAGGAAATTGACTTTAGGTAGGCATTGCTAATGAAGATAAAATTAGAATTCTTTTAGTAAGCAAAGAATGAGGGAAAATGGTTACTGGGTCTAGATCTAGCAATGTATTCCACAGAGTACTTACTGCACATCTTAATGAGCCAAGGAAGAATTATGTTTAAATCCCTCTCTTTTGGGCATTTTCTCAAATTGTGAGAAAAAGCTTGCTCCTACCCAAGGCCAGAATATATGTACTGCTATCTTCTATAGAGCTGCATTACCCACATATCCTTTGGGGTCTACTTGACCTTGTGTTAGTCAGGGTTCTCCTTGGACACAGAATCAATAAGATCAATCTATCTATCTTAGGAATTAGCTTCTGCAGCTGTGAGGGCTGACCAGTTTGAAATCCATAGAGCAAGATGGCAGGCTGGACATTCAGGTAAGAGTTGATGTTGTAGTCTTGAGTCCAAAATCTGCAGGGCAAGCCAGCAGGTAGGAAACTCAGGCAGGGTTTCTATAGTGCAGACTTTAGACATAATTGTTTTTTGGAAACCTAAGTCTTTGTTCTGACAGTCTTTGACTGGATTGGATGAGGACTACCCACATTATGTAAACAGCTTTACTCCAAGTCTATTGATTATAAATGCTAATCATGTCCAAAAATTTCATTACAGTGACATCTAGACTTGTTTTTGACCAAATAACAGGCAGCATGGCCTAGCCAAATTGAAACAGAAAATTAAGATCAAGATCTAGTTCAAAACCATAGCCTTGAGATTCAAAAGTCCTTTCCAAGATGACTGCACATTCCCAGGGCCTTATGTGTTTACGGTCACCTTGGACTCCACATCACATTCTGCTTTGTGGCTTCCATTCTACACCCCAGTTCAAGTCTGCCCTGAAATTCAAACCTACCCTCAATATACCACCATTTCCCATATTTCTCTTTTCTGCTTTCTCTGCAACTCTCTTTGGACTGAGAACTATACCAAAATCCCAAATTCTTTCTCCCCAATAATGCAGAATTAGTTTCCCTCTTATATTTAAAATGACAAATTCTCAAGTATTTGGGATCTACCCCATGGCTTTATCAACAACATATTTTTCTCCTAACAAAGACATTTCCTTCTCTAATTGGAATTTTGGTGTCATTGCTAAGATGATAGTTTCTGTTTGTTTATTTCCTTACACCTAGGAGAGTGAGACCAATAAAACATGACTCTTGAGAGAGTTCAAACTTTCCAGGAAAAACAATAAAGACATTCAGAGAGAAAGAAAGCTCAAAAAGGCATTATTGCCCAGAATTGTTGCCATGTTTTCCTGCCAACAAGCCCAAGCTCCTTGGAATGGCACAAAAGATCCTTGCCTAGTCCTCTACTTTTCCCAGTCAGTCTACCCTCAAACTATGTTCTAGTCATGTTAAATTACAGACTATGCCATTTGGGTGGGGGACAGTCCTTGATGTTTGCTTGATTCTCTCTCCCTCTCTGTCCCCTTCTCCCTCTCCTCCCCCTCCCCCAATCCCCAGTCATCTTGGTGAATTCATCCTTTTGAGAAGCTTTTCCTGACTCCTCCAAGGAGAATGTCCTTATTGTTTTTTGTGCAATAATTCTCTCCCAAGAGAACCAGGAACTTTACTAGTCTCTATTCCCTTGTGCCTGCCATAACATCAGGACCACAGCTCAATAATATTTGTTGAATTGCATTCAGATGAATTGGCACACAATGTATTTTATCCTTGGAGATTTTCCACGTAAAGTCATTATGAAGCCAGGGAGAATTTTATTTCTGGGTCCTATATTTAAAACTGTTGTTACATGGCAGTGTGCTAAAACAGTGCTTTTCACTTATAATAGAAAAACCATTTATATAGACCCCTGAGAATGTATTAGAAGACCCCCTAATATTTCTGGAGACCACAGCTGGACAGACACTGACTTAAAAAAATCAAGTTTTATTCCACAGAAGACTCATATGGAGCTATTCCTCCCAAAGAAAGGTGTTGCCTGTATAATGGGTTTTTTTTTTTTTTTTTTTTTGTCATCCTAAATCAAAAACCCAAAAGAAAAATGTCCAGGTTTCCTAAAACTTACTCAGACCACAGTTTCAGAAATGTGAAAGTCTGAACTCATGAAGCAGACTTTGTGACACTATAGGGGCAAGACTCAGAGGCAGAGGAGCAGGTCCTCATACCAAGTTAGCATTGATCTTTTTACAGACACACATTCAGCAAGACTGAGAGCACATCTTCATGGGAGTGTTAGCAGGAGAGTGCACACCCTAGACACGGAAGTTTCCACAATCAACTGTGGTTGAGCCTCTGTGCGGGGCTCCACTCCCACAGGTGACTGGCACTTAATACCATTAAAATACGATGCTCAGATATGTCTCTGCCCCCCAAAGATCCTTTTACTCTTCCCATTGTTCCTGAGAAGAGAACACAGAAACCTGGAAGTGTACCCAAAGCTTTCCACACTAAGGCAGGCCGACCCCATGTGTTCAGCCCATTGTCTGTCCAAGATCCACCTCTTCAACACAGCAAACTGCAGTCTTCCAGAGATCCACAAGAACATTTGGAAAAAGGAAAACCGTTTCCTATGTCAATGGGATACCACAGATGTCAGCCCTCTAAAACCTCCCATCTGCCAAAATGCGGCTCCCAGCACCAGCGGTCTTGGGATCCCTGGGAGCTGGTTCAGAATGCTGATTCTTAGGCCCCACTCGAGGCTCTTCCACTGCCAGCCTCAAGGGGCTGCTCCATGGGCAAGGGAGTGCTCTGCTGTCCTCCTCCTCTAATTCCTTTCTTTCATCTCCATTAGCTCGTGGTGGCCTGTTTGCTTTCTCTGGCAGCCTGTAGACCCCACCCTCACCACTGGCCTGGCTCCAGGACTGTCGCTTAGGACCGTGGCAATAGGTTATTTCTGTATGTGCACACCATTCACCCTGGACGTTCAGAGATGGGTTCTGTCTGATGGGCTCGTGATCCTAATCTTACCAGAAGACAGCCTGCTGAGAAAAGGCTGGCTGCTATCCCCTTGGTTGCCTGTGTTCATTTACTCTCCAATAATTTTTTGACCATGAGGGGCCCTTGGGTTTACAGCAAATATAGAAAATGACCCAGAATAGTGTTGTGAGCTTTTCTTGGGCCTGTAGCTGCAGACCAGCCCCATCTCCCTTCTCCATGGTCTTCCCAGCCCTGACTGCTACACCTGGGAGGAGGCCTTATGGCAACCACCTGGGACCCTTGGCTGGAAAACCATGCAAACAGACAGATGTGACCCAAGGATGGAATTTCTTTTTCTTCCTTCCTTCCTTCCTTCCTTTCTTCCTTCCTTCCTTCCTTCCTTCCTTCCTTCCTTCCTTCCTTCCTTCCTTCCTTCCTTCCTTCCTTCCTTCCTTCCTTCCTTCCTTCCTTCCTTCTTTCTTTCTTTCTTTCTTTCTTTCTTTCTTTCTTTCTTTCTTTCTTTCTTTCTTTCTTTCTTTCTTTCTTTCTTTCTTTCTCTCATTGTGTACCATTAAGATAAAAGAGTTGCCACCATGCAAATGAATAATGTTAATATATCTCTAACAAGAGAAACAGAAGAGCAACATATTCTATTCTAACTGATGTGAACTTATTGCAAAGATACTTGGGACTCAGAATAACTCAGGAAGTCACTTCCTTGGCATGACTGTCTATGTAGCCACTCTGCTTCCCAGACATTCCAACAATAGCATGTGCCTGAGCTTTCTAGAGCCATGATAATAACCTAGTCTGAAGTAAAAGTATCTCATGTTGTTCACCTCCTATCGGCTCTCCCCCACTGAGGGGATGTAATCGTGGTAACCAGGATGTTATACTTCTATTGGACAGAGTTAAAGCAAGCCTCAGAGCATAGGGGCTCCTGTGGGTTCAGGTCACAAATAGTTGCCTTCAGCTTACAACCTTTCTTTGGTCCTGTCAACTGTGACTGGTGCAGCAGGTTGGCTGCTTCTACAAAGCTCATGTGATGATCTGTTGTCACTTTCACAGGGAAAACAATCAACAGGGAGTTTTCCCCCTGACAGTGGCTGTTACTCAGTGGACACCGATGGCCTCAGGAGCTCCTCCCTCAGCCATTCCAGAAGGCTCTACCACCAATACGGGGAACACAGGATGGGAAAGTAAATGAGATGGACTTAAGGAAGTTGCTTTTATTCCCCTCCCTACACCACCACCAGATCTACCACAAATGGAAGTGGACAGTTGGGTTTATCCATTGTGCTAACATGACAGAAAAACTTGGGCTGGGAAATTGCTATAATCCTGACCTCTATCTGCCCTCCTCTTCCTTTATAACCTTGGGCAATTACTCTGACTCACCTCAAATAGGTGATGACAGGCATTCAGTCATTGCACTAAGCGTCAGAGTATTTGTGTGTATAAACCCCTGTTTCTCTCTGTAGTTATTGATTTGGTGCTTTTCATGAGGCCCCTTGACCAAATGTCACATGCACTGGCCTGCCAGCAGGCAGGGGTGTTGTCTGTATGGAGCTTTAGGCTGGTATTCTCAAAATACTCCTTGCACTCTTACCTCACCCTACCCTCAAGGGCGTAATCCTCCTAGAAGACAAGCATCAGCTTCCAAAACAACCACTGAAATGTTTATTTATTGCTTTTCTTTGTCCAGAAATTTCACCAAAAACATCTGAGTAGGGAGCGGAGGTTGTTAACACTGTGAGAACCTCTTCAAAGGAACCTACGCACTCTAATGTTCATAGCAGTGTTATTTACAATAGGCACGTGCTGGAAACAGCCTAAGTGCCCATCAGTAAATGAGTAGATATAAAACCTGTGGTTCATTTACACAATGGAATACTACACAGCAGAAAGAAAGAAGAAATTCCTACCCTTTGTGACAGCGTGGATGGAACTGAAGAGCATTATACTAAGTGAAATAAGCCTGGTGGTGAAGGACAAATACCATATGATCTCACCTATAAGTGGAACTTAATGAACAAAACAACCAAGTGAGCAAAATAGAACCAGAAGCATAGAAACAGGGAACAGACTGACAGGGACCAGAGGGAGGGGGGCAGGAGGAAGGGGAATAAGGGAGAAAAGAAGGGGGAGGACCTAGTTAAAGAACAAGTATAAATGACCCACCGACATGGACAACAGGGTAGGGACTGACTTTGGGGGTGGTAGTGGGTGGAATAGGGGAAGGCAACGCAGGGGGGGTGCAAAATTGGGACACCTATAATAGAACAACAACAGCAACGAAAACAATTGGCATATCACAGCCGCTCTTCACTCCTCCCTCAAGTTATGCCATACATACTTTGAGGTGCTGTTGGCAGAAAATGCTAATGATAAAATGAATTCAGTACTGCTTTTTAATTGAATGTATATTTTATGGATCACAAGATCTGCATACATTTCCAAAAATAGCCATACACACCTGGGAAAGGCAAATTCATTCGCGGTTTGCAGATACTGAAGGTACCACAAATGTCTCACAGGACTCGGGATTGGCACCAACATCAGGAAATCATTCCCTAGGGCCCTGGCCTGCTCCAGGGATCGGTTATTCTCCTACCTAGAATGCAAGGGCACTGGGCCAGGAAGGGGCCAAAGGTCTCATTATGTTTCTAAATTCACTCTAATATGGAGGACTCCCAAAAGATGAAGAAGGGAGTCAATTATTATGGGACTAAATCAAGAATTCTGATCTCTTCTGAAGTAAGAATGAAATATCTGTTCAAAGCTACAGTTTTGGGTTATAGAGAACAATTTAAATGGTTCACCTTTCCCCATTAAAAAGGGCCCACTAGATCAACTCCATAGCCAGGCTGGGCCACAGGTCCATGACCTATGCTTCTATTTTAAAGTCATGGTATGTGGAAAGTTGGAGTCTAGAGTTCCAACTTTGTTACTTACAGGTATACCCTGGGGAGTGGGTGATAGTCATTAATGGTAGATGTAGGATTATGCCTTGTGGCCTTCTTGTGTTTGGGTGGGGCCATGTGACTAGTTCTGACCAATAAATTTTGAACAAATGAGAAGGTGTCACACTCAGGCCACATCATTTAGTGTCACTCTGAGACCCTGCAGGGCTTTTTTCCCCTCTGACATTTGACCTATGGCATTGGAGATGGTGGCTGTTCCATCAGTCTAGATCTTCAAAAGCTATGATGAATGAAGCAATTATCGTGGACAGGTAGTATGATGGGAAATGAACCTTTGTTGGGTTAAGTCACTGCAATTTTGGAGTCACTTGTTACTGTGGCATAACCTAACCTAACCTGACCAGATAGGCTAGGTTATACCACATGATGGTGCTGTGTTTAAGTTTGCCAGTAAAATTACACTGAAAAGTCAAAATGAATATTTTTTATATTTCATAATAACCAGATGTCCCCTCCAGCACCCTCATCCTTTCACCTCTAGGTGGTGTGGCAGGAATTGAGGTGGTTTTCAGGAGTGAAGAGCTGAGGAAAGGCATTCTTGCCAGGGTTTGGTCTGTTGTCACACCTCTGGCCAGGCTTCTTCCAAAACAGCACCTTTTCTTTTTTTCTCCCTTCAGAATGACTCACATAAGCAAGACTGAGAATGGCAGGCCATCAGAAGCTCAGAAAACACGGGACTCAAGCTTTTTCTGCCTGTACAAGTGTCAACCTAGATCTTTCCACAGGCACAACCTTTTTGTGCTTGATTTTAAATGGCCTTTTGAATATTGGTCAATTTGAGTCATTTTAGCTCCACACCCTGATCCTCTTAGGGACTGTTCAATACCCTTGGGTTTATGTTTGGACTGTTTTGATGACATATTTCAAACCCAGTGTTTAGCTGTACACGTGATGACAGACAGGCAAGGAGGAATGGGGCCGTTTGCAATGTCAGGTTCCAAACGCAGGGATGAAGGTTCGAATGGGAACAGAGGGAGCAATAGATTTGTCCTGAAGTTGGCAGCAATGTCACTGTGCCACACTCTGCCAGCCTGATGCTTAAACACGTCCAGACCCAGGGTTTTTATTAAAAAATGGAAAAGCATCCTGTAACCCACTAAAAACCAAACCAAACCAAAATCTCTATACTGCAATAACTTTTACAAATACCTGAATGATTTGGGCACAACCCTTTGGGTGAAGACTTTTTAAAGAGCGTGGCATTTTAACTTGGTCCAACACCATTGTTTCTCCATTGTCATTTTCCTTCCTTTGACAGACATCTCATTATTAAGCATCATATTATTAGCACAAATGCTTTCTCTGGAAACATAAAGGCAAGGGTGCTTATTAATCAGAAGCCAAATTTTCTATTCAGGCTCATAATCAAGGATCTTAGAAAATGTTGAATACGCTTATTTGGTTGGAGAGACTGAGAGCGGCTTCCTCCCATGGTACTTGATCTGCCAGGATAATGACGTCCTACGGACCGTGTGCTGTGAGGCACTGGAGAAACTGCTGAGAGCTGGGCGCTCCAGGGAGAGTCTTACAGGAATTGATGGACTCCTGCAAAGTGTGTTGTGCAGAGTGTTAGGAAGGCTATGTCACTGAAAACTAGTTCCCCACTGACTGACCTGCATTTCTATCACCAGACATTCATTTCTTCTTATCTTAAGGATTTCATATTTTAGGATATGTTGGACAGTTACTAATGTCCCATACACTCTGAGGTCATATTGCCTGAGTTTGAATCTGAGCTCTGCCACTTACCAGCTGTGTGACCCTGGAGAAGTTACCTAAGTTCTCTGAGCCTCAGTTTTCTCATTTACATAATGGAATAATAAATGTTCTGCCTTATAGGGTTATTGTAAATTATATATATACATAGGGTTATTCCATTTATATGTATAATCGAGTATATAATATATCAAATTATATATAAATATGTGTATATATTCAATTATATACAATGCATGTGTATATATGTATATATACATATATTCAATTATATAATGTGTGTGTGTGTGTGTGTGTGTGTGTGTGTATGTGTGTGTGTATGTGTGTGTGTATTCCATTTAAGTTCCTTAAACAGCCAAGAGTGGTTGTGAGGAAGTTCAGTTGAGGGGGAGTTACTTCCAGGCCTGGAAATTTCCCCTTAATAAGGATTTGTTCTGGGGTTTCCCGTTGCTTCATAACCTTCCTGAGGTCTTGCTCAGTTTTTAACTTCTCAGGGGCAGTCCCCTAGGCTCCTAATGTATGCATGGAATGTTGCTATGGGGAGAGCAGGAAGAAAACAGAGCCATCCCCTTTCTCTGGAGGATGGGGCGGGGGTTCCTGAGGCTGCTAAAGGGTCCAGTCTAGGGTGAAACTGGTGTCAGAACTTAATCAGTTAACTCTGTTTGTTAGGTTAATTTTCTGACTCTGAGTGGTAAAGTGGACAAGACATTCCTCTCTTGTTTGCAGATAACACTCATTTAAAGTAAAAGACCATTAAAAGGAAAATATGATTAGTCCACCTTACCTAAGACTGTTTTAAAAACTTCTCAGAAATTCCAGGATCAAATCACCTCGGGGCAGCCAGTTTCCAGGCCCTTTTCTGCATCCAGTTCTAAGAGAACCAAGGCACAGAGCACTGCTGGCCATTGCTGGCCTTCTCTGGCCACAAAAAGGGCAGTGCCCAGAAGAGGCTATCCTTACCTTTCTCTAGTTTTTGAGGTGAGATTCACAAAATTTTCTTCCTCTCTTACAAATGGCTGTGTCCTCTGTTCTTTGCAAACTGCTGAACAAATTAAACCGAGATTTTAAAGATCACACCAACCTTTTTGGTGTCTGGGACAAAGCAATCCCTTCAGTCTGTAACGGAGAATAGATTAAGCTCTCGGCCTGGCTTGCTTGGTAGGGAGCTTCTGCCTTCTCATTTTGAGTGGCCAAGAATCTTTGCTCACACTCTCCTTTTTGGGGAAACCCAAGGGCATGGAATAGGTAAGAAGGGGTTACTTGTTCTCGCTTTTGTCCTAAAGATAGTCACCAACTTTCTATCTGAGCACATCTCCCACTCTCTTCAGTGTCTTTGTTCACACTGTAAAGGTTCATGTTCATTACCTGTTCATAATTGAAACCAGGACTACAGGCCTAGAAAAAAAATACATAATATAAACTTTTTTAAGAAGACATTTTCCTGGGCCTATTCTTTCAATGTCAATGTACCTTGACTTTGGTTTGGTTTTTGCTTTGTAATGCTTTTTCTTTTGCTCCTATTTCAAGTTAATGGAGTCTCTGAATACTGGCCCATTTGATCCTTCTTCTAAAATGGCATTTTGTATTTTCTTCCAAAAAATTCTACTGGGGCAGGACAGGGTAAACAAGATTTTCTCAAGGAACTGCCTGCTCAGCAGCCTTTTTTTTTTTTTTTTTTTTTGGTTATGAAAACAAAAATGAAAATACTAAATAAACATAAATCTTTGCATTACTGTGTTTTGAAGAAGTAAAGAGAAACCTATATTTATTTAATGGACCCACCCCACTGGAAAAGCCTCAGAGTGCCAAGAAAACATATCATTAGGGCTATCTGAGGACAAGAAGCTCTCCTACAACTACCATTTCTTTCTTCTTCTTCCAAATCTGCAAATAAACTTGCCAGTAATTTTATACTTTTCCTAAACTAAAATGAGAATTCCCAGCATGCACTGCCAGAGGGTGTGCCTATTTGTCCAAATGAGGGCAAGTTGCCTTTATAATCATATGACTTCAGTCACTTCCAGACATATTGGATTTGAACTCTGTGGCTATGCAAGTGAGATGTACTTATATATTTGTCTATTATTAATAGTTCATTTTATGTTTAATTTTGAAATTGGAGCTTTGTGTAGATTTTATAATATCAACTTTTATTGAAATAAGCACCAGATAAGAAGCTAAGTATTTTACATATGTTATTTAGTTCTCAGGACAACCCTATGAGGCAGGGTTATCCTTACAGAAGAGAAAACTAAAGAACAGAGAAATTAGCTAACATGCTCAAGGTCACACAGCTGATAAGTGACAAAGCTAAGATCCAAATCTCTATTTTGACTCTAAAGTCCAGAGTGTTAACCATTATTGTCAGACAGCTTCCTGAGGTTTCACCCAGCAGAGTAAATCTTGCATGGTAGACTTAAAGTACACTTGTTGAATAAATCTAAAAGCAAACAAATAATTGATCCTTATAGTATTCTTATCCGGAAAGTCAATAGCTGTAATAGTCAAGTTAAGTAAAGCTAGCTGATATAAGAAATAATTCCTAAATATTAGTGGCTTAACACAGTAAAGTTTATTTCTCTATCAGGTCACTGTAATACAATCAGGAAAGGAGTAGGAGGAAGGTCTGTTGTCTGCAGTCATTCAAGATCCAGGCTCCTTCTGCACTGTGGCTCTTCTACTTTCAGTGCTTTTTTTCTCAAGGTTGCGCTGAGCATTGTGGTCTCCAGGCTGGCTTCGTCATCCAGGTGGCAGATGGCAGATGAGAGAGTGGAGAATGGCTCTGGGAATTTTAGGGCTAGGCTCAGAAGTGTCATGCATTTCATTGGCCAAGACTTAGTCACGTGGCCCCACTAACTGCAAAAGAGGTTAGGAAATGCAGCTTAGCTGTGTGCCCAGGAAGAAGATGAAATAGGCTTGGTGAGCACACAGTTTTGTCTCTGCCACAGACTTATACCTTTCTTTGTAGAGAGTAACGTATAGACTTGTACTGTGCTTCCTTGACATAATCCTTGCCTCCTACTTGAATGGAAATTTGTATCATTGGAGACACTCCTTTGAGTCTGAGGGCACAGATGGGAAATTTGCACCCTAAGACCAGGTGTAAAATGTACACACTCTTTCTAGGAAGAGTTGTTAACAGTATTAGAAAGTTCTAGAGTTTTCTGGGGAAAATTTTAATAAGGATAAACTCAGTGAAAAACTCTGGGTATTGAGGGTGGAAGAAGCAATCTAAGAGTATGGCTTCATGGGAGTATGTCTAGTTTAGAGATAAAATATATGTGTGTTGTATAGATTTACCTATAAAAATGTTAATTATTTTGTTTAGGATGACAAAGAGAATCCGTTGTTAAGCCAGATCAAAAATGTATTCATCTTTTTATCTCAAACTTGACTCAACTGGGTGACCTCATTTTGAGGGAGTTTCTTTTTATTGAGAAGTGTGTTTTAAGCTTTTCCAAGTGACAACTGGCAACATCCTCCTCCTATTTAAAATTATAGCCCATTAAAGGCAGGCTTCTGTTTACTCTCCCAAGTACTGGGGCTCTCAAATTTCTAACTTCTAATGATAGGCTAAATTATTCATGAATGACATTTATCTTTCTTACTCCAATTATTAATCTCTTGATGCTATTGGTGGTCTCGAAGTTCTGCCATAAAAGCTTAATGCATTTTGCATAAGTGTGTCACATTCATTAGAGATGTCTTTGGCTTGACACCAAGGGGTTAAAAAATAGGACCTGAGGTAGTGCCAGACACTTAGGTAATTACAAAACACTTTTGTACATTAATCTTGCAAGCATTATGCTTGAAGTCATAGCTACAACTTGTGCTTTCTTAATTGTGCACCAGGGTTTTCAACGTTATCATCAAGTTCCAAGATTTAAAAATAAAATCATTTCCTATTTTTAAAGCATATTTAAATCATGTTTTACAAAATATTGTGTGATCTCTGTAATTTTTTCCCTCAATAACTTAGCTTTATGGTTATGAAAATACTTCCAAATTTATACTGACTGAGTGCTCACTATATGCTAGTGTGTTCTAAGAACTTTGCAAGTGCTATCCCATTTGGTTCTCTCTACCACCCTATGAAGTAGGTAATAATAAACAGCTAAGGATCAGATAGTACTTCCCATGCTCCAGGGACTCATTTAATATCATTACAATCCTCTGAGGTTTATACTCTAAATTTTATTGAACTAAGAAACCATCAATTGTCAGGCAGTGTTATGGACTAAATTATATTTCCCCAAAATTCATATTTGAAGTCTTAGCCTCAGTACCTTAAAATAAACTGTATTTGGAGATAAAGTCTTTAAAGAGGTAATTTAATTAAATGAGGTTACTAGGGTGGATCCTTATCCGGGAAGAGGAGATTTGGACTTCCAGAGGGAAGACCACGGACAAGGGGGAAGACAGCTATCTACAAGCCAATGAGAGGGGTTGGAAAAGAAATCAGCCTTGCTGACTCCTTGATATTGAACATCTAGTCTCCAGAACTGTGAGAAAGCAAAATTATCTTCTATGCTATCAAGAATGTGAGTGGGTGACACGGAATTTCTTAAAAGAATATTCTGGGACGTTCTTCCAGCCACAGACACTCATCCTGCAAAAGGAGTTCTGATGCTGATGCTGTCTTGATCCTTCTGATCTGTTTTATCTCTGTGTACACAATAAATGTTGTGTGATGCCAAATTATAAATACTTTGCACTCAATAATTAGTTATACTCTGAATGGAAAGAAGGAGGAATCTGAAGTGGGAGAATGGCCAAGACTGGGGGAGGCCTTGAAACAGGAGAGAGGAAGGACACCCACGCCATCCAATACAAACAATCTACCCTACAATTGTACCACTGACTGTCTGGACAGTCATGCATCTTCTGGTCGCCGCACAAATCTGCATCCTTTCCTGTCAGAAAACAATACTATTTGGTGTGTCACTGAAGCATGCAGGGTACTCAGGGCTGACCTTATCTGAGTTTTTGCAACTGAACCTAAAAAAGACATCATAGGAAGGAGAGGCAGGGGGGACATTTGGCCCAGGCCTTATGTGCACAAAGAACCTCAAATTAAAAATTTGGAAATTTTT
This sequence comes from Pteronotus mesoamericanus, assembly GCF_021234165.1. Lineage (NCBI taxonomy): Eukaryota > Metazoa > Chordata > Mammalia > Chiroptera > Mormoopidae > Pteronotus > Pteronotus mesoamericanus. The sequence goes on along the minus strand of NW_026555234.1, from coordinate 32,616,003 downwards.
TATTTTGAAAATATTCTAGTTGCCCCTGCCCCCAAATATAGAAATGACCCAGGTCTTTCTTGATTTTCTGAAAGGCCCTGATCCCAAACTTACAACTTTATCTATCTTCACAACAGGTATTAATAGAGCAGCTACTGGGATTGTACTCCTATGCAGAGAAGGTATGCTTTAGATCCCTAAGGGAGTCATGAATGGTCTTTTGCCTCAGAGAGCTCATCGTCTACCAGGGGTTACAAACCTGTAAACTTGCAATTGCCCTGGCATGATGAGTGATTTCCTGGAGCTGTGCAGAGTAGAAGAAAATGAAACTTGATTTAAGAGTTGGAACCTAGTCAGAAACGTTTTCATAAACACAGAGGAGGCAACAGTTTGTGACTTGAAGGAAAAGCAGGCGATTTGGTGTCCAGATATGAGTGGAGAATTTCTTACACAAGAAGCAGTAAAAATGGGTAAGTGCAAACATAACATTAGGGTATGGAGTGCATGTGGTGGAGGAGCAGGAGGTGTAATGGGAAAGATAACTGGAAGGCCTTGCATACCAGTGGTTCTCAGTAGTCAATGCACATTAGAATCACGGGGACACTTTTTAAAAATACAGTTGCTTGTGCAGGTACAGACCAATTAACTTAGCTCAGAATCTCTAGAAATGGGAGTCTAATGGAAAGCTAGGTTTAGGAATCACTGCAGTTCATTTTTTTAATGTAAATGGACTTTATCCTAAAGCCAGGCTATTCTGAACCTTCTGGTCTACCCCTGCAAACCTGGGAAAAAGGACTTATTCCAAGCATTATGTCAATGTTTCTCAGGGGCACACACCACTGAGGAATTATCATCATTTTGGAGAAAGGAGTGCTGAACAGTTAATTTGAAAGAGTTCCCATCTCCCTAGATGATAAAAATGTGACTAAGGTTTTGTGATAGAAGACATCGGCCCAGTTATCTTGAGTTTTACATTACCTGGGTATTAGGTGATAGAGATTGGTACTGTCTAGAGGACCAATTGAAATTTCACTTTTCATCTAACTAATCTGGCACCATTTGGAAACAGAGGCATTGACATGTATTGTGAAGAGCAGGATTATCATTCAACCATGACCTTGGCAGTCACCACACGACTTTGGTTTTGCCTCAATCAGTTGCCACCTCTTGGGATTGTAAATATTGACATTCACCCTTAGAAAAATCAATATGTGCATATTAGCCTCCAATTTCACATACTGATGTACAGTTCTAAGGGCCTCGGGTGAATATGAGATGACTTCAGCATTTGAGAATGCTGCCTTGGACCTGGAAGGCCTACAGATTTGCATTTCCCTCAGTGATTCTTGGCTTTGTGGCTGACTTCTATCACTACTATCTCTCTGCTGTGCATCTCTATGCAAAATTTTGGCAGAACCATCTTAGAAGCAAGCAGGCAAGAAAGGAAGATCTGCTTTCTCAAAGCTCAGAATTAACTTTCTCAAGTTTGATAGAGTAACTTCTCTGAAATAACTCCTAAAATTTTTTTGAAATGAAATTAACCCTTTGGTTGAAAATGTGTTTTGAATGGAGCTCCCATTTATTTGTGCTAACATCAAGGGAGCAGAGTATTCTGGGATAGCTTTTCCATCCCAGTCTCAAGTGCCAAGTCAATCAGATTAAAAGTGAATATTCCAATAGTATCATCATCCACATATCCTTGCCATACAAAATCCATCTAGAAGGTTTATTTTCCTATAGCAATGAGTGATGCTTTGACAAAAACTGTGTCTATACAATTCCCAAAACATCCAGGCTGTTCAGTCAGCTGTGTCAGGCACTGTATAGAAGAGACTCAGAATGAATGATAGATGGATGCAATCTGGCTGTTTTGGTCAAATGGACACAGATGTTGATCTGTTCTTGGTCTCATGAACTTGAGCAAGGCACCTATGAGTTGTAAACCACCTTAACTCTAGCTCACTCACCTATGAGACTGCTTGGAAAAAGTAAAAAGAGCCCAAGGGTATATTCAAAAATAACTCACAAACCTCTGGGCCTTCACTCCTGAAGTTCCATCATTGCTGTTCTCTTAGGCAAAGTTGGCAAAGGTTTGGTGGCAGCAGGTAGAAGAAAGCACTTCACTAACATCCTTCTTTGGTTGGAAATCTTGCAAGATCAGCCCTGCCTCAGCAGGAAGCCTGAATTTGCCATCTGTAATAGGCAGGCAGCCGACAGGACACAGCCAAGATGCACAGAGGGCTGTGCTCAGGGAAGCTTGCTGGAGCTGCAATTTGACCCTGACTTTCACCCAGGTGCTCTGCTTTGACAATCAAAATTTGCCTCTTCTTTAAACTGAGCTCACCTTGTTCTTTTTCTCGTTAACACATACATACGTTAGGACTTTCGATTTTCCAAAAATTTTTAAATAAAGGTAGTTGTTCATGTTTTTTAAATTATAGAAATTATGAAGTTCTTACTATAGAAACTTTGGAAAATGTAAACCATACAAAGGAAAAAAATGCCCACAGACCCAAAGTCAAAGGGAAGCACTGTTTATACCAAGGCCTGTCCAGAAAGTATCCAGCCACGTACTATGAAAAATAGAGACATTTATTAAAGAAGATACAAGACACAAGAAACATTATACACAGCACAATGACACCTCAGTCCCTTCCAAAGTAGACACTGTGGGACTTCACACAGTTCTCCTAAACACCATCAGCTGCCCCATTGTATTTTCCTGGTTCTTATCAACAGTCTGAAATCTCTTTTCTTTCAAAAGTGATTTTAGTTTTGGAAAAAGCCAGAAGTCACAGAGTGCCAAATCTGGGCTGTAAGGGTGTTGAGTCACTTGGGTGATTTGATGCTTCACCAAAAAACTCTTCATGAGACGTGATGCAAGAGCAGGCATGTTGTCGTGATGAAGCTGTCAATCACCAGTTGCCCATAGCTGTGGCCTTCTGAATCATCCAAATAGTTTCTGTGGAGGAATGTTCAAGCTTAAGGCAAAATTTGATGCAGATTTGTTGCTCTACTTGCTCAGTCATTTTGAGTGCGACAGTCACACAGTACACATGCTCACTCAACCGTGTCTACTGCCCCCAATGACTAGTACAGTGAAGTCATCATTGTTCACACATGCATATTCCAGTCTACTCTCCTCGGCTGACAGGTTACACGGATGTTGTGCAAACCATTCTCATTATATTAACAATGGCTGGACTTTTTATTGACAGACCTTGTATTTTGGCCTCTTTGCTGTCACTCTTTAGTATATATGTGTGTACATACTCATGCACACTCATGTTTTTATGTATATATTACAACTTCAAAACGACAAAATAAAACAAAGTTCACACCCATGCTAAAGGTATGGTGGACGACAATCAACTACATGTATTTGCAGTTAAGACTAAGGACTACCAGGGGCCTTGCATGGACCACGTGATGCTGTTTAGGAGGCCGTTATAGTTCTAATTTACTGTTTGACTACACCAGGCAGCTCGATGATAAGCAGAGTTTGTTTATTTCTTTGATGGATGCCAGGTGGATTGTGGTCAGACAATCTTCCTTCAGCAGCCTCAGCACTTTGAATCCATGGAGTGAGGCCCTCCCCTGGGCATAACTCAGGTCACACAATGGGCACCCACAACAAAAGGATGGTCATAATGACAGTAGTCACCAGGCAAGAGGACAAAGCAGCAATTACACATAGAGAAAGGAGGAAGAAAGGTAGGGAGAGCCCAGGAGATGCAGCCACCCAGGCTTCAGTGCAGGCCGAGCAGCTTTTCTACTATATTACAGGTTTGCTCCAAGAAACCGAGCTTGGGTACATCTTTTCATTACATGACCAGTATTGCTTCCAGGAATGCGTGCAGCCAATTTGCTAAGTTTTAACATTTTTTCCCCCTCTCTGAGAGCTGTCAGCTCAAAGGCAGTATCTTCTTATAGGGGAGTTTGGTGTTGGCAGCAAAATTCAAAGCAAGAAATAGCCCGAAATAAGAGAGCACTAGTGGCCAAAATATTTCCCCCTGCTGGTGGGGGCTGTGGAAGGCTATGTGTGTTTACATCTAGGAGAGGCAAAGACAGTGAGATTGGAAGGGGCATTCTACTGGAAGGTACAAAAGGCCCTTGTTGAAGCTAGTGAAGCATGTCGTGTTATATGGAGTTTTCTCAGGGTTGGACTGGACTATCCAGAGAAGGAATGGGCTGGAGGACTCAGGCTTAGTCATTTTTTCCTCTCCAGTTTTTCCTGGTTGTGGGCTGGAATGGGCCATATATCCTTTTCTACTAGGGTTGTAATTTTTTTAAAGGTAATTATTTTCTTCCCCTTAAGAACCAGGTCTCTATATCAAGCTAAGATAAATGGTGCCATGCAATTGGTAGTGAGTCTTGTTCCCCAAAAAATCGTATAGATGATAATCTGTGTCCTCAGAAGCCAGAGGAGGGATGGGAGCTCATTACCCATTGCTTTAGAGAATTATGCTCCAGCAAGGGTGGGTCACATTTCATAAAGTTCCCGAGGAGCAAACAGTAGGCCTGAAGGTCGACGTGATCAGATAAACTGTAATAGAGATTCAGGCAGAGCTCAGTCAACCAGCCTAGGGCAGATGTTCCCAACTTCCTTGAGTATAAGAATTTCCTTTCTAAGCTCCAAAATCATTCAGACACTTACAGTGTGAATAACTGCTGACTGAGAATATAAAAAGTGGTTCAAAAATTATTAAACGTGTAAAAGCATATTACTTGACAATCAAGTAGTTAAAACCGAAGTTGAAAGGAACTATCACAATGATTTCTATAATCGAAAAAATACTCAACACACTTCCCTCATGTCAATTCGACCCAGATTCATTTGTAGAACATCCTGTTCATGTTGAAATGGCACCCATGAGGCACTCCCTCACTTCCTCAAAAACACGAGACCCTTGATGTGTCTCCATAAGAGGTCAATGGTGTGATGATCTGAAAACTTGTGCAGCCACTATTTCAAAGTTGAGTCAATATTTAAACAGAAAGCCTGGATTACATTCATGAAAGGCCTTCTGGGCTGCACAATGGAAGTGAGGGGAGACTCATCCTGTTGGACAATGAGGTAGGTCTCCAAGGACTTCCTGAAGCTGTGAGAAAAACCCTGTAGTATATCCTGACTTATGACTCCTGACACTATGTTCTACACACACACACTCATATATTGACACTGAGGCCCATAGCTCCATGTGTGTGATATATTGCAAAAGGCATTTCACTACTGGGGAATCATGCTGGTCTTCACTATCCCATCTATGGGTGCTATGGAGATTAACTTTTTTGTTTAAGTGAATGTGGTTTTATCACTAAATTTGAAACAACCTGCAAAGTCAACTTCATCTTCCATGTGAGTCTGAACACAGCAGTTGAAGTTTTATCATTTTACCTTATCTGCCCCATGAAGGCCTGCAGAGGGTGCAAGAAGGTTTCATCTTCCCTCGTTCATGGAGAAAATGCAGATCATGGCCAAAGGGACACAACACTTTCAGCCAGTCTTCTTTGTGGATTTTTGGGTGTTGTGTTAAATGTGACATGAAGATGATTCATAGTTTTTTTAAGACATGTGAAATGAAAGAACAGTTACAAGTTGGTGCCTACAACATGTTTACTGGTTATTGAGCAATACGTTTTTCCCAGCATGCTTACTGCTTTTTGAACTCCCCTGTACATACCTTCTACATATGGTCAAAAACTACAAGTGTTCAGTAATGTTTTTGAAGTAATTTGCATTTTTTATAGTCACCGAAGCATCTAAAGACACTGTAAAATAATCAGACATGCGTATGTATCATGCCACAATAATATGTCACTTTGAAAGATGGTACGCTCTTTATTATTTAGAAAAATCCTGAAAAATAGATACCATGGCCTTATTTTATAGATGAGGAAACTGAAGCTCAGAAACAGAGTCACTTGATTAGGGTCTTGCAAAGAGAAGGCAGAGTTGGGATTTTAAGTTTCCAGACTTAAATCTCAGTCCTAAACCATGTTGCTTTTCCAAGTAATTTAAAGAAATAATATTGTGTTGTTATTCTCTTTTCTTGGTATATAAAAGTAAAGATTTTAAACCTTGAATTTTGTTTGTTGTATTAGGTTGAAGTGAGTGAAATTGATGATATTAGACCATTACTGACCTATGATTCAACCTAATATTTAGTGTTCTTCTTTGCAGAAAGAAAAGAAAGAAGGAGAAAATCAAGTGCAGAAAAACAGAGAGCAACAGAAATAAGCAGAAAGAAAGAGAAGAAATAAGGGAAGGAAGAGGTATAAGAAGAAATTAAAAATGACTACCAAAGCTGTCAGTTTTCCCTAAACCCTGCTGCCCTACCAGCCTCTTCCCTCACAATCTTGGCTTTTATAGCCCATTGCCTTTGATCAGGATTTTCAGTCACCAGACTCCTTAAATAAGCAACAGAGACCAACTGTATCATATTGTCTTTCTTTATTTTTTTTAAACAAGGATTGCGCAGATTTCTAGCCACCACCCTGAGGGAGTAAGAAGAAAGAAAAGATCAACAGAACAAAGTCTTGCATTTATTAAGAGCATATAAATACAACTTTCTCTTCCCAGGGGGGAAAACACTGGACCAAAATGAAATGCCCTCAGTGTATGAATTTATAGAAATATAAAGTTAGCATACATTGAAGTTTCAGATGAGAAACAGGACTTCAATGTTGAAAGAAGAGAGATGAGAAAACAAAAAAAAAAAATGAAAGAAACATTTTTTTATTAAATAATTAGCTTGGAGATGATATCAAGTGTTTTCTAAATGAATCCATTTATAGGAAGAAATACAAGCATTTGAACAATTTGATTAACCCATATGAATAACAAATGATAAAGCCAGTGAACAGTTGAAGTCTTGGAATTGAAGTCTTTAAAGGACAAAGGTGCTTACCGACTAATGCTATCTCTGGAATCTAAATATGTTCAGCAAGAGCTGGTAGGAGAGAATGTTTTCTAAAATGATTATTACGATATGGCTATTACCCAACACCGTCAGCTTGTACATTGGCTCCAACCCAGCGTGATGTGAAAGAAAGAGGTCTGTCTTTTCTTATAAATGTTAACAATGAAACTGGATCAGGATGGTGAATCCAGGAACCAGAGCCCTCTGTTTTGTCTTCCCAGATGGCCCTCCCTTGGACAGCATTGCGTCTTTGGCTCTCTCTAGCTGCCCACAGAGGTGGACAATGGTGAGACTCGCTCCAGGGCACACTACTGGTTACCTCTGTGCCAAGGCCCATTATTAAAAGTGTCTTTGTAAGGAGGGAGTTGCCAGAAGATATCTCCCCATAGTACATGGCCATTTTTTTTAATCTTTGGCACTCTCTAAAGGAATTAATCTGAAAAGATCCGGGGTATTACATGATTGCTACTATCGTTATTAAATACTATTATTTAAGGATTTATTAGTTTGCTACAGCTGCCATGACAAAGTGGCATGAACTGAGTACCACAAACATAGCCGCAGAATGGGTGGCCTAAGTAACAGAAATTTATTCTCTCTAAGTTGTAAGGCTGGAAGTCCAAGGCCAAGCTGTCAGCAGGGTTCGTTTCTCCCCAGACCTCTCTTTGGTTTGTAGATAGCTATATTTCCATGTCTTCTTATGGCCTTTCCTCTGTGGCTAACCATCTCCATGTCTCTTTTTGTGTCTAAACATCCTCTTCTTATAAGGACACTGGTCATACCGGATTAGGGGCCACACTAATGCCTTTATTTTAACTTAATTATTCCTTTAAAGACTCTATGTCCAAATACAGTCTCACTCTGAGGTACTGGGGTAAGAATTAAACATGAATTTTGGAGAGGCACAGCTCAACCCACATAAAGGCCTCTGAGGTTATTTTTGAACTGGAATTGCACTAGTTTGTTTACAATTGAAATTTAGTTCGAGAATGTTCTAGCTATGTTTATGCAGTTTAAGAATGTGGAGTTAGACCAGCTCTCCTTTGCTCTTATGGGCCTCTTCTATCTTCCTTCTCCCTTACCTTTTCAATCTTTTCATTGTCCTTATGTTTTGGGTACGTCTCTTGTGAACAGCTACATACTGGAATTTTTAAAACCTTTAATCAGAAAATCTGTGTCTGTTAAACATGGAGTTGAGTCTACTCACTTTATTGTGATTATTGATACACTCTTGTGTTTAGTAACATGGGCCACATTTAGTCTGTTATTCATCTTAGGCTTAGTTATGTTTTGGTAATATACAACTTTAAGCTTATATTCTGTGTTCCCACATTCTTCATCTTAAACTATAAGTTCATTGGGTACCTTGTTTGCCTAAGTTAACATAGGTAACTGTTTTCTCAGGGTTTTGCCACTGCATAACGTGGAGTGTCTTCTCTCCGGTTTCAATGAACAGTTTCCTAGCCCCTCCACATTCTGAAAGCCAATACTGCATACTGTAAATCAGGATTTGTTTGTTTGTTGTGGTTGTGATAGCAGTACTTTATTTCTAGGTGTTAATTTCTGTATCAATCACCTTAGGCTAAGTTATACTACAGTAACAAACAGCTCCAAAAATCTAAGTGGCTCTAACATGGATTTATTTCTCATTAATACACATGTCCATTTCAGCTTTGGCTCTCCATTCTTGGGCCCAGGCTGAATGAGTGGCCTCTTCCTTAAGCTGAGGACAGGGCAGAAAGAATAGAGTGATGATAGAACTTCATTACGGTTTTGAAAAGCTTTGCTCCGAAAGTGACATGTTTTACTTCTACAGGGGAAAGTGACATGTTTATTGGCTAAACAAGCTGCATGACCAAACTGACATCATCAGAATATGAAAATACAATCCTCCCAAAGGAAGAGCTCTGCTAATTACATGGCCAACCCTGAGGTCAGTGGGTGAAGAGAAATAATCTTCCCTCGAGGAGGAGAAGCTTATATTGGGAATAAAAATGCCATCTACTACACCTTAATCATTGCAACCTCAAAGACTGAAAAATGCTCATATGATCTGCTAAACATTGAGTTTTCATTATATAGGAAAGGAACAATGGATACCAGGGACAGCTAACAGTCTTCTTTTAGTGGGTACTATAATTTGAACATACTTAATCAATGTTTTTACCTTCTTCCGAGGATATAAGACCTCATATCACTTTAACTCTTAGTACTTTTTCACAATTTAAATGCTATCTTAATATTAAATATCATAGTTATACCTTTTATATAATCACACAATTTACACATTAATTTATTGTTTTATCTAGTCAAAATATATTATATTTGCCCACTATTTACTAATATCTGGAATTATTTTCCCTGAAATGTATTTTTTAAAATTTTCTTTGGCAAAGATTTATTGGTGATAAAACTATCAATTTTTGTCTAACTAAAAAAAGTATTTTGCCTCCATTATTGAAAGATATTTTTGCTTTCTTTGAAAGTCTAATCACACATTTTTTCTATCAACACATTGAATATTTTATTCCTGTCTTTATTCTTTTATTACTACTGTTGAGAAGTTAGCCATCTGTCTAATTCTCATCATTAGAAGTGATATGTTTTTCTGGCTGCTTTTAAGATCTTCTCTTTGCCTTAGGCATGCTACAGCTTTACCAGAATGTGCCTACATGTCAATTTCCTTATATTTATTCTTCTTGGGACTTTTTTTGGACTTCCTGGTTCTGAAATTTGGAATCTTTCAACAAACATTTCTGGAAAATTCTCAGTTATTTTCCATTCAAATATGCCTCTTCCCATGTTGTCTTTTATCTCTGTCTGGAACTCCAAACCATCTCATTCTGTCTGTCTGTAATTTAACCTATCTTGCATATTTCATTATCTCTTTGTGGCATCCTGGGTAATTTAATGAGTTCTATTATTCATTTCACTAAATCACTACTCATCTGTGTCAAATATCCAGTTTAACAAATCCAATGAGCATTTTTATTGAGTTGATATTTAGTTAAGATAAAATTAACCATCTAAAAATGTGCATTTCAGTGGCTTTTAGTATGTTCACAATATTGTACAATCACCATTCTAATCTTATTTCATCAAAACATTGTAATAAGCCAAAAATAAAACTCTATTCTTATTAAGTAGTCACTCCTACTAACTCCTCCCTTAGCCACTGACAACCACCAACCTGCTTTCTGTCTCTATGGATTTACCTAATGTAGCTATTTGGCATACATGGAATCATATAATATGTGACTTTTTATGTCTGGCTTCTTTAATTTAAGATGTCTTCAGTATTTTCCCATGTTGTACATGTCTCTGTACTTCATTTCTTTTTATGGTTGAGTAATATTCCACTGTGTATATATACATATTTTGTTTATCCATTCATCTGTTGATGGGTATTTGGGTTGTTCCAGCTTTGGCTGTTATTAGCCCCATTTTTTAGGTGGAGAAACTGAGACACAGAGAAGTTAAGTAACTTGAAAAGCCACACATTTGTTACTGTGATAGAGACAGAATTCAATTCGAATTAGTTTAGCTCCTAAGCAGTTTAGCTCCTAAGTCTATCATCTCTAACAGTATCTTATTCAATAAATATTTATTAAGTAGCTGCCATATTCCAGGCACCACAAATTCCCTTTTACCTCTCCAAGCACAGCTAATTGTTCCCTCCTCTATGCTCCCAAGGCATTGTGAATTTGAGATCCACGCCCAACACAAATATTATTTCTGGGTACCAACTTTCCATTGATATGACTTCTAGCTCTGGTCTTAGCAAACTCAAGCAAGACTATAAACTAAGACTTTGTATTTAAAATCACCAGTTTTTTTGCCTTATTCCTCATAATGACCCTGAGGAGCAAGTATGATTATTTTGCAATAGAATGTCAGTGTTAGTAACTGAACCAACTCAAACACCAATAAAATGTAATAAGAAATTTAAGAGTAATGCTTTAACATCATACTTCATCATAGAAATACAAATTAAAACAAGATACCATCGTACATCTATTAGAATAGCCAAAATCCAAAATATTGACAACACCAAATATTGACAAGGAGGTAGAATAATGGGAACTCTTGTTTATTGCTCATGGGAATGAAAAATGGTACAACCACTTTGGAAGACAGTTTGGCAGTTTATTACAAACTCTTGCCATATGATACAGCAATTGTGCTCCATGGCATTTTCCCAATGAGTTGGAAACTTATTTTTATACAGAAACCTGCACACAGATATTTATTGCAGTTTTCTTTCTATCTGCCAACATTTGGAAACAACCAATGTGTCCTTCAGTAGGTAAATGGATAAACTGTGATACATCCAAACAATGGAATATTATTCAGCATTAAAAAGAAATGATCTATCAAGTCATAGAAAGACATGATGGAAGCTTAATGCATACAGTATGCAGTCTAGAAATGCTGCATACTGTATGATTCAACTATATGACATTCTGGAAAAGAAAACTATAGAAACAGTAAAAATATCAGTAACTGCTAGCTCTAAACTACTTTATATGATACTATAATAGTAAATACATGTCATTATATATTTGTCCAAACCCATAGAATGTACAACACCAAGAGTAAGCCTTAATGTAAACTGTGGATTTGCGGTCATAATGATGTGTTAATGTAGGTTCATCAATTGTGACAAATGGACCAGTGAAGTGGGGGATATTGATAGCTGGGGAGGCTCTGCATGTGTAGGGTCAGGAAGTATGTGGGAACTCTTTGTACATTTTTGCTTGATTTTGCCGTGAACCTAAAACTTCTCTAAATAATGAAGTCTATTATTTCTAATTAAAAAAATAAATCTCCCAAGATGGTTGTTGCATGAGGGAACACAGGTTACTGTGGAGGAAAGAGAGACTTCTGAGCAGATGCCGAAAGTACTTCTGGATATTTTCAAGGATTTGAAGTTGATGTATCTGATGACTTGCCAAACAAATGACACATATTAGTAAGTAAAAGTAGGTAGGAGTTATTGATTTTTTAAAATCCTCACCCAAGGACATTTTTTTTTTCATTGCTTTCTAGAGAGGAAGGGAGAGAGGGTTTAGGGAGAGGGGAAGGGAGGGAGAAACATCGATGTGAGAGAGAAAGATGGATTTGTTTCCTTTTCATATACACCTGAACTGGGGACCAAACCTGCAACCCAAGCATGTGCCCTAAGATTCAAACCCATGACATTTCTGTTTGTGGGACAATGCCCAGCCAAGTAAGCCACACCAGGGCTAGGTAGGAATTATTATCCTTAGTTTTTAGACAAAGAAGTAAGACCTGGAGAGACAAAAACAAGTCCATGATCATACCCAGCAAGAAGCAGCCCAGAAATATAAACTCCATATGCTTCACTCTGCCTCCTGCACCCACTTTGGTCATCTGCCCACCCAGAGGAAATACATGGGAGAGTGGGAAAGGTCTACTTGATAAATCCTTGTCAAATGTTCCTAGAAAATTGACAGAATTGATGAGTTGCTGGCAAATATCAGTCAAGAAAGATTACTGCAATTGGAAAAGACAAATTACCTATTAAAACCATAAAATGTGGCCCTGATCTGTGCGGCTCAATAGGTTGGGTGTCATACTGCAAAGTGAAAGGTCACCAGTTTGATTCCCAGTCAGGGCACATGCCTGAATTGTGAGTTTGGTCCCCAGTTGCTGTATAAAAAGATGGAAAAGCTCTCTATGTGCCAACATAAATGGTTCTCCATGAAATGAAATATAGCTGAATGTAAAGAGGAGCAGTGTAGCATGAGCCTAATGGAACCCCATATTTTAAAACAAAATTATAGTAACTTTTATCTGTCATTTATCTTCTTTCTTCCCAAGCCAAAATATAAGATCCCAGCAAATAGGACCATATCTACCAGATAATAGGTGCTTAATAAACATTTGTTACATAACTGAATATGTAATTCCAGTTCAAAACAGTAGAAAATGAATGTAAAACATTAATAATCAATGAAGAGAAAAACGTAACATTTGGGGAACATCTACTCTATTTCAACCACTTAATAAGTTGCTTTATATTCATTTGACACTAAGTTTTTAGGAGATTAAGTGAGAAAATTAAGACTCAGAGAGATTAAATAACTTATCCAAAGTCACACATTTGACCCAGGACTCAAAAGGAGGCCTTCTTGATTCTGCAGGTATTAAGTGCATTTTTCAGCTGTAATCTGTGATAAAGTTCCAGAGTCTTATCAGTGGTATCTTGTATGTTACATTTATATTTTTTCTATGTTGTATTGTGAACCAACCAATAAAAAGTAAAATAAAAATGCAAAACTTGAAATGTATTGATAGCACCCTAAGAAATCTTGTAAATGCTATAAATTCAAAAAAAAGAAAGGTTTTTATTCAAGATATAAGCTTGTATGAGGCAGTATAATTGGCATTTCCATATCAGTCTTCCAAAACATATTGGTAGGTAGGTCTTATTCTCCCCATTTTAAACGATGAGGAAACTGAGGTTTTAAAATTTAAGTCACTTTTCCAAAGTCACATAAATATTGAATGTTCAAGATGAGACTCCCCAGATCTGTCTGACTCCAGAACTGGTCTTCCCAAATTGCTCCCTACCTTTCCCATCATAGGGTCAAGGCAGATAAGAGGCTCAAGGACACAGGCCTTCTAAATGCTGGGCCTCCTTTTCTCAAAGGCTCAGATCTGGCCAACCACCACTGAAAGTGAGAGGGAGAAGCGGAGAGAAGGCTGGGCCAGACTTGCTGAGCTTTGGCTGTGTAATTTTTGGTTAAAGGCCGAGTGGAGCAGAAAACATGAATCCCCAGGTGACAGCAGACAGTCAAACAAGACCCCCTGCAGAGTGAGCCTTGTGTTCTCCGTCCTGGTACAATATAAGGCATCATTAAAAGGCTGTCAGTTTCTTCCAGATCACTGTATTATGTATGGGTTGCAGGGCTACCAATTAGTTTGAGCAAGTGCTAAAAATAAATAAATGATGAGGAACCTTCTATTTTCATCCAGGATAATTAGGGCCTGTGTTTGGGGGGACGAGGTGGAAGGGGGTTACATTAGAGACGTTGTGTAGTCCTTGAACTCTGTTTCATGAAACCAACGGTCTGCTCTGCAGCTCTGTTTACAAATGGACCAATTGCCCCAACTGGGCCCCCTTCCTTGCGTCTGGGTCTGACGCCTGGAGGGAGACAGTTATACACTGCTCATGATTTTATTCTTTCTCAAGATCCCCTTATATAACCAATTTGTTGTGCAATCAAGCAGTTGGTAGTTCAAGGAAGCTGGCCTGTACATTAGATAAGAAGTTGAATTATTCCAGGGGACATTTGGAGTCAGGCAGCCTGGGAGACAGAAAGGAGTGAAGAGGGCCTCCCACACAGGACATGGTGTTTTAGCTGAGAAGTTCCTTATATGTAAGCCACACAAGTCCCCCATTTCCTGAGCATCTGTATTTGGTGAGCACTGGAAACCTCTTGCTTTCCCACTGAAGGCCCCTTGTTTCCTCTGGGTAAAGTAAAAAACATGACCCAGTTGCAACAGAGGGACAAAATAGCAGTTTGACCAAAGGAGGAGGAGCAGGGAGGGAGGCACGGTGGGAAGAAGTCTTCATAATTGAAACGAGCTCAGAGAATCACAAGAGCCTCAACGTGCACCTTCAAGATTACACATACGCATAGACATGCACACTCACACACACACTGACAATCATTTCTGGGACAATACCTCTTAGTGACAGACGTGAGTTAGAGGAGGAAAAAAGAGAAGGGAAATCAGAACACATCATAGTGAGAAGCCAAATGATCTATAAATTGTCTGCAATGGTTTTCTTTTTGTGAAAAAGTTGGAACAAATCCTAGAATCAGAATGTTTATTTCCTCGCAGACTTGCTCTGCAGTCATAGTAAAATGTCAGCGGCCTTCGGTGCCTTCTTTCCCACTATTCCACATCCTCACGTGGGGAATACCTGGAGCCTGGATCCCCCAAGGGAGCAGTACAAGAGCCTGATGCTTGTGCAAGACTTTCAAAATCAAAGAGAGTGACAGAGCAAATGGATGCACCAATTTCTCCCACCATTGCCTTGCCTGTACTGTTTTTCATTTTCAAATCCAGAAGATGTGTGTGGCAAAATAAATGTCTTCTGTGCATGTACGTTTTGATGAAAAAAAGATAAGGATGTGCCATGAGATCCTAGACCTAAAGGGTATCCAGTGGCATGATGGATACTTAATCTCTGTATTTGTGGTCCCAACCTAGCTTGGGTAATAAGGGCATTAGAATATTCTGATTTAAGCTTTCTTTCCAAGGTCCTTTGCATATACCATGCTAAATATTTTTTAAATGCATTAGTACCTTTAATCTTTACAACAATCTAGTAGTATTGTTGTACCCATTTTACAGATATAAAATGGAGACTAAAAAAGTTAGATAAGTTTCCTAAGGTCTCAACACAAGAAAGTATCCAAGGTGGGATTTAAAACATACCTATCTGATTTAAAAGTATGATATCTTAGCCACAGTCATTGCATCTACATTCCACACAAGAAAAAAGGATGGACGGAAGGAAGGAAGGAAGGAAGGAAGGAAGGAAGGAAGGAAGGAAGGAAGGAAGGAAGGAAGGAAGGAAGGAAGGAAGAGGAGGAAAAACATGTACCATCTGGGTCTTAAATTTGATCAGGGAAACAGTAGTTCTCCCAGAAATCTCACTTAGTAGAAGTGCTCATGGGCAGAATTAGACGCGTAGATAACAGGGGAGGTATTTTCACCTGGGCATGTTGCACAACCTGCCCCTGAATAACTGGAGCTCTTATAATAAGAAAAGAGTGGAGAACAGATACTAAATAGACAACCAGCAGCATCTGCTGCACTGGGCATCTCACATATGTGATAACAGGATGCTGGTGTAATGGTGCTAGAGTCTGGGCTGGGATGATAGAAGTCAGAATTAGAAGAAATAAAAAGATCCAAGAAATATTTTTTAAAAAATAACTCACTTGCAGATAGACTAGAGAAGGCCCTGAAAAAGAGGAATGAATGAGATGATTGCAAGGAAAATTGGGATGTGGTGAACAGTAAAAGAGCAGGGTGTGGTTTGTACAGGCTGAGTTTGATGTGATGGTGGGACATCCAAGTAGATATGCCAAGGAGGTGCCAGCCCCAAACTCCGAGGGCAAAGGGTTAGTCTGGACTGGAGAGGTCAGCCGCAGAGTGACAGTGTAATGATGGATGTGTTTTTCCAAGCAGAGAGCGTAACAGAGGAAAAAGAGACTTGAGGAGCATCCTCACTTAGATAAGAGAGACAAAAAACTTTGCTAGGAGTTTGGAGGAGAATCAGAAAAGTGGACTTTCATAAGAGACTGAGTAAGGGGGAGTTTGAGGAGGAGGTTAACTGTCAAATGCAGCTGAGGACTCAAAGAGGAAGGGAGCTAAGGAAGACCTCTGATTTGGCAAAAGAAGATAATTATTATCTGGAGGCAGCAGATTGGAGAAGAATGGACAGGAACAGAAGTCAAAAGATAGCAGTTGTTCTCAGCAGCAGCCCAGAACGGCTTTAAGAAATATATTTGAATCCCCAAAGGTTTAAATACGTCCTCTAATTATTTATTATTTATTATTTTATGATAATGAGATTCTTTAAAATTTTCGTTGTTCTTAACATAGCAGGTATGGCTACAATTTTTTAATAAAATTGAATATTAATTAATTACTTTATTACAATTCCCTGACCATAGTAAAAAGCTAATATTATTTTATAAGATCACATGGCCTAGGTAATAGTCAGACAGAAAAGAAATACTTGTACACTTTGTGTTTGTGTTTTATCCACTGTTCACTTCATTAGGGCCATCCACATGCCCAGCCCTGAAAAACATTCCCACAGCTCTGTGCCCTACTTCAAAGGCCAGGCACTCCCCAAAGTCCAGTTGCCTTTACAGTCTTTGAAGTATCTGTGGGAGAAACTGGAGTATTTGAGACAAAAGGCCCTTTAGGTCATTTCAGTGCCAAGTCTGCATCACTGTCTCTTAAGACTAAAGGCTGTATTGAAGCATAATGGTTTTCTCCCTTTCTGCGAATGAAGCACTATTCTGAGCAATTGATGCTACGAGACAGAGGCCCAGGATTATAGTCCATGATTTGCCAGCATGTAGGTTGTTCAGAGGATTTTGAAATTCCATTCATATAATTTCCCAATAAGATGAAAATACTGAATCATTTGAAAGAAAACAGAGATACCTTGCAGCTCCCCCTCATTCAAGACACAGAAATGTTTTTCAAATGTTGGCAGGGTTCTCAAACTGTTAATATTTAAGGTGACTTTAGGTAATATATTACTGAGCATTTGATTAGTCTGTTTAGGTTAAGTTAGGCTGCAGTAACAAAATGACCTGTGAGAAAAATCTCAGTGGCTTATAACAATACGCATTTATTTCTTGTGCACATACATGTAAGTTGCCAGCTGGTTTTAGCTCTGTCTCATGTTTTCTTTGGTTCAGGACCAGGTTGAAGCACAACTGCTTTCTTGGTCTTCATGCAGAAAGAGAGAATGATGGCAAGTCCAGAAAATGCCTTGTAAATCTTCTGCTCGGGTACATCATACATCACTGGGCAAAGCCAGTCATATGGCCGAGCCTGATGAGAATAGGGATGGAAAATAAAATCCTTCCCAGCATTATTGGGCCCTGCAGGATAGAGCACTGAATATTTGTAGCAAATAACTTTAATTTTAATATATTAGTCTAAATGTATTTTATAAAAATATAATCAAATCTATGATTTCAGAAATTATTTTTTTCTAAAATATTTAAGTGAAAATGTAAATCAATTTAAAGAGTAATTTTAACTAAACAATGGGAAATTTGGTATAAAGTTATGACAAAAATTACGGGTGTATAAAGTTACTGTAGTTTAGAAAACAATACACTAAAATATCAGGTGACATCGTTTTCCCTATCTTAGTAAGTAAAGTACGTTAAACACCACTGACTCCTCATTTTTTGATTGAGAAACAAACCAACTCAGGATCTATATCATGCATATTGGAGAGTATCTCTCTATACTTTAGATACATACATATAAAGGTCAATGAGGGGTTATGGGCTTGTATGCTCCTTCCCAATTCATAGTTGAAGCCTTAAGCCTTATTGTAACTTATTTGGAAATAGGGCCTTTAGGGAGGTAATTTAGGTCAATGAGGTCATATGGGTGGGGCTCTAATCCCATAGGTCAGGTGCCTTTACCGGAAGAGGAAGAGACACCAGTGCTCACTTCACCTCCTGGAGCGTAGAGAAGAGGCCGTGTGCGGCCACAGCAAGAAGGCAGCATTGTCTACAGACCTCAACAGAAACCAAATTTCCTGGCACTTTGATCTTGGTCTTCCAGCCTCCAGAACTGTAGGAGCAAAAATTTCTGTTGTTGAAGTCACCCAGTCTGTAGTGTTTTTTTTTTTCATGGCTGCCCAAGCTGACTAATGCAGAAAATAATATTAAACAAGCATTTGCCGAGCACCAATTATATGTAGAAGTATTATACTAGAGCCTGCAGAGGGCTCAGAGGTTAGATCATAAGGGTCCCCTATCCTCAAGAGAAATTAAGGTGAGCAGAAAATGATGATGCAAACAGAAGGACAAGTACAGGTACAATTCAATGGGAGTTCAGAGCAAGAACTAATGGAATTATGGAAAGCATAATAGCACAGATGCCATTTTACATTTGGATAGAGTATGAGTCAGTGAAGTAATGGAAAGATCACTCCAGATGGAGGGAATAGAAGCTGCAGAGGCACAGAGGTGAAGCTTGAGTCAGGAGGTGCAGGAGAAGAGGAAAACATTAGGAGGGTCTTAAATGTCATGACAAAATGCATGATTGTTATCCTGTGGACACCCCCCTACTGCATTTTAAACTGGAGGGTGATTTTGATTTTATTTGGAATGCATAAGAGGATCTTGTGGCTGTGACAAGAATAAATTGAATGACAGAGAGCTGTTTGCTAAAGAGCAAGAAAAAAGAAGGCAGGAAGGAGGAAGAGAAGAAGGGGTTTGGACAGGAAACTTCACCATTTCCAGGTAAAAGGTGGAGAGGGACTGGCTGAGGGAAGTGTGTATGGAGAGTGGAAGGAGACAAGACATAAGCCAGATGCCTGTGAGAGATGAGAAAGGGGGAGAGGTAAGAAGTGATTCAGGAGCATAGGAACTCTATAGCAAGACACAACCTGGAATAGAGATTCTTAACATCTCTTGAATTAGGATCCCTTTGGAAATATCCTGACACTCTCCACAGAAAAACACACACACACATTGGCACACACACACACACCATTTTATCTTTGATTTCAAGTGGTTCATAGACCGTCTAAAGTCTATCCGTGGACCCAGGTTAAGATATCCTAGGAACTGGTTGACTGCGTGTGTGTGTGTGTGTGTGTGTGTGTGTGTAAAATCCTTGACATCAGATTATTTCACAATGATTATGTGATTATCTCTCTCTCCTACAATTTGAATAGAGCCAATAGTTTTCTGGAAATTGAAGAATCTGACTAATCAAGATTTTGCTACTTCTATCCACTTATTCATATATCTCTCTATAGCTCTATGAAAGAGGTGCAGAAAGAGTGACTCACAGGACAGAGCCAGTATTTTTTCAAGAAAACAACTCAAAAGAGGTCACATATGTTAGCCAACAATCAGGGGTGTCCCACCCATGGCGCATGGGCCACATGCAGCCCAGGATGGCTATGAATGTGGCCTAACACCAAATCGTAAATTTAGTTAAAACCTTTTTTTTTTTGCTCATCCATTTTCGTTAGTGTTTGTGTATTTAACGTGTGGCCCAATACAACTCTTCTTCTTCCAGTGTGGCCCAGAGATGTCAAAAGGTTAAACACCCCTGATTAGATAATCTCCTGTCATTGCCAATGGGAGTAAGGTGTGATTGAGTGGAGGAAGAAGGAGCATTTGGTAAAGAGAGGACAGGTGAAGCATGAAGTGAGCTCAGGTCATGTATCCGGTATGTGTTGAGAAATAAAAAGGAGATGAAGAGGAAATGATAGGACAACATAAGGTAATCCAGAATCTTCCAGCTCATTAGCCCCTAGAAGGCTGAGTCCCCTTGCCTCCTCACCCCTACAACATGTTTCCACATCAACCAGAGAGGTGAACCTCATCCCCCAAAGCCCCCAAGTCATATGGTGTCTTCAGGTGTCATTAATCATTGTGCAAGAACCTGCAGTAGCCTCTTTGGCTTGCAGTCATTCTCAACTCTGGCTGCCTATTAGAATCACATAGGGATATTGGGGAGGGAGGAATACAGTGTTAAGGTCCCACCATGGGCCCACCCTGCAGGCATCTGTGTTTTCCCCTATCAATCCCAAGTATTCTGATGCACAGTCAGGATGAGGAAACCAAATGAAACTTCCCACACGTACTGAATGACAATTACACACTGTTGGTTGAAGGCCTGGAGTGAGTCCTGCCCAGTTCTCTACACAGTCATCCCTCATACTTCTGCATTTCAGTGAACATGCAGGCTTTTTATTTCCACTTTTTTTAAGTTAAGGAAAATAAGTAGTTTGCATAAGGTACGTATATACCTATGTATTTGGAAAAAAATACACCAAAGTATTAAGAGTATTCATTTTGGACAATGGCTGGTGTAGCTCAGTTGGTTGGAATGACATCCCATAACTGAAAAGTTTCAGGTTTGATTCCCAGTTGGGGCACATATCTAGGTTGCAGGTTCATTTCCCAGTCCAGGCACGCACGATCCCCTGTCGGGGTGCAGACCAGAAGCAACCAATCAATGCTTCTCTCTCGCATCGATGTCTCTTTCCTTCTCTTCTTTCCTCTCTCTCTGGGGGAAAAGAAAAAAATGAAGAAAAGGTCCTCAGGTGAGGATAAAATTAAATTAAATTAAATTATATTCTAAAAATTGTCACCAACCATGTCTACGTATGTTTGTCATTTAAAACAAAACAAAAATAAAAAAGAGTATTCATTTGGGGGTAGTAAGATTATAGGTAATTTTTATGTTTTTGTTGTGACTTTACACTTTTAGTAGGGATGTTTTACTATTTGTTACATTTTTAAAGGGACCAAGTATTTCTAAGCATGACTTAGTTATGTCCTTCATTCAATTAGAAAAACAAATCCAGGAGTAATTTTGAGGAGGGAGCCACAGAAACTATTTATGTTGAAAGGACAGCCCTCTGCTAGAAAGACATTCCTGAGCCAAAATCAGGTTGAGTTTGGGTGAAATTGGGGAAAATAAAAAGGAAATAAAAGAGGACAGAGGGAGAAAACTTAAAAAAGGAAGTTATAACAGAAAACTCTAGCTGTCCCAAACAGGAGGTGAGGGTTGATGGGAAAGAGGAAAACAGAATTTTAAAGAGAAACTCTTGAAAATACGAGGGTTCTCAAAAACAAAACTTTCTCTGAAATGTGATGATTTTTGAGCCAGAGGTCAGTGGAAGGTTCGACATGATATGTTTGGAATCCTAAATTGGACACTGCACACAGAGCGTGAATTAATCTAGATCCTTGAAGAAAACAGCCCATTTATCTCAATGTTTCCTTCCATCAAAACCAAGCTGATAAAAAATAAAGTTCAGCACTCATTTCCTTAAAGCCAAACTGGACATAATATATAAAATTGGAAGAGATATTTAGGGGGTAACTAGAACATGAATGATGGGCAGAGAAAAGAGAATTTTTTAAAAATCTGATGGCCATTATTTTACTTTTTAATTATCCCATATGGTATGTCATATGTCTGGTTTGAGTAGACATTTTCTGGTCTAAAGTACAGAAGCAACAAGAAAAGCTAACACTGACAGATTTACCCTTTGAAGTTTAAATCTAAGCCATCAGCAATCCACCATCATTGCCCTGTCCAATGGCTGATTCTTCTTTCTAAGCTTGTCCTTTTGACACGGGTGACACAAACATGACTTTTAACCCAGTTCGAACAGCTTTCTAGATGGCATTTTCTGTCCTGGCACGGAGGGAACGTTTGCTGAATGCTGGCACTTCATCTCCCGGAAGCCAGAACAATGTTTGCAGTTCTTGGCACCTTTATCCCTTGAGACTCCTTCCCTTGTCACGTAGTTGTCAGAAACTGTCCTCTGCTGACGTTTGAGCTGCCAGCCTCTCTGGATCAGCACAGACCAGAGTAAATTGGAGCTAAGGAGCTGACCTCGGCTCTTTTGGCTACCTCGGAGGAAAATAAATGCTTAGTGCCCAATTAAAAATCCCCCCATAGAGGACCCTTTCCTCGCCTCGCCCTCCCTGAAGTCCACCCTCTCCCCGCCTGCTGAGGGTTACTAAACCCCTCTCAACGCCCAATCCTCTCTAACAACTCACTATATGAATGGACAGATGGAAGGATGGAAGGATATTTTTTTAATTTAGTACTTCATAGAAAGCCTTTGGGAGAAAAAACAGATTATTCCAAGCATTATTTTCTTTTTATAACCCAGTTGAACATGGGGACACCTCATTGTCAGATATCATTATAGAAATCAGATGGGATTGCAGTCTGTTTATGGTTGTTTGTGGGTATGACAGAAATCCAAGGCTGCAGGCCTGGAGGGGATGTTGAACACCTGCTAGTTTGACCTCCCCAATGCTGCTTAAATCCCTTTAACATTTTCCCAAACACCTGATGATCTATCCTCTATTTAAACATCTTCATTAATAGCAAGCGTGTTATATTCCAATAGGATTCAGCTGTAGACAACCGCTGGAAAATCCCTCCTTCCCTGAGCCTGCAAATCTGGGTTAGGTGTCCTTGTCTCCGTTCTTGTGTCACCTCTGTGACTACCTCCTGACATGTCCCGCCCTTTGCCTTGTAATTGGTCGTTAGCTCTCCAGGCTCCACCCACGACCTCATCGTGCTGCAAACTCCTTGAGGACAAGCATGGCGTCGCTCTGTAACATCACATCCTCGGCAGAGAACGCAGGACACTTGTGAGGTAATCAGAAGCTATCTGCTGAACGACTGAATAAATGAATGGAGTGCATGGGTCAGCATCCTTGTGGTCACCAGATAAGGCTAGAGGACAGTGTTAACGACAGCTGTTTAAATAATACACAGCAAATATGTGAGCAGCTGCGAAGTGCCTTCTGCTCCTGGTGTCTGTGTTTTCCCATCTGTGCAAGACAGGATTGAACTCCGCTGTGCCCGACCAGGGCAGTACCAGTCCTCCCCAGGGGGTGTATGGAAATACATGGAGAACTTTTTTGGTTGACACATGGTTCTCACCTGAATGCTACTGACAGGGTCCAAGGACAGTCTAGCACAATAAAGAATTGCTCACCACACCCCCCCACCCCCATGAAATATCAGTAACACCCCATTGAGAACCCATGTGGATCAAATATGGGCTGTGAATCAGGGCAATAGGTGTCTAGTCCTGACTCTGCCAGCAACTAAAATGTGATCTTGAACATCAATTTCCTCATCTGTCATATGGGGATTAAAAAAAAAAAAAAGCCTGATGTTTTTACCGCCCAGAATAAAATCTAATAATTATGCCAACTGCCCAGCAAAAAATGTTGGAGCTCTGTGTGCCCATGAAGCTTCGTTGCTGTTCCATGAGGGGTCTAGCAATTGGGCAGCATTTCTAGGAGTAGGAAGGGTTATCCACAAAGTGTTGCCAAGGAGCGGCATCTCTTAGGTCCCTGATGGTGTGCACTGACTCTGACCTCTTGGCCATCTCAATAGCACTGTTGTGATGAGCAGGAGAGGAGGGAAGGAGGGGCTGGAGGGCAGCGCGGAGCAGGGGAGGCACGTGTGTGGAAGAGGGCATGTCCCGCTACCGCCTGGAATCACCTTCTTCTGGGCTGCTGCTGGCCAATTCCTGCTGCATCACGAAAGCTAGAAGTCAGACCACAGCCCCTCTCCTGCTTTAAACCCTCCAGCCGGGCCCTACTGCACTGAGGACACTGCCACCGTTCACCAGGAGAAGAGGCCTGCCTCTCTGACTTCCCTTGCTGACCTCACCTCCCACCATCGCCGCCCTCGCTCACTGCTTTCTAGCCACACTGGCTTCTGGCTATTTTTGTTAAACCTTGTTTTGTTTGTGATTAGACCCAGCTAGTTTTTACCTTAGAGCATTTACTCATTTCCTCTGTCTAGCACTCTAGCTCTGGACCTTAGCACGGTTTGTCTCCATCCCATAATTCTGAACTTGACTCAGTGTTTCCTCCTCTGGGAAATTATCTAAAATTGTATCATCTACAACATGGTTGGACCTTGAGGGTATTATGCCAAGAGAAGGAAGTCAGATGGAAAAAGACAAATGCTGTGTGATTTCACTCATGTGTGGAATATAAAAACAAAAACAAAGCAAAACAAAAACAAACTCAGAGGCAGACAGCAGATTGGTGGTTACCAGTGGGGAAGGGGGGTAAAAGAAGGGCAAAATGGGCCAAGGGGGTAAGTTGTATGGTGGCAGATGGAAACTCGACTTTTGGTGGAGAGCATGATGCAGATACCATATTATAATGTCTCATCCCTGAAACGTATGTAGTGTTATAATCAATGTTATCTCAATAAAAAATAAAATTTAAAAAATGATTAAGGAAAAAAGGTATATATAAGAAAAGGTTTAAAACTTCCATTTGGAAGATTGATGATGCATTTGTAAAGAGGACATTCAGGGGGATGATAAAATTCAAAGCATTGAATCTAAATAATCTAGCAAATAAAAATGTTTTTAAAAAAATGAATAGTCTCCTCCAGGTACCTGTCAAACATCCACCATCACTCCCCGTTTTCTTCTTAGCATTGCCTAGCTGCCGGAAGCTATTTGTATATTTATTGGTTTACTTATGTATTTTCTGTCTCCCTTCAGCAGAATGTAATTTTCACAAGAGCAGACACTTTATCTGCTTCTTCACCACTCTAATCACAATGCATATAGTAAGATTGGGCACATAATAAACACAATGTATATTTGCTGAATGAAGGAATGGGTATATGGAAACATAGATGGGTAGATGGATGGGTTCCTTCAGAGTTAGCCCAGGAATCACCTCTGCCAGAAAGTTGTTCCTAACTCCTGCAGGCCCATAATTCTCCATGTTCAAATGCCAGTCACAGAGCTGACCAACTCACATGAAATTCTGTTTTTCCTTGTCTCCTTACCAGGCTGTGAGCTCCTCAAGGGCAGGGACCATGTCTCCTTCATGTTTGTGTCTTTATTGCGTTGTCCATAACTATTGAACTGAACTGAACTAAACAATGGCATGGCAACCCACATTTTCTTTTTGGAAAAACCCAGTGACAGGGTGAAAGGGGTGGTCTGTTCACCTCATAGTGAGTAAAGCCCACAGCCCCAAAAGTCTTTGGCAGGAAGGAGCAAACATGGCTAGTTGACTTTGAGTTGTTCTGGTGGCAACCACCTAAAATTGAGAATAGGATTTCAAATATTCTGGTATCTGTTACGACTTTTAAGATTTCCCTTTTTATTTTCATTAACAGATATGTTCCTCGAGAAATGCATAAAAAGTAAGATTTTGTCCCTTTAGATGGAAAATTATTTAAAATTCAGAATTTACTGAGACAGTTCAACTCTTACAGATTAAAAGACTGAAAAATATTTTCAATATCTGTCTTGTGCCAGACACTATACCAAGATATTTTGGAATTTGTTACCTCATAATAGGCCAAAACATAAGTATGAAGTCTGCTCAGAGGATGATTGAGGTTCAGAGTAGTCAATTTGTCCAAGTTCTTGCAACCGATATGTAGCAGGATCTGAGTTAGAATTCATAACTCTTACATGTAAGGTCTGTGCGTCTTCCACACCACCAGTGGAACATAGGAGGAAGTTACTCCTAATTTACCTGCTGTGTTGGTTAGAGTTCTTGTGTATTGGGCTTTCTTAAAGAGAGGCTCCCCGGAATTCTTTATGCCCCCCACTGCGGTTCTCGTCTTCACAATCTGGCTCCTGTCACTGTTGGCAGGGGGTTAGCACCATGACCCAAACCGACTGGGCCTGACACATGGGCAGTCCTACATGAATGACAGATTGTTTGTGGAGCAGAATCCTTTATAATAAAAATGTGGTACTTGGAAGATCGAAAGCAATTTGGGTTTAAATCATTGTTGGCTTTGTGGGCCATGGCAAATCAGCAAATAGAAGAACATCTGCCTTCCTTTAAAAATTGTACAGAAATGTTATCACTGGGCAAAAATCAAACTTCCACAAAATGGAATCTTTTGGCTACACATCACTGTAACAATAATCACATTGTCTGCAAGTTCTGGCCATACATTATTAATACATTTTCAGAGAAAGGATTTTAGTAAATGCAGGTTTAATGGATTTGACTTCACGTGCAAATACTTTAGCGATGTTTCAGGTTGAGTTTGTTCATTGGATATGTTTTGGCAAGCGAGAGGTGGCGGGGCAGGTGGGACCAGAGAGATAGCTCAAGCTTATTTTGGAATTCAGGTTGTTTTGAGTGCTTGTGTTGATATAATAATGTGGACTTTAATATAAATGCCATATTCTTTCTAAGGTAACTCTGGACCCTTGTTCAGAGTTCTCACAGCATCAAGAGCAATAAGGCAGAGGGTGCCGCGAGATGAGCATGGGTGTATCTAGCCTGTCACCTGGGTGCACCTCACCATAGAGAAAGTGTTGTGTCCAAATCTTGGCTCCACCCTTCCTTACTTGTGTGGCATGAGGCAATTTACTTAACCCCTCTGAGTCTCAGTGTTCTTAACTCTAAAAGGGAGGTACAGTAACAACGCCTGCTTCAGAAAGTTGCTGCAAGGATAAATGGGATAATTTATGTGAAAGTGCCTGGAATTCTTGTAGGTACCCATTGCTTTGCAAGTTATAAAGTAGAAAGCAGTAGTACGTTACTTGAATTGTCAAACTTTTTGACAAATTATTCGCATGGGTTCCTGTTGGACTCATCCAAGGCCAATCATTGGGATGTGCATTTGTGTTTGAGTCTACATTTGTGTGCATCCAGGGGAAAAAGAGAGATTAAATTGTGATACATAGAGCCCACCTGCATAGTGGTTAAGAGAATGAGTTCTATAGACAGACTGTGTAGGTGTATGTCCTTGCTCTGCCTCATACCTGCCATGTGGCCATATGAAATTCCATAGTCTCTCTGTGCTGCTTCTTACTCTATGGAAGAGGAGAGATAAGTTTGTTGTGAAGGTTGAGTTAGTATATATTAAGTACTAAGTATTAACTATTTTTATAACTTTCTATTTGTAACTGAGCTGGAAACAGAACTCTCTTTGGCTTTTAAGCCCCTGAGTCAATAGTTCTCCATTTCTAAGATCAGCAGGACATGGCATTGGACAAAACCATGGCAGTGAAAGAGACAGGTATCCCAAGGAGGTTTGTGCTCAGGGAGGTGCCAGGGCAATGATCCATGAGGGGCACAGGCAGGTGGGATGACAGAAACCAGGAGCCTAAGAGGAACAATGAGAGTGGGGGAAGGGAGCAGTGATATAGTAAAGGCAGCACCCAGGGCCCAGTGGGCTGGGGACACAACGACACTGCCTGCTGCTTCAGATGCTTATGTTGAAGGTAGAACTTGAAACTTGGGGTTTAGGAATGTTGCAGGCTTCCAGGGTCAGCTTGGGCAGTGTGGAAAAAGCCTTCAGGTTCTGTTTGGTGTCTGCAGAAGTGGTTAGGCTTCTTCTATAATGTTGTATTCAGTGTGCCAACTGGTAGGGAGGGCTGAGTGTTCAAGTGGGCACAAGGCTCCGAGAGCTGGAGGAACAAAGCAACCAGGTCCTCTGTGGTGACATAAGGCGCAGGCTTCCAGTTACCCTTCCTGCTCCAACCCAAGGTTCAAATCTGTGCTTATAGATTTAATGTGCAGAGTTCTGGGAACTGGGCGCTTAATGTCAGGTTAAATATGTTACAGATGATAACGTGGAATGGAAAGTGACATATCTCTACTACTTCCTAACTGTGTGGTTTTAGGAAACTTAACTTCTCTTTGACTCACTTTCCTCATTGTTATATGCTGAGCTGTGATCTCCCCAAACTAGTACACTAAAACTCTAACCCTCAGTACCTCAGAATATGACTGTATTTGGAGACAGGACCTTTGAAAAAGAAGATCCTGTTAAAATGAAACTATTAGAATGGGTCCTAATCCAATCTGACTGGTGTCCTTATAAGAAGAGAAAATCTAGACACAAAAAGAGACAACAGGGATGTGCAGGCACAGAGGAAAGGCCATCTGAAGAAGTAGCAAGAGGACAACCATTTGCAAACTAAGGAGGGAGACCTCAGAAAAAGGCAAAACTGATCTCAGACTTCCAGTCTCCAGAGCTTTGAGAAAATTAATTTCTATTGCTTAAGTCACCTAGTCTGTGGTATTTTACTACGGCAGCCCTAGCAAATTAATACACTCACCTATAAGATGATGGTTAAAAATAATACCTCATGAGGTTGTTGTAAAGTTTAAATGAGATATTCCATGTAAGGCACTTGTTACTTTGCCTGGGTTGGAGTTAACTCAATAAACATTAGAATTATGGAAGATGCACTGGCAACTTCTGTTATGTGATGGGGTGGGATGGGGTGGGTGGAAAAAGGTTCTCCAAACTACATAGGTGATGACTTAGATAACAACTATCATGTAAGAAGTGATTATTATGTGTGGCTCCTGTTTAGAATAAGATTTGGTTGCAAGCAACAGAAAAAGACAACAATAATGCAAGATAAAATGCATGTCTCTCTACCCTGCCAACATCTGGAGGCAAAGAGTCCAGGGAAGTTATGGTATTCCACTATGTTAGGGACTTGAGTTCTTTCTATTTTGTTAAACTGTCATGTGTGGACTTTATTCCCCATGTCTCCTCATTGTTCAAGATGGCCGCAGGAGCTCCCACCATTGTATCCCAGTTCTAGTCAAGGCAAAGGACAAAAGGGTAAAGAAGAGCAAGCCTTATTTTAAAGACACTTCCAGGAAATTACACACACCTCTTCCACTTGTATTTCTTTGGCATTCAATGGCCACACTTAAATACCAGGGAGACTGACAAAATACAATGTTTATTCCACGCATCCAAGAACCCAGCTAAAATCAAAGATTGTATTATTGAGGATAAAAAAGAGAAGAAATATTTGGTAACAACAATGGATCTGTGTCAAATATGCAATGTGTGTACTTACGAAACAAGCACCCTTATTATATAACTTTTTGCAGATGGGGAAACTGGGCCTTGGCTTCTTCGGGAGCCCCACAGGTAGGAAGTGGCTGGGGTTTGATCTGACCCTCAGTCTCTCTATTACACTACAATCTGTCCTCCTCACAAGTAAGATTTGCTGCTTCTCACACAATCAAGGATCTTCAAGGTGATGGCGACAAGCTCCCCAAATGCCCTCTGCCATCTGACGAAAGACTATCAAGTTAGATTGCTGTCGCTTAAGCCAGACGAAGAACATTTTAAATCTTGACGCAGTGATACATGGAAACGGGTCTTCAAGAAAAACATAATGTCATCTTGTCGTTCCTGGGAGATGCTTAGTGATAGGCAAGAGAAAACTATCTAAGGTCTTTGGTTGGTGGGGGGAGCGGGGCTCCTACCCCTGACAAGGCTTCTGGTGAACCTGTGGTTAGAAAAGAAGGGGCTTATATCCATGAAGAAAAAATAATAATTGCTGTATCTGGTTAGCTTAAAGGTTTCCAG
Organism: Pteronotus mesoamericanus; assembly: GCF_021234165.1. Taxonomy (NCBI): domain Eukaryota; kingdom Metazoa; phylum Chordata; class Mammalia; order Chiroptera; family Mormoopidae; genus Pteronotus; species Pteronotus mesoamericanus. The sequence continues at coordinate 32,586,436 of NW_026555234.1, read as the reverse complement.
GGAAAAAGAAGTCTCACAGAAAAGTTGAAAGAGTAAATGTTAGACTGGAATGGGAAAAAAAAAAGCTTTCACCAAAGTGTCAGGGGAAAAAGAAGTGCTGGGAAGTGAGGCCATTAATAAGTGAGCACAGGATAAAGCTGGCGGCAATTCTTAAAGGAGGGAGTTACTGAGCTACTTTTTAAAAAATGTTCATTTCTCTCTCTTTTTATTCAGCTCATTTATAGGTGTCCATTACAGAACATCTAATCTTACAGGCAACTAGGCTAAATTGAAAACATTAAAGAAGTCTCACTCTGATGAATTAGACCAAAACCACAGCTCAAGGAAGCCCAGGAGACTGTGTGGGGTGTGGGGAGAAGCTCAGAAAAAGATCTTTCCAACTGAAAGAGCCGACCAATTCCCAAACCTACAGTGATGCTTTGGACTAAGGGAGGATGGGCAGAGTGGAGAGTGACTGAATCCACACACTTTCAAGGCAGGTGGACAAGGAAAGAACAACCTAATCTTGCCTGAAAGCGAAGATCTTTGCCAGTTTTTTGTTTTAAGGGCTCCTTCAAAAGAGCCCTGACTGGAGTTTTCTTTCATTGGCCCAGAGAAGAGAAAACAACATTACAACTCATCGAATGATGTTCCCCAAAGCCAATAAATCCTTCCAATGGCCACATGTGTGAGGTGAAGTAGGCAGCCCTGGTGTGGTCTGAGAGATGCAGAGCAGCTAGTAACCCACCACACACACACACACACACACACGCGCGCACACACACACACACACACACACACAGATCTGTCCCCGGCTCTGTTCTAGTATCTGAATACCACCTGTGTTAGCCCTCCATTGGGTTAAAGCGTAGTTTGTTCAGAACACCTATTGAAAGGCAACGACTTCCTAGTAAAGGAACCCACTAGCACCTATGTATTTCTTTTTTTCTTTTTTTCTTAATTAGGGCAATATTTGTTTATAACATTATATAAGTTCCAGGTGTGCAACATTATAATTCAGCATCTGTATATACTGCACTGTGCTCACCACCCGAAGTCTAGGTTCTGTCACCATACATTTGACTCCCTCCCTTTACCCATTTAGCCCTCCCTCCACCCCACTTCCTCTCTGGTAACCACCAATCTGCTGTCTGCCTCTATGTTTTTTGTTGTTTATTTGTTTTGTTTTTGCTTTTGCTTTTAGAGGGCTAAGAAAGGTTTGAAATTGGGTAAGTTGTCCTGATTGGAAAATTACAGCAAAGCAGGGAGAGAGGAGGGGAAGAGGAGAGGGTGGTAAAAGGGAGAAGCATTGGCCTCTTAAGATGGAAGGAACAGTGTGAGGATGAGATCTGAGTTATAAATAGGAAGATGTGGGGGCTCATGAAAGTTTCTTATTTCTCCCTCACAAGTTCTACCAGAGGCAAACCTGTTCTTACTTAAGGGCTCCTATTCTTCCTTAAGCCACTGGTGAAATCACCTTGGAATATATGCCTGGAGAGAAGACACCTCACTTTCTTTTATTTTTATTAAAACAATAATAAGTGTTTTATTATTAAAACAATAAAATAATAACAATCATTAAGCACTATTGCGTCATAACTTAGGAGAGAGGTGATAAATTCCTTTGAGAATATAATGAAAACTCTGATTTCACTTCTCAGAAAAACAAAAGCATTTTCTCTACAGCCACACAAAGTATTATATATTTTCACTTGATTTATGGACACTGTGGGAGCCCATCTTTGGATCCTGTAAGAAACACGGGCCCTGGTTTAAATGCTCTGATGTATTTTTTGATAACCCTAACACAAATATTCTATTTTTCTGAATTTCTTCTAAGTCTTCCATATGCATGCAAAATTGTAGCAGTGCAATCATAATCTTTCTACATACAATTTATATGTTCTCTTTTATAAAATCTAACATTATCTTGTAGACATTTTTCTAACTGGTATATAGTCTTCATGATTATAAATTTGAATGAGTGCATAATATTATATTAAATTGTTGCAGTGTAATTTTCTTAACTATTCCTCAATGATTAGGTGTTTAAATGGTTTCTAATTTCCTAGTATAGATAATGTTGCACTGAATATCTATACATTATCTTGCTTCTGTTGAATATTCCCTTCAGACAAATTCTCAGGAGTGGTTTTACTGAATCAAAGAGTAAGAATATTTTTTATGGCTCTTAAAGCATGCATCATGTTGATTTCCAAAGGGGTTATAATTTTTATTACGGCTAATGATATAGAAATGTTCTAATTTCACCACACTTTTTCCAGTAATGGATATTGTTGAAATTTTTTTTTTTTCTAATTTAGTAGTTGTCATAGCATCAAGGGGACAACCTGATGTTGGGTTACCAAGAAATGAAGTATAAAATGAGAAAAGTATGTTGGGAGAGTAGGAAAATCTGAATCTATAATGGAAATAGATAACACTTCTCTATGTTTTTAAAAATATATTTTATTGATTATGCTATTACAGTGATCCCAATTTTTGCCCCTTTGCCCCTTCCATCCAGTACTTCCTATTCCCTCTGGCAATCCCCTCCTTTAGTTCATGTCCTTGGGTCATGCATATAAAAGTTCTTTGGCTACTCTATTTCCTATACTGTTCTGAACACCCCCCTGCCTATTCTGTACCTACCAATTTGTACTTCTTAATCCCTGAAGCTTCTCCCCCATTCTTCCCCTTTCCCCTCCCAACTGGTAATCAACCAAATAATCTCAAAATCTATGATTCTGTTTCCTTTCTGCTTGTTTGTTCAGTTTGATTTTTAGATTCAATTGTTGATAGTTGTGAATTTGTTGTAATTTTAATGTCCATATTTTTGATCTTCTTTTTCTTAAATAAGTCCCTTTAATATTTCATATCATAATGGCTTGGTGATGATGAACTCCTTTAGCTTTACCTTGGCTGGGAGCACTTTATCTGCCCTTCAATTCTAAATAATAGCTTTGCTGGATAGAGTAATCTAGGTTGTAGGCCCTTGATTTTCATCACTTTGAATACTTCTTGTCAGTCCCTTTTAGCCTGCAAAGTTTCTTTCGAGAAATCAGCTGGCAGTCTTATGGGAACTCTTTTGTAGGTAACTATCTGATTTTCTCTTGCTGCTTTTAAGATTCTCATTCTTTAACATTTGGCATTTTAATTATAATGTGTCTTAGGGTGGTCCTCTTTGGGTCCAACTTGTTTGGGACTCTGTGCTTCCTGGACTTATATGTCTGTTTCTTTCACCAAATTAGGAAGTTTCTTTTTGGTTATTTTTTTCATATAAGTTTTTAATTTCTTGCTCTTCTCTTCTCTTTCTGGCACCCCTATAATTCAAATGTTGGTACATTTGAAGCTGTCCCAGAGACTCCTTACCCTGTCTTGGTTTGTTTGTTTGTTTTTATTCGTTTTTTCTTTTTACTGTTCTGATTGAATTATTTTTTCTTCCTTGTGTTGCAAATCATTGATTTGATTCTTGTCTTCAGCCTCTCTACTGTTAATTCCCTGTAAATTTTTCTTCATTTCACTTAGTGTGACCTTCATTTCTGTCTGGGTATCTTTTATGCCATTGAAGTGCCCAGTGAGTTCCTTGAGCATCCTAATAGCCAGTGTTTTGAACTCCAATAGATTGTTTATCTACATTTTGTTCAGTTCTTTTTTTTTCTGGAATTTTGTTCTATTCTTTCATTTGGCCCGTGTTACTTTGTCTCCTCATTTTGGCAGCCTCCCTGTGTTTGTTTCTATGTATTAGGTAGAGCTACTTTGACTCCTTGTCTTAGTAGCGTGGCCTACGGTAGACAAGAGTACCTGTAAGTTGGATGGGATGGAGCCCTTATGTAATTGCCTTGGCAGGACAACCTCTGTGAACCAGGTTGATGGAGTCTCATATATAGTGTTACTGCTCTGTGGCTCTGTCGGGGAGGAGGGCTCAGAAAAAGGATAATGGCTGCTGCCTGGCCTCTGGAGTTTGTCCAGGAGAAAGCTGTCCCCTAGCACTTTCCCAGATGCCAGATACTTCAGTTTCTCCCTGTGTGCCACTGGGGCCCTTCAAGCAGCTGCCCCAGTGCTGGAGCCCAGAGGAAGTGAGTCTGCATTAGTCCTAAGTCCATTGCAGACCCTGTAAGAGGAGATGCCTGAGAATCCTGCAGTTTCTTCTGCTGCTCCAACCCCCACTGGTTTTCCCAGCGAGAAGTTAAGGGGACTAATCTTTCTGGCACTGGAATCCTGGGCTAAGGGGCCTATTATGGGGCTGGGATTCTTCACTCCCAGGATATCCTTCCCAATTTTTATCTACCACACATCGGTGTGGGACTGCCTGTTCCATGTCTCCACCCCTTCTACCCATCTGCATGAATGTGACTTCTTTAATTCCATGTTTGTCAGACTTCCATACAGCTCGATTTTCTGACAATTCTGGGTGATAATTATTTTGTAGTTTAGTTGTAATTTTTGCTGTGGTTGTATGAGGAGGTGAGCCATGTTTGCCTACATCTCCATCTTGACTGGAAGTCTCTACTTTCCTACTTTTAAAGCAGCTGGAACTTGGCAGGAGACAGGCATTAAAAAGAACACCCATTGACTTAGGAAACAACACATTCCCATTGTCTGTTCGATCCCCTCCCCAGCCTTCATTTGTAAGTTCTACCATCAAAATGGAAGATGGGAGCTTGGGTTTAATCAGAACCAGTAGGGTTACACTGGGTCACTTTATAAGGCTATATTTTATAGCCCATATTGGTAGTCTATCCCCATGAGCATGTTGCTCTCTCAAAAATGAATTGCCTTGTGCTCAACAGCAACACCATCCAGTAGAAATGTAATGTAAGCCACATGTAATTTTCAAGTTTCTAATAGCCACGTTTTTAGAAAAGTAAGAAGAAACAGGAGAAATTAACTTTAATAGTACTTCTTATTATCATATCCAAATTACTACCTACCATTTCAACATGCAATCAATACAAAAATTATTAATTAAATATTTTACATTTCTTTTTTCATACTAAATCTTTGAAATACGATGCATATAATTACAGCACATCCCAGTTCCAACTAGCCACATTTTAAATGCTTACTTGCTGCATGGGTCCTGGCTCTTATATTGAATAGTGAAGCTCTGTAGTCTCAGCCCATCAAAGATGCACGGGATCCAACTTTTACTACAACTGAGTACTAGGAAATCTTTTCTTTCCATGCTTTGAGCTACTGGAAAATCAGAACCATTTTCTTTACCAGGACAAAACATTCCATTTAAAAATATAAAATATTCTGTGTTGTAGGGCTCATGATGGTTGTAGGGGAGACAGTGGGAAACACTGGCAATGTGTTTCGATACATCAAAATAGATAGATTCTCAAGCTCCACTTTGGACACACTGAACTAAGGTCTTTGAGGTGGAGGGTCAGAGGGGTGGAAGGGGAGCCTGAAAAGCTGTACTTCTAAAACAGATTTTTAATTATTGCTTTTAATATGATAATAAAAGGTGCCTATTATTAACAGGAGGAAATGGAGTCACAAGGGGAGTGACTCATCCATGTTTTCATAGCTAAGGGTCAGCCAGCCCTAAAACCTTGCTCTGGCCTTCCAGGCTCCTTTCCATACCACCATGCTTACTGCCAGCTGTTCTTTAGCACAGTTCCTGCCAGCAAAACACCTGTCGTGAGTGATAGGTGTTTTTTAACAGTCAAAGTACCTCTCTGGGAAGGTAAAATATATTTCCCCAATTAACCCAAACAAGAGGAGAAAGAATGAATTTCTTCCTCTAATCTGCCTTTGTCTCAGGTTGAAATTGCTCTCTTGTCCAAACAGTTAGAAACTAACTGTGATAAGTTTAGGAGGCCAAAAGTGACACTTGTGGCCCATCTTTAAAAAATATGTATAGCCCTAGTCCCTCTTCTCGTTATCACTGTAGAAATGTGCAGATGAATAGTTATATAGAAGGGTTTGAAAGAAATGCCTTTGAGAAGTCTCAGTAACAGCAAACAGGCAAATTTTCTGTTTCAGCCAGGGCCATGTGGCAAAATACTCTTCAGGCCCAAGTATGATAATGAAACAAGAACAGCAAGAACAGCAGGTCTGTAAACATCCTGATGACAATGGGGAACAAACAGCTGGGCTGAGACCAAATCCGTTCAGGCAAATGTGCTCGTGCTTTGGATCCAAGTGCAAGACAAACGGATGCAGGGGAGGCGGCAGCTGCAACACAGCTGGACTCGGGAGGCATGTGATAATGTAACTTGCAAATCATGCTTGAAGAATTCATCCTCTTGAGCCTGGACGTGAACACAGTCACATGCCATCCTCCCCCGCTCCCCCTCCCCCCTGCCATCAGCTCACACACTGAAGACAAGAGGGAGACAGAAATGCAACTGGGCTAATAAGAAGCATTAGCCCCACTGCTGGTTAGACATGGCTGTCTTTCAGGGAAGAAATTGCACAGGAAATGCACTACATTTGGAAATGACCCTACATTTAGAACTATCTGAATGAGGGACTGGCTTGAGCAGAGAGCTTAACTGAGGGATGCTTAAATGTCTTCTATAAGCATATATAAGGCATTTGTTGGGGTCTTGATCATAGGGTCTAAAATGAAAGATTATTCTGATCACTATTATTGTTCTAGCACTTTGGGTTTGCAAAGAGTCTTACATGAAACTTCACTTCACAAATGAGTAAATGAGGTCCAGAGAAATTAAGTAAACTTTGGATACATGTGTACATGCACATTATATTATATATATATACTCTATGAATATACACATCATATTACATATTTTTACACATCCTATATTATAATACTATGTACATGTATAGATATCTGTCTACATATGTAGAAGTATCATCATTCATTCAATAAATATTTATTCATCAATTACTAGATAGTAGACAGTGTAGGTACAATATCAATAAGGTTAAGGGATACAGCATGGCCTCCGATCTCAGGGTACTTACAGTCTATTTGGGGAGAACACATTAAATAAATAATCGCAACATAAATATGTAATTAGAGTCTGGATAACTACCAGCAAAAAGCACAGGGAGTTCTGAGGATGTGTAAGAGGGGCCTAACCTGGCCTGGTTTGTCAGAATACTCCTCTGGGCTGAGCTCCCAGGAAGAGCAGGTGGTAACTACAGCCTGTACATGGTGTCTGGTGAGAATCTAGGCATAAAACCACTGGTGTTGAGGGTGCACCAGGCATGGATGAGGTGGGAGGTTCCCCGAAAAGTATGAATTTCACCAAGTTAAATCATAATTCTCAGCCCAAATCAAAAAGTTGGAACTTTGTGGAAGCCAAGTTTAAAGTCCAATCAACTTAATAAACACCAGAATGTAACATACTATAGAAACAGAAATCTGGGGACAGATGAGCTCTCCAACTTATTTTTCTGCTCTTTAAGTTTGCAGTCAGGTAACAGCAAGAAGCACAAGGCTTAGCTCTGTCCCTCAGAGCTCTTCAGCTTTCATGTTTTCTTCTCTCTTCTCTGCTTTCCCTTATTTCTCACCTCTGTCCCTATTTCTCTCCATTTTCCTCTACCCCCTTTATTTTTCACTTTTATAGGTTAGTATCAGCGATTCTATTAATCTCTATTATAAATACCCATTTTGCATGTTAAATGCTATCACTTGTGTTCTGTTCCAAAATTTTAAAATGTGTGTATGACATGGCAAAACTATTATTGTATCACAAAAGCAAGCTTTTGTTTACATTTATAAAAACACACACAATAAATACAAAGGGTGTGTTGGTGTAGGCTGGAATCAGAAGTTTTCTAGTATTTAATGCTTCCAGTCATACTAATTCTAGTAAGCTGAGCCTGTGTCTATCTGCTCACCTAAACTAGCTGTGAAGGTCTTTTAAAGCAAATAGTAAAATCATCAGAGCATGACAGCTACGTTCTCAAAAATGAAGAGTTTGAATTTTTGCCGTAGTCATTCCTAAGTCAGGGAGAGACTCCTTGCCTCTGGTTGCTCAGATTCAACAGTCTCCAAAAGGCAAGGCCATCAACAACTTGGCAGAGGCAGAAGTAGAAGAAGAAAAAAAAAAAAGCCAGTAGAACCCAAGTGAAATTTCAACACAGCGATTGCCTTGGAACCCGTTTGGAGGTTAGCTGTCTCCAGCTTTCCCTTCCTTTAGGAGATTTGTACTCCAGTTCCAGCCACATTCCGACTCCAATAAAACAGTGACAAGATGCCCTGGAGGGCTGAAGACAAGCTTGTGGGGTGCAGGCAGGGTCAAATCACATCATGGGAACGAGATGGGATTTTACATAGTTGGAGTGTTGACTGTTTTTCACTTGCCAACAGTGGGATGATTGTTCTTGTTGTTAAATAATTAAATAGGCAGTTTGTATTTATTTAACATACAGACTCTGGCCAATTCCTGCTGACAGCTACCAAAATAACCCCGCATTTCCTAGCTCTCACTGGTTCAGAAGACTGTTCCCTGACTGTGGAGACATTGCTGCCACACAACAAAACTTTCCTCCAAGTCTCCAAACACCTTTTTTCATCACTTCAAACAATAAATCAATTCATAGCATGTGATCCAAAAACAGCAGCTCAGTTTTATTGGATGAGGTTTTATTCTCTGAGGCATTCCCCTCTACCAGCGCTGAGCTGTCTTGAAACCATGAAGCTTGCCTGTGGGTGGAAGAAAAAAGTTACAGGTTTCCCTCGTTTGTACTCCTCCAGTAAACAAAGTGATCGTTGACCTAAAAAAAAGGGGGTGATGAATTGGAGCAGACCAATCAGGCGTTCAAGGAAGGGAAACATTGAAATGTCTTAAACATTGTGTTGGGTAGTCTGTGGACATTTTGGAAACTTCTTTGGTAAAACTAAAATCCTTAGCTGGTCCCCTGAAGTAGTCATTGGGAGAGGGATGATACTGAGCCACCAAAGACAGTTCTCTCAGTTGGTGGAGGGTGGAGCTAAGAGAAATACTAGGAATATTTATATATTATTGGGGCTTTTACTCTGTCACACATACAGAACATGATATCAGAGGATATATAGACCAGACCCTTTTTGAGGTTTCATGAATGCCATAGTATTTTGGGAGGGGGGCGGTTAGGCACTCTCTGCTAAAGAGGGATCTTAGCGGAAGCCTAAGTGGGAGAAGAAAGCTATTTGCCCTGCCCTGTTTGGCTACCCATTACCCAACACGTGTGACAATGTGTAGGTACTGCCACACCACATCATTTTCTTCCTGATGTTCCCATTAAAGTGAGCAGCAAAGGACCACCCTGGGTGAAGAAGAAGCCAAAGGTTTAAAGCAGGAGGAAAGACCCAGTGGGAAGAGAGATTCTTTTCCTTCTCACCATTCTACCCTTACCCTTAAATGGTCTCTATACTATGTAATCTGCCTGTTGAGTGATTCATTGAAAGTGGACATAATAAAGGCCTCTTTGTTGTCAATATTGAAACCAAGGATCAATGAGTCAAAATGGTTCCACTTTGAACAGTTCAACATTAGCAGCACCATAGAGGTGGGAGCTAAGGTGAAAAAACCATTCACACAAGAAAGGAAGAGGCAGCCTGTTGGCATGGCACAAGCATGTCATCTGGAATATAATGTCTGAAGCAGCAAATCCCTCTCCCTATTATCTGTGCATTTGAAACATTCTGGACTCAGTTTCCTCACCTATAAAATGGGTCTTCCCCTCTTCCCCATGTTGTTCTGAGGACTGACAAGTATCATGGAAATGGAAGTGCTCTGGACGCTATTATCTGCTCTTCATCCTGTTTTGCTGATCAGCCTTGAGGCACCACAGAATTCATTTCAACTTCTTCTGGAGATGAGAGTATGGATTCAACCTAAGAAGTAGATTTTTTTTTTAAAGATGTCATTCTGCCCCTCATTCTTTTATTTGTAAAAGAAGGAAGTTTTCATATAAGGTTTTCAGAGTTTCTTCCAACTTTAAAAAAAAGAAGGGGCAGGTAGTCCGTTCACGATTGTTAGTCGTGGAGTCTTGACCTACTTTGGAATGAGAGGCAGGGTTTGAGTAAACCTCTGCTTAATCTCTATTAACTGAGCCTCTGAAGGAAATATTCTGAGCTTGGATGCCTCCGGAGTTGGGGCAGACACCTCGGCATATTTCTAAAGCCTAATAAAATGGAGAAGTGCATCTCCATTGATACGTGCTCATTATCTGAGGCCACAGCCCTAGGAAACTAATTCAACTATTCACAGCCAAAAAAGATTTTTAATCACAGTCCCAAGTCTCCCATCAAACCTGTTCCTGACATAGAACCTATGCTGCTATAAATCCTTTCAATTTCCTGGACCATGAGTCAGGTGACTACCACCAGAAGCAATGGAGTTGCTGATGGTGGATTTTTTTTTTAAAGAATCCCCCCCTCTCTCGGTTCCTTATCTCTTTTCTCCCCTTCTTACCCCACTCACTGACTCCCTCTACATTCTTCCCCATCCTCTTTTTTCCCCTCACCTTCTCCTTTCTCTCCCCTCCATTTTTCCTTCCTCAGCACCTTGGCTGATGATATAGTATTTCCTATATTTCTAAGCTTCTATCAGGATAAACACACCAGCTTCACTCATATTTTATTCCCCTCTTCCTTTTCTGTCTCATTCCAATTCCCCCCTATAGAGGACAAGGGAGTGTGTCCTAACTGGGATGGAATATAACCAACAGGAACCTGATGACCAAGTCCCATGCCCACAGTGTACCTTATCCTGTACAACATTCAGCAGCTCACAGGACACAATATTAGGCCTTCATTAGGATGCAATATTTTTGTTCCCAGTGGAGACTTAGTATCTGTCAATTGAATTTCTTTATAGCCATTATATAGAATTGGATGATGCAATTCAATATAATGCAATTTCCTGGGCAAAGGAAAAAAAATCATAGGTTGGAGATTGTGGAAAAGATGGCATAAATAAAGACAAAAACAAATTAATCTAGATATTGAGTATGAGGTGAAAAGCAAAATGCGATGGAGAAGCATTTTATGGGGGGTGGAGTAATGTTAGTGAATGGGAATTGGAGAGTAATATGAGGGGGGAAACAAAAACCCTGGAATCTATTTATTAAAAAAATGTGTATTTATTCTTACATGTTTAAACTTCAGTCACCTTCAAAGTACTCTCCATTTGATGCAATACATCTATTGAGATATTTTTCCCACTGCTCAAAAGAGTTTTTTAACTCATCGATTTTAATGCCTTTCAGTGCATCGAAATGTTTCCTTCTGAGGAATTTTTTTATCTGGGGAAACAAAAGAAAAAGTTGCTTGGGCAAGGTCGGGTAAATAGGGATAGTGGGGCATATGGGTCATGACATTTTTGGTCAAAACTACTGAACACTCAGCCACTGTGGGCAGGTGCGCTCATAAATCACCCATCATGAAATGGGCAAACACATTGAAAGAGTCTTCAAGAAAAAAAATTCAGAAGCTGAATGCACCCTCTCACAACAATGCCATCTTGTACACTGATACAGATGGGTTCCTAGAACACTCTCCTAGCAGGGAAAGCCTGAACTACAAGGGACCTGCCCCCAGGAGATAATCCAGGGTTTCTTTTGGGCCCTCCCTTGTATGCAGTGAAGAGAGTTGGGGAGAGAAAAAAGGAGATATGGAAAGTGTTGTGGGGTTTATATATTGGATCTTCATAACCTTTTTTTTTTTTTTTAAAAGAGAGTCAATCTAGATGCTAGATTGCTTCTTGATTACTTTTGGCTGTTTTATCTGTAAATCTTTGAATATAAATCTCTCTGGCAACTAGGAGGTGCAGAGGTTACACACTAGACTTAGGTAAGTATAGGAACTTGTGGCTTGTCTTTGGCTTAAACTCAGACCACTGAGGTTTAGGAAGGGTGGTCATTGCAGAGATTTCCCCTACAGTCCTGGCTCATCAAACAGATTTTTCAAAGGGCAGCCTTTTCAGCAGAATTGGGGAGAGATAAATGGCAGGCCCTGCACTGGATATTTGTTATGTCCTTTCCTTGCTGACAAGCTAATGCTTTGGTTCCAGGTTTACCTGAAGCCATTAGGAGACGATCAAAGATGTAAAACTCTTGTGCTCAAAGTAAGCAGGTTTTAGAGCTAGAAGAAGAACTGTCTTCCTCTCCAGTTCAAATGGCATTCAGAAATCCTATTAATGTTTGATTTTTAGAGCAGAATCTGTAATTGTGTCTGATACTCTCAACTGTTCAGTTTGATAATAAAACAAGCTACTCTAAAGAGGGCTTACAGTCATTAGGGCAGGTTGAGCTCTGTAGGATAAACTTTCTCTTTGGAATAATAATATTTTATGCTCTTAAAATTTGTTTCATCCAAAAATTTCAAAACATTTTAAAATAGTTTGAGGTGATGTAAAATGTAATGTTTTATAATTTAAGTTATATGTCAATACTTTGCCTAAAGGCAAAAATTAATTATTCCATGAAGGCAATGTTGGTATCCAATTTTATTTCATTTACCAATGTGAAAGTATCATATTTAATCATTATGGTAGCTACTACTTATTGAAAGCAGGATGCTTATTCTGTTAGGCATTCTGTTAAGTGTTTTACATGTGTATCTCATTTAATCTGCCCATAAATCTAATTCTAAACCTGTTATTTAATATGATTCTTTGAGAAAAGTACTACTTTTTTTTTTTTTTTTTTTACAGATTATATAAATTAGGTTAAGAGAGGTTAAGTTACTTATGATTGTCACGTAGTTAGTAAAATTGCTAGAGTATCCTTCATTGGGTAAGAACCAGTTAGTACAAGTTCTGGTGGTCAGTTTCCTTCTCAAATGTCATCTACATGGCATTTTATGCAGCCTCTTAGATCATGAGGAGGCGGCCTTCTCAGTCCTGGAACTGTGTGGCTGGAGTCTTTGCCAATTCTTGAATGTGCCAAGCCCTCCATTGTCCCTTGACACCTCGTAAGTAGAGAAAACCCAAGGGTGATTTTAAAAATATAGCAAATGACAACCCTTCTCAACTGTCAGCCAGCTCTCTAGAATTACAACTATAGCATACATTGTAGCCAAAAATTCCAAGATTTGAAGATACAGGGCTGTCATCTTTCCCCTGAATTTTTGCAATGTCCTCTTAATTGGTGTCCCTGCTTCTACTTTTGTCCCCTACAATCTAATATTGACTGAGCATTTAAAATGATCTCCTAATATGTAAAACCCAGATAACTTTCCTGCTTAAAAGCCCCCAATGACTTCTCATCACATTTAGAATAAAACCCAGGACCAAACTCTTTACATGACCTAGCCAAGTCTTCCAGTAATGTGATCTCAGCTTATACCACGCTCTCCCTGCCCACTCCATTCCGGTCTGTCTCACTCAGCCTTTCGCGGATCTTCAAACATACCCAGTTCCTCCCACCTGAGGGTCTTTATGTATACATGCTGTCACCACCTACAGAAACATCTTACCTCTCCTCTCCTCCCAATTTCTTCCCCCTATTTCTCAGGTCTCAAATGTTATCATTGGTGTTCAGTGATACACGCCCCCCCAATACACACTCAAACACATACCATATCTAAGTCCTTTCAACACTTTCTCCTAGCAACCTGTATGTGTTTTTTCAAGCATAGCTCTTACCTGTATCTATCATTTCCTACTTTTTGAGTACATCTTTGTCTAATGAGTGTCTCTCCAACGGGACTGTAAGTTCCATAAGGGAAAGTTCCTTATCTCTTTATCACCAGTGTACCCCCAGAATCTGAGACATTGCTTGACTACGTTAGAACCAAAGAGATATTTGATAAGTTGAATGATTCCAATTCCTTATCAGCCACCTGCTAGGTGACCTTTAGAAATACATTGAACTTCTCGAAGTCTCAGTATTTTTAACTGTTGAGTGGAGTTTACAATAACTATGTCACAGAATCTGTATGGAGAAGATATATGATAATGTATATACAGTGCTTCATAAACCATTAAACTTGTACTAGACTCTGCATCACCTCTCTGAAGCAAAGGGCACCCCTCTGTCCAGTCTGGTGCATAAGCTTGCAGAAGTAGCTGACTGTGGCCCAACACATGGGCAATTTTCACAAGGCTTGTAACTGGGCTCCAGGGCATTCAGAGGCTCAGAAAGAAGTGAAACAGGCCCAGTTCATCCCCTGAGGGGTGCACCGGTCCCTCGACTGAGCCCACAGACTCAGATTGCTTATTTAGGCTTCAATAACTTAGCCACCTCCTTGGTGGCCTTTTGTCCTCTTTCCTAACTGACTTCTCCTCCAAAGCACAAAGCCAAAGGGAAACCCGCTAGGGCATGCATATCGACGAACACTCACCCTTTGTAGGATAAGGGGGGCTTGTGATTATTTTAAGGGACAAAAAAATGGAAAAGCTCTGCAGACATCTAACACATAGGGCTCTCGTCTGTACCTGAGGAGCTGTCACTGTCCCAGCTGCTTGCAGACGTCTGGATGGCAGGGCCACTGCAGATGCACCCTAAAACTTTTCCCAGAGGTTTTGCTAAAAGCCCTCGTCCTTCTTGCTGACTGGAATTTGAAAAAGTAGTATCAGCAAGAAGGTTATGTGAAAGGGTAGAATGACTAGAGGTTTCTGCTAGTCGTAGAATAAATAGAGGTCACCTGCAGAGATCAAGGTCTAGGGTCTCTGGGTTTTATTTGTGTGTGTGTGTGTGTTTTACTTCCTGTTTCCCACCAGTGGGTGGACAGGTGATCTGGGAATCCTCATCCTTGGAACTCCCTGGAAGTTCTCTAATCCACCCACACCAGTACTTTGAGGTGAAGAGGGTGCCTCAGAGCAGACTTGGTCCACAGCTTTCTATTTCCGATGGGTTGGCCTCTAGGACAGTAGAGAAAGTAATTCATATTACAAGTGGTATTCTAAACACAATAGCTATTTGGGGCTCTTATCTGGTAGGAGGTATTTTTCCCAGTTTAGAGAAGAGCCCCAGGGTCTGCCAGACCCTGGGAATACACCACTGTGAAACCACACCCTATGACCACTCCTAGCGTGAGCCTCATCGTAGCTTGCCTGGACCACTGCAACTAACTTCCAAATAGACTTGCTGCCTCTTGTCTGGCCCCTGCTCCACACCATCCCTAATCCATTCTCCATACTTCCTCCAGTGACCTATCTGAAAAAGATCCAATCATTCTTTCCCCTGCCTCAAGCATTTCCATTGTTCCCCATTGCTCTTGAGACGAAGCCCACACTATGAGGCTTGCTTACCTCTCCAGCATCATCCTCTGGAATTTTTTTCTCCTTTTACCACCCACCTCTTCTTACCTCTGTTTTTCAGCCATGTTATTCTACCAGGAGGTCCCAGATGGGCTGGGCTTTCTTTGGGGTCTTCTGTTATTGTCCATGAATTATAAAGTCTACCTTCTCAATACCACTTAGTCAAAATTTCCACTTAGTTGGAAAATTGACCACTTAGTCAAAAAACTCATATTTCCCTTGAGTTACTACACCGTGCCTAAGATTGTGCCTGGTAAAGAGTAAGGAAAAATGCCTACCTTGAAGAACTCAGAGTCAGTAGGCAGATGGGTAACTGCAGTCCAAATATCATAGAGGACAATAGGTATAAAATGATAGGAGCCCAAAGGAAGGGACCACTGAGTTGGCCAGGGAAGAGCCAAGGAAAACTTCACAAGGAAATAGGAAAAAGAATAGCAATGATAATAACATATATTTATTGAAAGTTTATTTATTTCTGTGATAAGTGCTTTATGAACATTTTCTTATCAAATTCACAAAATGGCCCTAGACACAGATGCTGTCAGGAGACCAAAGATCACAATGGTTGAGCATGTGAGCCAGCCCTGGACTCAAACCTTTTCTCTGTCTTCTGTAACATTTTTGGCCTTGAGAGAGTTCTTTATTAAGAGAAAAAAGGTATGAAAACAGCATGGCGCCTAACACATAGCAAGTACTCATTAAAAGCTGGCTACTCATATTCTTGTTCCTGGTTTACAGAGAGTGTCACTTTCTCAGGGTGACACCAGTGGTAAATACCAGTGGTAGGATTCAAACCCAGACCTGTTGCCTGCAGAGCCCAGGTTTTAGTCCATGATGTTTCTCCTGAGTCTGAATGAGAACTTTAGGATGAGTATTGGAAAGGACTCCTCGAAGCAGGAGTCATAAAGAACAAAGAAAAGGTGCTGTTGACATGGAACAGGCTTGGGAACAGATAGTTGAACTGAAATCAGAAAAACAGTGTGTCCTGGCTAGAGAAGAATGTGTGGAGGCCCATCCAGCTCAGGTAGGCGGTGCACATCTGATGAGAAAGCAGCAACAACTTACACCATGCGCTGGCAGGAGTGGGGTGGCTGAGTGGCCTCCAGGACCATAGGACCCACTCTCTCTCTTTCCTTCCTCCCAGGCTGCTGTTGCCAGAGGAATGGAGGGGGTGGTCTACCTTTACCACAAAATAGCTCCCTCCTTAAACACCAGATTGGGCATTTCCCCGCTACTCTGACTAGCTGTAATGGGAACCGGAGGGACACATCAAAGAAAAAGCAAAGCTGGGGACCCATTCAGCAAACTTTGATTGCTCCAAAGGAGCAGTTATGGTATGTCTACATAAAAGGCCCTAATTATCTCTTACCCCAATAAAACAAATTTCAAAGGGTCCACAAAGACTGACTAACCAAATGTGTAATCAGTAATTACAAATCATCCACTGGGCAATCAGTGAATGCTTTAAGCCATTACTGGAAACTTTATGCACTTCCACGGGAGATTGTTTTCCTGAGACCTTTTATGTTTGTAAGCTGAAATATACATAAAACATTGATTATGGGTATAAGCTATCCACTGTTATGGAACTCATTCATCAAGATGAAATATCTCAACTCAGATGAGTTTTCTGATCCAGTGATGTTGAGAATAGTCCCTGAATTATTCTAAACACAATGTATTTGGCGTTGAGTCTACACTAATAAAATGCTGGTTTTAATTAAAGGACTAGCAGCTTTTGGTGTGTCTCCATCATGACACCAGAGCACACAGTCCAGGCAAACTGATCCTGGCTCTTGGGCTGAGTGAGACCCCTGTAAGGTGGTTTCATCCACATACTCATTCACTCAGCCAACAAATACCTGTATTGTGCTCTCACCCTGTAGGAGACACTTTGCTAGTTGAGGAGAATTAGATTGACAAGGTCATGCTCCTATAGAGCTTATCTTTGGAAGTTGGCAAGAAATAAGTGAAATGGATAAGATAATTTTAGAGAAGAGGCTGCTATTGAGCAACTACAAAGAAATAATGGGGTAGTTGACTGTCCATAGGAGGCTAGAGAGGGGGTGATTTAGATTGAGAATGTGATTTTTCAGCTGAAGACTAATTGCTGAGAAGGATTCAGTAACATAAAGGTGAACAGCAAGCTTGCCATGTGTGAGAAACAAACAGAAGTTTTCCAACATGTCCGGAGCATAGTGAGTAAAACAGTACAAAATGGTATTGAAGAGACAGGCAGGAAGTAGCTCACCTGGGTACTTGTCATGGTAAGGAGTTGGTATTTCATTTTCTGTGAAGTGGAAAATAGAGGGATGACATGAAAATATATATATCCTTGTTCATTTAAAAAAATTTGGTTGCTGTGTATGGATAATGGATTGTTGGAGGGCAAGAGTAGACAGGGAGACAGCTAGGAGGTGATTGCAGTAATCCAGATGGGAAAAATTGTTAAGCTTAGATTACAGTGGCAACAGTGGAGATGGTGAGAAGTGGCTGGATTTGGAATCTGTTTTGACATCAGAGCCAATGGGATTTACTTCGAATGGAAAATAAAGGAAAGTGACAAATGAAGGCTAACTCCTGAGATTTTGACCTGAGTAAGTGGGTGGATGATGGAGGCATTCACCGAAATAGGGGAAGATAGATGTGGAGGAAATTTCAGAGGATGGAGCTGCAGGAAGCAACACTGCTGTTTGAAAATGCATCGCATCTGCCTGATGGATATCTAACATCTGCCTGATGGATGTCTAAATGAATAGGTCAAATGGCACTGAATGACTTAGAGCCCAGAGGAGAGGTTAAGGTTGAAGATTTCGCATACTGAAAAGTATCCCCATCTTAAGAAAACGGAGAATTCAGAAGGTTAAGGGATTTCCCTAAGATCATGCAGCTCATTCATGTAATCTACAAAGCTCCCATAATGTGGGCTCATTCTGCCCCTTCAGCTGCATCCACAACTCCCTTGCCTGTGTTGTCAACTCTCCTGCCACGCTGAATTTCAGTCCATGTCTTAAAGGTGCAGAGCTCTTTCCTGCCTCAGAGTCTTAGATATGACCTGTATCCTGCCTGGATATTCTTTAGTTTTCTGTCTACTTAACATCTAGAACAATGTCAATTCACAGGAAAGCTTTTTCTGACCCCCTGAGACAGATCGTGTGTCCCTAGCACATGCATCCACTATTCCTTTTATGTGTTATGTGTCATAACCACATTTGGATATGTATGATTATTTGATTAATTTCTGCTCATTCACTAGAATATAAGCTTCATGAAAGGTCTTTTACTATTGTATGTATACCAGGAACTGGGTAATATATATTGAAATATACATTGAAAGTGGTCATTGATAAATATGAATACATTTTGTTGAAAGAATGAATAAATTTTAAAAAATTAATTGATGACTAGATAGAGAGGATGGTTTTATTACTTGGATAATGTTAAGAGAGTTATTTAGCTTTTCTCCATCTTCCACCAGGTATATACAATTAAAGCATTTTCATCATTTTGGGGATGTTGAAAAACTAAAGATCAGGTGCTTTGTTAGTTTAAAAATAAGACATATAAGTACTGGGTAGTTTTAAATTCAGAGAAAATATTAAAACATTATTTAGTTAATAGTCATAATCAATTTACCAAACTTTTTCTTAGAGTTGCAAACAAATCCATTCCAACAGATTCCCATTTCCCTCCTCTCTCATCCTTTGCTCACTTACTTTTAAGAAGTGGAAATACTTTATAAAATATTCCAACTAAGAAGAGCCAATAATGTTCCCAGTAATCTTCTAATAGCCACTGAATTCATCTCCAAGCAGAGGTTAGAAAAAGCTGACTGCATTTTTCTCTCCTGTTCCCTTTTTCATTGGCCAAAAGACCCGGGACCCAATAAAGCCTTCAGAGGTCATCTGTGGGCCATGGTAAATAAGATGACATTTGCTCTTGGGCCAGATGTAAGAAGCCCAGGTATGCTGCTGAAAAGATCGTGTGCAACTGGAGAGGTCCTGGGACTTCATGAAGAGTAAGAGAATGGCCCAGTGGATGGGCCCAGCATCTCAGCAGAGCCCAATCTTCCTGCCATCCCCATGAAGGTACTAGAAATATGAATGAACCAAGTGTGGAAATCTCAGTCGACCAATCCCTCCCCCACCACAACTATAGGAAGAGCTGACACTGTAGATGAAGCAGAAAACTACCAACTCAGCTCATAGAATCATGAGAAATAATAAATTTTTGTCGCTTTAGCCCTCTAACTGAACCCTCTTATCCCTCTGTAATGATTTCTTAAGCAACACAAGGTAATAGAAATAGAAAGTGCTACAGGGAATGGGATCATTCTGTAGCAAAAGCCTAAAATATGCGTCATTGAAACCACAATGGCAGGTAGGTCCTAGAAGGGCCTTGAGAATACTTTTAGTATAGGCTGGATAGATACTAAGAATGTTTTTATTGGAGCCTGGAGAAAAGGCAACCTGTGTTATATAGTTGTAGAAAATCTGGCAAAACTGTTACCTACAGTCACAGGGAAAGTCGAAAGGGTATTTAATTTATTAGCAGTTACGGCTAAGGAAATTTCCAGGCAGAATATTAAAAGTATCAACGTGGTTCATATGTGATGACATAAGGAAGAGTTTAACTAAGGAAAGGACTGTTCAATTTTCATGTAAAATTTAGAGAAAATAAAGAAACCTCCAAAGTTTTTGTAGCCTGTAAAAGGTCTTGAAAAATTAGAAAATGTTCTCAAGCAATTATTGCCTAGTTGAAAATAGCCTTAGGGTAAATCCAGATCAAATATGTGGTAAGACTTTTTTTTAAGACTTTGAGGAAGTTAAAAGGTAGTGTCTCATAGACCCTCTGGACAAAAACAGACTTTTATTCTTTGGGCACAATGAAACAAAGGCAAGTTTTCAGTATATAAGTGATGACAAAGGGATCCTTCAGAGAAACTCATCTGGCAGTAGAATGTAGAATGAAAAGATTTAAGAAATGAGGAAACAAATAAGAAATGTCCACCGGTGCTGGGGATTCCTTCTCAAAGAGTATGGCATTTTGTTCTTAACCCATAGAAGAATACAGAAGATTCAGCACCACGTGTAGTATCTAGTATGTAGTACAAATGCAAGAAATACTTGCTAAATGGAGTAATGTATGATTTAAATATATTTCACAATATTAATTACAAAAGACCAGCTCATTGGATTAAGGTGCTCCATCCCTACTCTAATTACCTGCAGAAACAAAGGAAAATCCTCAACATTTATAAAGTAAACTTGATACATCTAATAGAGGAAACAGAAAAATTCACAGATGTAATGGGAGATTTTAGCACATCACTCTTAACTACTGATAAAACAAGGAGACAAAAATATTAACACATAAAAGATTTGAACAACACCACTTATAAAATTGACCTGATTTATAAATGTAATAGATATAAATACATAAATGGATAATGGATGTAAATTGACTTTATATATTTATATACATATATATCTGTTCATATATAAATACATGTACACTATCTATACCCAATAACTGTAGAATACATGTGCTTTTCAAATGCTCATGAAATATTTATTTGAAGTGCCCAAATGCTGGACTACAGCAGATTTCAAATATTTCAAAGGATTTAAATCATGTAGAGTATGTTCTCTGACCGTTGTGGAATTAAGCTAGCAATCAATAACAAAAATATCCCCCAACGTTTGGAAATTAAGTAAGTGACTTGAGTAGAAAATGATGAGCAGATTAAAACTCAAGAAAGCAGAAGGAAGAGAATAATAAAGATAAGAACAGAAATTAGTGAAAGAAAAACAATGAATAATACAAAAGATTTTTAAACGCTGACTCTTTGATTTGAGTACCAGTTTTCTTCCCTTCACTGCTGGTTCCCTTTGTATTTTTCTTTATTTCACTTTGCATAGCCTTCACTTTTTCCTCTATTTTGTGACTATATTCAACCATTTCTTTGTCTTGGCGCACCTGTTGTGTCATAAAGGGCAGAGCTTTAGGTATTCATCAAGGCAGTGCAACCCAGGTCACTGCGTTGTGATGCTGTATGTGGGGGAGGGGTCAGAGAGGAAACAGTGCCACTTGCTCTGCTCTTGGCTGTCTTTCAGTAACTTCCCCCAGTGCCCACAAGCAAATTGGGCCCTTCTGGTGTTGATTCTTGGGTGAGAGTGTTTGTGTACGTTCTAGAACCCTGTGGGTCTCTCTAACGAACTCTCCTTTGAGGCTGGGAGTTTCTCCCACCAGCGCAACCCCCACAGACTTTTTATAGCCAGAGGTTTTGATGCTTTCTTTTCCCATGCTGGAAACTTGGGCTGTGCAGTCTGTCTTGCTCCCATGTTGTTCCTCCCAGTTTATCTGCATGAAAATGTAGGGCTGCCCTGTCCTCCAGCCACTGCTTTGCCATGTGGCCCTGGCTGCCCATCTCCCCACTTCTTACAAGTTTGGATGAATGTTTCTTCTTTAACTCCTTGGTTGTCATACTTCCATACAGTTTGACTTTCTGGCAGTTCTGGTTATTTTTTGTTTTTAAATTTGTTGTTGTCCTTTTGGTTGTGTGAGGAGGCAAAGTGTATCTACATATGCCTCCATCTTGGCTGGAAGTCACTCAAATCAATTATTTGGAGCAGAAGAAAGAAATAAACATTCAACCAGAACAGAATGAAGAAAAAAGAATTTTTAAAAAATGAGGAGATGTTTAGGAACCTCTGGGGCAACTTTAAATGTTCTAACATCTGAATCATAAGGGTGCCAGAAGGAGAAGAGAAAGAGCAAGAAATTTAAAACTTATTTGAAAAAATAATGAAGGAGAACTTCCCCAGTCTTGAAAAGGAAATAGACTTCCAGGAAGTCCAGGAAACTCAGAGTCCCAAAGAAGTTGGACCCAAGGAAGCGCACACCAAGACACATCATAATTACATCATCCAAGATTAAAGATAAGGAGAGAATCTTAAAAGCAGCAAGAGAAAAGCAGAGTTCCCATAAGCCTTTCAGCTGATTTCTCAAAAGAAACATTGCAGGCAAGAAGGGGCTAGAAAGAAGTATTCAAAGTCATGAAAGGCAAGGACCTACAAGATTACTCCATCCAGCAAAGCTATCATTTAGAATGGAAGGGCAGATAAAGTACTTCCCAGATAAGGTCAAGTCAAAGGAGTTCTTCATCACCAAGCCCTTATTAGTATGAGATGTTAAAGGGACTTATCTCAGAAAAAGAAGATCAAAATTATGAACAGTAAAATGACAATAAGCTCACAACTATCAACAATTGAGCCTAAAAACAAAAACAAAAACAAACTAAGCAAACAACTAGAACAGGAACAGAATCACAGAAATGGAGATCATATGGAGGGTTATCAGCAGGGAGGGGGAGGAGGAAATGGGGGGAAAGTACAGGGAATAAGAAACATAAATGATATGCAGAAAATAGACAGGGGTATGTTAGGAATAGTATAGGGAATGGAGGAGCCAAAGAACTTATACGTACAACCTATGGCCATGAACTGGGGGGGAGCAGTGGGGGGGGTGTAGAAGGCTGGTGGGAGAGGGAATGCAGGGGGGAGGAGAATAAAGGGGAGAAAAAAGGGGACAACTGTAATAGCATAAAATCAATAAAATATACTAAAAAAAAGTTAACTCTTTGAAAAGACTAAAACATTTTATAAACTTCTTGATATAAGAAAAAAGAGACAGTGCTCAAATAAACCAATATCAATAATAAAAAAGTGTTGCCAGTCTATATTTTACACTTATTTACAGACATTGAAAATAGAATAAAATATAATTAATTTTTGTCACTAAATTTAAAAATTTAGATGAACTAGACAAAGAGCTAGAAAAAACAAAACCTACCAAAACAGAAGTAAATAAAAATCTAAACAATCATATATCTATGTGTTGAAGTAATTGAATCTGTAATGAAAACTCTCCTGCAAAGAAAACTCAGGCCCACATGGCTTCATCAGTGAATTCTTCCAAATATTTAGGTTACTTGAAGAAGAAACCATATCCATCTTGTATAAACTCTCCCTGAGAATAGAAAAAGAGGAAACACTTCCCAACTTGTTTTATTAGACAAAACTTTGATACTAAATCTTAACAAGCACAGTATACTGCAAGTCAGACTCTCTCATAAACATAGATGCAAAAATTCCTAGTAGTTATTATCAAATTGAATATAAGAAAGAAAATACATCAGGACCAAGCTACATTTATTAGAAAAAGGCAAAGTTGATTTAACATTTGAAAATCAATAAATGAGATTCACATTAACGGAACAAAGGAAGAAATTATATAAATCATCTGAATAGAAGCAGAAAAAGCATTTCAGGACATTTAACACCCATGCATAATGAATTCTTGCAAACTAAAAATAGAAATACACTTTCTTAATCTGGTGCAGGGTATCTATAAAAATCCTATGGAACACTGTACCTTGAGATCAGGAGCAAGATAAGACTGCCCTGTTATTACTTCTACTCAATGTTACATTGCAGGTGCTAGCCAACATAACAGAATAAATGCAATAATGCAGTAAAGAGGAATAAAAGGTAAAAAGATTGGAAGTCAAGAAATAAGACTGTTAATATTTACAGATGACATGATTTGTATCCATACCCAAGAAGTCTACATAGAAATTATTATAAATAATAAGTTAACTCAGTAAGATTGCCTGATATAACATCAACTTAAAGATTATTTGTATTTTTATATACCAGCCACAATTAACAAATAATTTTTTTTCAAATATCATTTACAATAGCATCAAAACAATCAAATACCTAGGACTAGATCTAATTAAAGCTGTTCAAGGTATATATTCCAAAAATTATCAAGTGTTATTGAGAGAAATTAAAGAAATCATAAATAAATTAGAGAGTATGCCTGTTTTTATGACCCAGAAGATCGATATTGTAAAAGCGTCCATCTCCTCAAATTGATCTATAGATTTAATGCAATGCCAATCAAAATCCCAGCAGGAACTTTTTAAAAAATTGACAAGGAAATTCTCAATTTTACATGAAAAGACAAAAGGTCAACGATAGTACCTCCTCCTCCCCAAAATTATGAAGAACTTAGATAACTTAGGTTGCCAGACATCCAGACTTACTATAAAGCCCTGGTAATAAAGGCAATATGATGTTTCACCAGGCACATAACTGAGAGCACAGAAATAGATCTACACACACATGGATACTATATTGGCAATAAAAGCGGCAAGTAGAGAGGTTGGAAAGGCATGTTCTCTTCAGCAAATGGTGTCACATCAATTGCATATCCATCAGGAAAAAAATGGTACCTGACTCTTCCACCACATACAAAAATCTATCCAGATGGATTATAGCTTTAATGTGAATGCTAAAGAAAAGAGTAAATCTTCTAGAAGATAACATGAAACTATCTTCATGGCCATAAAAGAGGAAACTCTTTCTTAAAAGGAAAGCAAAGAGTAATACTTATAAAGGAAACAATTAATATATTAGACTATGTTGAAATTCTACCTAGCAGTCAGGGTAACCCTTTAAAAATATAAATTTTATCACATCACTTCTTGTTTAAAGTCCTCCAGTGACTTCCCATTGCACTTAACTAAAAAGCTAACTCTTGCCTTGATGAAGTTGACATCTGTCATTTCTCTGGTTATCCAGAATTCTAACCCACTTTCTATGTTTAGGACATTCCCTAACTCTTGAGTTTTGATGGGTGGTACTCTCTACTTCCCACTCAAGAATACATCAGATATTCATTTTCAGGCTTTTTTTGGGGGGCGAGTGACCACTTAGCCAATGGGCTGTACTTGCCCACTGTGATGGCTTATTTTATGTGTCCACTTGACTGAGTCACAGTGTGCCCAGATATTTGGTTAAACTTTATCCTAGTGCATCTCTGAGTGCATTTCTAGACAAGATTAGCATTTGAATGTACAGACTGAGTAAATCGATCACCTACCTCAGTGTGGGCGAGCAACATCCCATCAATGAAACTAAAGCCCCAGTTAAGGAGAATTCCCTTTCTCTGCCTGCCTGCCTTTGTGCTGGGACACTGTCCCTCTCCTATCTTCAGTCCTGGACGTGGACTGGAACTTACACCGTTGGCTCTTTTCCAGCTTGCCAACCTCAGATCTTGGGACTTCGCCATCTCCACAGTCATGAGACCCAATTCCTTATAGTAGAACGTATATTATGTTGCAGGCGTACATTCTCCATTGCATTGGTTCTGCTTCTCAGGAGAATCTAAAATACCCACATACCCACCACGTGAAGCAAGCAGCAGCGGCTGCAGGGAACCCCCCTGGTGGTGGGATCAGCAGCATGGTTGCCATCCGGCAGACGTGTCCTGTGCCGAGGGATGGCATGGGGGTGGCGCCAGCACCGACAATGTCAGGGCCCAGCTGCTGCCCCTTGCTCTTGTCACTTTTCCATACCTGTCCCTGGCAATCCCAAGGGTCTACCTAAACTCCTTTCAATCAAATCCTTTTCTGGCGTAATTACCCAGTCAGTCTGTGACTTACAAAGAGACTTGTACAAATGGCTTATCAGGTCTTACATGTTCTGGTCGCTGCCTCCTCACCAATTTCACCATGTACCACCTTTGCCCCTCAGTCCCTACACTCTATCCCTTGGGGCCTTTTTCTCCAGACTCATCTACCTGGGGACTTCTGCAGTCACCCTTCCCCAGGTCTTTATGAGGTAGTTCCTTATTATTAATGAAGATTCAGCTCAAAGGACTCCTCTCAGGGCTCCTTTCCTGATGGTATGATTTAAAGCAAACCCTTTCCCACCAAGTATCTTTATTAATTACCCTATTTTCTTTTCTCTACAGCACCTATAACTATCTAAAAATATCTTGTGAATGTTTTCACTTGTTTATGGTCTACCTCTCCCATTGGACATTTTTCCAGGAGAACAGGGACCTTTTCTGCCTTGTCAGTCCTGCATCCTCAGGACCATGAATGGTGTCAGGCACACAGTTGTCTGCAGGAATCATCTGCAGAATAGAAAAAAAATGAAGGCCACTCTGAAACGGTGCCCAGGGCAGACTCCTCAGAGGCTTTTGCCCAGGCTCCAGGGCTCAGCCTTCATGGCTAAGCGTTCATTTCTGAGCGTAGTAAACTCGAATTCTGTCTTCCTGAGGTTTCAGGCAGAAGTCCCCTCAGGGTGTCAGCGGGGGTGGTTCTGTTCATGTCACTTAGTGCCATTAAACCCTGAAAACTGCTAGAATGTCGGAAGTGAAAAGTTAGAAGGCCAAACGCTGTGATCACCCCAAGCTACAAATGTTATCAGGGGTCCCTGGCTGTGTTGGCAACAAAGGGCATCTGTGGTACATTTCACTAAGAAGCAACAATAACAAAAAAAGATTTATTTCTTTGTTCTGGCGTGACTCAAACCTGTCACTATGCTTCTTGTTACAAGAAATGGGGCACAGAGAAGAGCAGGGTATGGTTTTTCAGGCTTTGGAGAAATAGTTACGGGGTCAGCTTCATTGGGTGGGATGGGGAAGAGGAATAGGGATACAGGGAAATAAGGAGGAGAAAGGGAGAGATGAAAAGAGCAGATCTCAGAGCACTTGCGAGATGGAGAGACAGAGAGAAGATGGCCTGAGGGTGGAAAAAGAGAAGAAACAGAAGAAGGGCAAAAAGTAAAGGAAATGAAGGGGTGCAGAAAAAAGGCAGTGTGAGACCAAGGGGAGGAAGGAAAGAAAAGTGCGTAGGACTGTAGCTTATGCACCACTTGTTTTTTCTTTTTAATCCCAATAAAAGCAAGTTGCCTTATTGAGCTACTGAAAGGAAAGCCTGTGTTTTTAACCTGGATCCACTCTACTGTCTTTCCCTCCTTTCTCTGCCCTGCAAACTCCTGATTTGCAATACTCAGGCTGACCAGGAAGACCCTCCAGTGCATTCACCACGTGTCAAAGACCTTACCTGTATTAACCCTGAATCCTCACAACAACCTGTTAAGGTGAGGTCAAGTACTACTAGCCCCATTTTTCAGAAACACTGAGATTCAGAGTTAAGGAACTTGCCAAAAGTCACACATCTGATAAGTGATAGAGCTGGGATTCAGTTCCAAGCACTCTGGCTTCCAGAATCTTCTCAAAAGCACAACCATTCAATAAGTATTTACTGAGGAACTACTAAATTCCAGACATCATTAAGTCTCTTCCAACTCCCCAGGCAAAGCTAGTTGTTCCTGTCTCTGTTCTCCCAAGGTGCTGTGTACACACCTGGCCCCATTATGATAAATTGTACATGTATGATCTCCCTCCCCAGGAGCCCATATAACTTCTTGAAGGCACTGTCTATGCCTTATTTATCGCTCTATGCCTGGAACATAGTCCTGAGCCCCTTACAGAGCAGGAACTCAGAAAATGTTTATAAAAGGAATAATATGGTTAATTTTAATTAATATTAGCTGCTGTGACTTTGGAGCTAGTGCCTCTGATTCTAAAATTGTAGGCTTCACTTGGCTAGCATAGAGAATGTACAAGCAGCCGTTCAGGCAGCCAAGAGAGAAAGCGTATGACAATTGGCTGGCTGTGACCTGATTCATCTACCTCAAACTTGTGTAGCCCATAGCAAGATTGGGGGTTGGGGGGCCAAGGGAGAGCGATCGCTGAAGCCAGCATAAGAGGCACTGCACCAGCAGCTCGTATTTCCCAAAAAGCCATGCACATCCTAGAAGGTTCGGTCCTGATGCTGGGTCTCTGGGTTCAGAGCCCATGGCTGGGACTGCTGCTACCATCTCCTCATGTCCAAGAGAGGGTCTAGTGAGGACAACGTGCAAGAGAAAAGCCATTGCCTGTTCTCAGCAGATTCAGCTGCGTTCACAGAATCATAAACTCTAGTGATCAACCAATCTTTTGGTTTCTAAGACCTATTTTTCGCTTCAAGTAGCAGAACTCTTTCTTCTAACAAGATATACAAACCAGATAAAAGTCAGGTAGCTCTGGTTCAAACAAGGGTGAACACTCAAAGTCCCACCCACTCCTATACTCATGCTCACTGAATGTTTTGAAAACCACTGACATATCATGACCATCTCATTTCAAAGATGTCACACCCAACCCTACGGAGCTGAAATCACCTAACAAAGTCACCGAGATAGTGAGCAGCACATAGGTGGGATCCAACATTTCAAAAGAAGAATTTCCCCCATTATGCCTCTCTGCTGCATTTACAATAAAGTCCACTAGAAACAGTGATGAAAATAGTGCTCTGTATTGCCTAGGGTGAAGTTTTTGGGGCACTCTCTGGAGCCCGTAGCTGAAATGCTGATGCTTTTGAGGACCAGTCTACAGCCAGATGAAATGCATTGGGAAGCCCCAAATTACATTCCATGCTCTTGCATAACACCTGACAGGCTGAACAACTCTTTTTCAGATGCGGCAGTATAATTTGCTAAGAGATTAATTTGTGTAACAGGCAAAAGTTACCAGAAGACAACATCCCATTTGCAGCCTTCACTTTCTGAGGCCTAGGCTCATGGGAAGCATTAGGCTAGGTTTTCCCAGAGCTGGTGACGAGGCAAGTGGAGGCTAGGGGGATATTTGGGGAAGCTGAAACTTAAGGATTTTGCTTTTGTACCTCAAATAATACATCAAATTATAGAAAATAACATAAACCTTAAAAATATTCATGGCAAAATTAAATGAGGAGGAAACAAGGAGCCAGGCATGAGATTAGTACAAAGTATTTATCATCAAATTGTTTCCGTTTTTAAGGGGTAGATCACTAATTTTGTTCTAACCTTTCTAGGAGTGCCTACAAAGAGGAAAAGCTGGTTAGATTCAGAAAATCCATTTGGCCAAAACATTTCTTTTCATGGAAAAGTGATTGTTCTGGGGCCTGAAAGAGATTTCTCTCATGGGTCTTAAAAATGCTGTTAATGGCAATAATATAGTAGAAGTGATCTGGGCACAGTAACTCATTGGTTGATTTAAAAGTCAAAAACAACACTGTTTGAAATGGGGGAATTATGTACAAAAACATCATGATACAAACCTTTTCTTTAAATTAACCTTATGAATATACCTTCATACCCCAATCTGGGTGTAGGGCAATGCCCTTTCCTTGATTTTAAGTCCTCTGACTTGAGTTATTGCACTGTCTTTCGTCTATAAATCACATTCATGATATATCACCTATAATCTGTAGTTAAACTGGGGGGCGAAATTAGAAAATTTAGGAAGCATTTTGAGTATGTGCTTCTAGGTTTTTTATAGTCTGTCCCCATTTTTTAATAGTTGTTTTACTTATATGTACTCTGACAGCAATTTTTCTTGGCTGCTCACCTTTATGAAGTCATTCCAAATATTTCCTTTGACTTTTATTGAAATGATCCCATCTTAGGTTTTAGAATATTTTAATGTGCATGTATACATACATATCAAAATACATTATCAAGATAAATTCGACAGACAAATATGTTGGGGAACAAAAACCATGGACTTTGGTATGCATACAAGTTGGCTGATGTGAGCTCAAGTGGATGTGCAAAATAGAGAATAACCTACTTGCCTAGAGTGCTCAGTAGTTGTGAACATTAGACTTTATGATTCACAGAGGGCCTAGAAGGCTCTGCTTAAAATAATAGCTACTCTAGGAAGACCATGAACTGAGAACTCAACTGACAGAATTCAACATAGATTACCTCATTTAATTCTACAAAGAGCCTGTGGTCTAGAAGCTGTTCTTTTTCTTTTTCCTGGATACAAACAGTAAATTGAAGTAAGTTAGTTCACAGCATTATATTAGCTCAGAGAAATTATGTGACTCACCTGAAGTTTTATAGTTAATAGATAGCAGGATTGGGATTAAAACTCAGGTCTTTTCAGCTCTGAAAACCAAACATTAATCACAATAATGTTCTTTTTAGAATTTCCTTAATCTAAAGTAGAAGCAGATAGAATAACCCAATGTATAATTCAGACGGGCATTTCTGGAGTTATGATGCAATAGAACCTAGTCCACGCACACAGCTTTCTTAGATTCCTAGACAGAACTTGACTTTCAAAGGGGAGGGAAGATGAACTAATTATTCTTTAGACAATTGTACATGAGCATTGTTTCCATCACCCAGGCCTTTGATGGATTCTGAATGTCAGGGAGCTGGAGGTTATACTGCCTGACAACTACCTGGAATGCAACTGTTTTCATTGTCGGTTAGAAGCAGACTAATACTTTACTAATCAGCCCAAACAGGGTTAAGGATTGACATTCTTGGGGGTAGGGGAGTTGCAATCATTGGAGAGCAGTTCATAGAGAAAGTGATAACCTATTGTTATCCGAACGGTGAATGTCTAATGTAACCCTGCTGTGGTTTGGCTGTACTTTAATCATAGGCAACTGAACCACAGAAGCATGTGTGTGATTGGAAAATAACTCCTTTTCTTCCAATTTCCTTTAGACACCTAAGAAAAGCTAATAATCTTACTTTTAAAATACATTGAATAAAAATCAATTCCTTCTATTTTCTCAGATCATTTTTACTTACAAAAGGATATTATACTTTCAGACAACATTTAATGAGCATATACACCTTGCTGGACATGGCTCTAGACCATCTCATATGTGTCTTCATTTAATAAACTGACCAAAATCTATTATCATATACTTCCCCCTCACTTAGCTTTTAATCCAACCAAATATATGCATGCCATACATTTGTTAGAAGTGAACCAGAAAATAAGACCTTAGACTTCTAGTAGCTAATGTGACAAATTCTTATCTAAAAACATCAGGCTTTTGGTATGTCCATAGTGTGGGAAGTTTAATTTTTATCTGGTGATCTGGAGTGATAATCATGATACAGTGGAAGTTAAAAATGCAGAATATATAGTGATCACATTTCTTTAAATAACAGGAAAAAATACATACATATATTTACATATTTGTACAAAAACAGAAAAGTATGGAAGGAACCATATCAAAGTTAACACTGATTACCTAAGGGGGAGTAACAGTTGAACACATATTTTCAAAATAATAGTATCTTACATACATATTAAAAAGAAATTTGAAAACCAACTGGTATTGGAGAAGTCTGGAAGACTTGCAGACAAGAAGCTATACTTCCTTCCTTGTCCTCCTATTGAATCAAAAAGGGAGTCTGTCTTTAAGTGGCTGGGGAATGCCCGAAAGTGCCCCAGGACAGGAAATCCTCTTCCATGAGAGGAGACAGGAGTCAGTCAACCATGGCACACCAAGGCATGATGGGATTTTTAAGCTGCTAAACTGCAGAGGGCTTTCAGGGGTTTCTCAGATGTGGCCTGGGAAGGACTAGAGAGTGAGCTTGGCTGTTGGAAGGAGGGATAAGGGCCTTTTTATCAGGCAGACTTCTGGGACACCATTGCCACTGTCTGCTTTGCATGTTGGGATTTCCATTTAACTTGAGATTCAGCATTAATGCCACTAAAAAGAGTTGAAAATTTCTGATTCCACTGAGAGAGACTTTGAAGTCCAACAAAATTTACTCAATCTCCCTGAGCTATAGTTTCCTCATCTGTCTAATGCAGAACTGTTGTGAGGATGCAATGAAATAATACAGTTAAGCGCTCAGCACTTAATAATTAGTCACTTAAAAGAAAAAAGGGTTGCCTTGGCTGGTATGGCTCAGTTGGTTGGAGAGTTGTCCTGTGACTGAACAGTTGAGGGTTCAATTTCTGGTCAAGGTGTATACTTATGTTATGAGTTTGGTCCCCGGTCTGGGTGCATCCAGGAGGCAACCAAGCAACCCTTCTCTCTTGCTTTGTTTCTCTCTCTCCCTTCCTCCCTCTCTCTTAAAAAAACAAAAGCAATGAAAAAAATGTCCTTGGGTGAGAATTGTTTTTCAATTAAAAATAAAAAAAAAAAAAGGGTCACCTAAGTGGTAAATAGAGGTACAGGTATGGCAAATGACAGGTCTGGAACACCTTATACTATACCTGTTATCTTCAACTTTCCCTGTCTCCTTCAGACATTATGTTTTTAGAGACCCGGGTTAAATTGTCACCCACATATGCTATGAGCACCTACTCATCCTTGGGACTTCCCCTTTCTCTGAAAAAGAGGTCTCATTTTGCAAGCTCAGGAAACTAAATCTTGTCAGCCTGAAAGAAAAAAGGGCAATAGAGACCCACAAAGCCATGTCTAGTATGCATCACAGTGGAGAAGACCCCTTCTTGTGTCCCAGGCCATGAAAAATGTGAGGCCTTTATTGAACCAGGCTGACCCAAGTAGTCCGTCTTGATCACAATGGGATAACAGACACAGCAAGACATTTTGACACAGTGGATCAGAACTTAAACTCTGAAGTTAGGCTTCCTGGATTCAAACCCTGCCTCTGGCCCTTACCAGCTATCTGAACTTGGTCCAGTCACTTGACCTGTCTGTGCTTTAAAATTATAACTATTTTTTGTTTTATGCCTATAAAATTATCACTATTGCAGATAGTTGTTTAGAGGATCAGATTAGTATTAAGTTTGTATGTAAAGCAGTTAGAACTATGTAAGAGTTATATAAGATGCTATATGAGTTAGCACATGTGCTACATTCCCCATACCTATGACCAGGCAGAGATCAGTAATCAATGACAGAATTCTTTTTCACTGAATCTGTTTGAGGGTCTCTCTATCCTTCTCAGGAAAGCCACTCCATATAGTTGCTTACTGGATAGCTCACCAAATGAAAACTATTTCCATACCAAATGCAGATTGGTATAGCCACTATGGAAAACAGCATGAAATCTCCTCAAAAATTTAAAATCGAACTGCCTATGACCCAGCAATTCCAATTCTGGGAACATATCTGAAGAAACCCAAAACATTTATTTGAAAGAACACATGCATCTGTGTTCATTGCAATTAACTGTTCATTGCAGCATTATTTGCAATAGCCAAGATATGGAAGCAACCCAGGTGCTCATCAATAGATAAGCGGTATAAAAAGTGGTGGTATGTATATACAATGGACTATTACTCCACCATAAAAAAAAGAATGAAATCTTACCATTGGCAGCAGCATGGATGGACCTAGAGGAAATTATGTTTGTGATAAGTCAGACAAATACTATGTGATTTCACGTATATGTGGAATCTAAAGAACAAAATAAACAAACAAAATTAAAACAGACTCATAGATACAGACAACAGACTGATGGCCAGTGGGGAGGGGGTTGGGGGAATGAGTGAAAAAGGTGAAGGTATTGAGAAGTATAGATTGGTAATTACAAAACAGTCATGAGGATATAAAGTAGAGCATAGAGAATATAGTCAATAATATTGTAATAACTATTTATGGGGCCAGGTGGGTACTGGAAATATCAGGAGAAACACTTCATAAAGTATATGATTGTCTAATCACTCTGCTGAGCACCTGAAACCAATACAAATAAATAATGAATGTAAAATATAAGTTAAAAATTTAAAAAGAAAAAATTACTTCCATACCATATTACCGTATAATGTCAACTGAAATAAGTGGATAAAAGCAATAAAGTCAGTTCACCCATACCAATTTTCTGTACCAAATACTCGAGTGAAATGCATCCTGATTAGAAGCAAATGATGCCACGTGAGGGAGGCTTGGCGCTCAGGCCCAGTGGCCTTTTGTGTGGACACTGTGTTCAGCTGCCCTAGAATGGCTATTCACATCCTGAGACAAACAGCCATGCAGACGTTCTTTTGCCTGTTCTTGTTCATCTGCTATAGAACAAGAGTGGCTGCTAAGCCACAGACCACAAAGAAAAAGGTCAGTCCCATAAAATACACCACGGTCCTGCTGATGTGCTTGAAAAAGCACACACACTTCAAAGCCAGCCATGGATGGAGACATATAGGCAAGCCACTTGGGAACACTTATTTCAACTAGGAGCATTTACTGAGGACCCCAGCCCTTGTTAGGGTAAACCCCCCATAGAAGGACCCACATCATAAAAACTGCATTTAACCAATGAAAGTGGAATCAACAGCAAGGGAGACATATGGGTAACAGCTTGTTAATTTCTAACCAACAATAACAACTGTTGGAGCAAAGGAAAGGTGGTATTTTCACCCACACTCTCACTGATCTGAAATTCCTGATTTGCGTCCCCCCTCAATACTCCTTTCTACACTTCAAACCCCAGCCCCCTCTGCAAGCACATATTTTTCTCACGAGGCTCAAATGAGCAAGAGTGTTTTTTTGAAACAAAAAGAGAAAAATGTTCTTGGGAGATATGGGGAAGTTCACATGGTACATAAGGGAGTGGGCAGATCATGAACCTGTGAAATCAACAGATAATTCCAAAGCCTCACATTAACTTTTACTTCAACTGCCACTCTCTCCCACATTTAGAGGAGTTGGCAATGAGCAGCAAAGTAGTTTTCATTTACCTTTTCCTGAATTTTCTTGTATTTTTTGAGACGAAATGGCTAAAAGATCACCTAAAGCCCGGAGAAACACAAAAAGGGCAGGCTCCTAGGCCAAACACATGGCTGACACCACTGTTCATTCCCAGGATTCAGAGGTCAAACAAACTAGCACTGGCCTCTCCATTTCACTGCTCATAGCCGTGGGCTTTAGGGTAAGACAGAGAGCCCCTCAGAGGCAAAGTTTCCTCATCTTTAAATGCAGATAAATAATACCTACCTTCTAGCGTTATTATGAGGCTTAACTACAGTAATATGTATAAAACATCTGATAAATAAATCCAGGCACATAGTAGACATTCAATAAGTGAATTGTCTACTATTGTCATCATCATATCACCATTGAAATCATTACTGATAATTATCCAGACAAGATGGCCCACCAATTATCACTGTCATTTTTATGACCGAAACATTCAGAAAGGTCCCAGAGAAAAGAAATGAGTCAATGAATGAGTGTATGTTCTAAGAGAGTCAGATAGGTGGTGTCTTCCTATCAGGCAAGAATAATTGGGAATTAGTTTGTTAAAATTATTGGAATGCCTATTTACTGCAGAGAGGAAGCAGGGAAGCTTGGGACTGTAGCAATGCCCTAAAATTGCATCGTGGTTGCAAAACGCTATCCATTGTATAAAGTCACTGATTCAGACACTCATAAGTGGATTTTACGGTATGTTAACTATACTTCAACAAAGATGCTAAAACATATTCTCCATGGACTGGGGCTGAAAGGGGATTACCTTACAGTGTAGAAAGACAAAAAGAGCAAAAATATGAAAAGTAGATTAAGAGACTTGGAGGGATAAAGTGAGAGACTCTAGGATGCATTGAACTGGGATCCTAGAAGGAGAAGAGAAGCAGGATGGGCAAAGGCAACTTAATAAGGGCTGAGAATTTCCCAGCGTTGATGAAAGATGCCAATACATAAAATCAAGAGGTCCGAACAATCACAAATAAGGAGAAATAGAGCTTCAGGCTTATACATACCATAGTGAAATTACAAAAACAAACAAAAAAGTTAGAAGCCAATAAAGAAAAAAAGATGGATGACTATCTTCAAAAGGGCAGACTGATTTGACTTTTCAAAAGCATCAGTGGAAACCAGGAGAGTGGAAGTAAACATGTTGAAAAATATAATTGCCACCCTTGATTTTGATACATAGTGAAAATATTTTTCAAGAATAAAGGTGAAATAATTTAGAAAGCAAATCTAAGATTTGCCACCTACAGACTTCCACTAAAATGAAGTTCTTCCCCATTCTTTACAGTCACTGGAACTTTAACTACTCAATGATTAATTAGGTTCAGTCCCTAATTTTAAGAGGCCCAAAATCAAATCAAGAGTTATTAGATTTAGCAAGGATACCCATTTAAATTTCAATTTCAGATAAACAATAAATTTTTAGAATCTGTGTTCCTCAAGTATTGCATGGGACAAGACTGGGTGTCTTGTTTTATCTGGCAAGCCCAGTCTATACACGGGAACTATCAGAGACATAGATGAAACTTGTCTGTGGGTAGGTGACAGCCACATCCAGGGGTTAGATGAGATAGACCACAGCTTAGTGGGAGTGTGTCAGAGGAAAGAAGACAATAAAGGGCCAGACCTGGAGTTCTGACCTTTAAAGGGCTGATGGAGGAAAACTCAGAGACACGGAGGGAAAGCAGGCAAGGAGGAGGCAAGTTCCAAGGAGGAGGGGTCCCCCATTGCAGGAAGTTTCATTCATTAAGTATTGAGTGTCTGCTGCTGTTTTAGATAATCATTGAAAAGAGAATGCTCTGAGGCCGACACTTGGGCGATCATTTTTGTAGTTTCTTAGAGTTTTTAGAGATCCAATTTCAGTACTCCACTGAAGACCAGGTTACCTGCTATAATGAAGAGGGTTTTAAGGTCTTTCTGTTATGGATTAAATTGTATGTCCCACCAAATTTAAATGTTGAAGTCCTAACTGTAACTCCCAGGACTTCAGGAGAGCTTATTTGGGAATAAGGTCATAGCAGATATAATTAGTTAAGATGAGGTCATACTGGAATATGGTAGGCTTCTAATCCAGTATGACAGGTGTTCTTACATCAAGAGGGAGAATTTGGACACAGATACATGTACTGGGGAAGAACACTGTGTGAAGAAGGCCAAGATTTGCAAGGCAAAGAACGTCATTGGTCACCAGAAAATCACCAGAAGCTAAGAGAAAGGTGAGGAAGATTGTTACACAACCCTCAGAAGGCACTAACCCTGCAAGCACCCTGATCTTGGACTTCCAGCCTCCAGAACTGTGAGACAATGAATGTTTTTAAGCCACTCAATTTGTGGCCCTATTTAGCTGTGTATAATGCACACCCACGTTTTTGTGTGCATTATACACGGGATTATTATATCCATGGTGTGTAATCATCATACCCATGTATAATGAGCATCCTTATTTTTCCCTCAAAAACTTGGCAAAAAACATGCACATTATACATGGAATACGGTACTTTACAAAAATTATCTCAAAGGAAGTCTTCCTAGCTGGCCCCAAGGCCTCTTCTGGGGGGCATTTCCCATGGAGACGCTGACCCTGATGACCCTCCTCCCAGGGTCAAACCTGGGGTATGGGACATCTCCTCAGTCTTCACCTTCTATTTCTAGCCTAGGGCCTTCTCCTTGGTACCTCCAATGCCTTTCCCACCTTGTAAATAAGGAAGAGAATTACTGCCACTTTCCCTTCCTCTCCACCCTTCCCTATTCCCCCAAGGCCACCTTTACTTCTCCTTCGTCCCACAAAGCAGCTGTGCAGGCCTGGTAAGGCTGCCCGAAGAACTTTTCGAGTTCCCCTTTCCCTTCTCCCCAAAGCCTCAGCCCTGGTGTGAAATATGAAGCTGCCTTCGTAGCCCGTCTGGAGGGAAAGCTGTATTTTCTTCTATTTCCAGGCTTTTCTGGATTCATTTCCTCCCAGATGGCTTACTCCATGCTGATGGAATGTTTAATTATTCATTCAAAGTATATTAATTAACCACGCATGAAGCACTGTGCTAGCAGCCTCAGGAGTGTCTGAGACAGAGAACACCTGTGCCTCAACACAATCGAAACTTGGTAATCATTTAAAGGTATCGGGTACATTTGTCCTTCGACTAATTCCAGTTGACTTGTCTGGGCTTCCTGTAAGCTTAGACTTTAAGGCACTTGGTTCCATGGGACAGAGTCCTATGAGACATTGAGTGACGTCTGCAAGAATGAAGGAGTGGAGATGCCAGCTTGGACAGGCCAGATATTTGCCATCACTGAGTACAGAGACTCAGGTCTAGTTTCAGATTTTGGCTCCACATATTACTAAGTGAACTTGAGCAAGTCTTAACCGCCTGCAGCCTCAGAGCAATTGAACCTCAAAGTCTCTGGATAATTAAATATTTTAACAAGTAAATAATAATAAAACCAATGACTCTGGAACATGTATGTATTTTATATTGATTTATTTTTAAGTCTGGATAGAGCAGAGTGAGGAAGAGATAAGACTAGAACCCCAATAATTACAGTACAAGGCAGAAGAGACTGTAAGAGCAGTAGGAAGTATGGAGCGCCATGGGAACTCAGACCAACTTCCAAGTGGTCTGTTGGAAGAGAATGGACACTGTGAAGTCTGCAGATGGAATCAGGAGAGTGGGGCATGTTTATGAGGCATGTAATGGGAAAAAAAGGCCAGAAGACAAACTAAGACAAGAACAGAGAGACTTAAATGCCTAGCTAAAAAGTTGGGATTCTAGTAAAAGACAGAAATCTCTGAGTCAAGTGTCATTGCAAACCAGTACAATATCATTTACATTCAAGAAAAAAAAAAACAAGATGCAAATTTTTGTATAATTCTTTATGAGGTGACAACTGAGTTAGGCAGGTACAAAAGCATCTTATTCTTTCCTAATGAGACTTATTAGCCATGACAAACATTACCATTTTGGAGCACTATTTATATATTAGGCGTATGAACAAGGCAGTTTTGACAGCTTCATATTAGTACATCAAAGTAGATAGTACTATTATGACAACTGAGATTTCAAGAGCTAAGCTGCCCAAGGTCACACAGCAGCAGTGACAGGGAGAGGGCTAGCAAAAAGATGGGAACCCATTTTGAGCTTGAACATGAAGCACCCGATACCACACTTTGTTATTAAAAGCTGGGCCACGTGGGGGACACGGCTACAGACAAATAATACAGGGGCTGTCGATCACTTCTAACTCAAGATTTCGCACACATGAAAAGGTCCAAATGACACTGAAAACATTCAGATATGACTTGTTTTGTGGTCCATTATCATTCATTCTTGTCTGAAATAATGATAATCTGATTGAAATGTGGATCAGTTTTTCACTGATGTGCTCCTGGCCACTCAGGCCCTTCCTGATTTTAAGTGATTCTTCTTCATTACAGGTCGCCTTTCACCATTCCCTTTCTTTTCAGGAGATACGTCTGCAGATGCAGATGCCACATTGATAATAGAAATCAAGACTGATGGTGTTCTGCATCCATTCTTAACAGGACTAGGTGTTTCAGGATGGCTCTTTGCTTCAAGCTGGAAGAATTCGCAGCCTCTGTGCAGGATCCGATGGTCTACACAGTGTCTCCTGATCACAAAGGGTGCTCCAGCTATAAGACAGTATTGAACTAACAGGTACAAGTCATCTCCCTCCAAGTGAGTGGTAGAACCTTAACTCAGTTCCAGAAGTGAGTGTAAGGATTGGAAGGTGGAGCATGAACATCTGAAGATGAACTAACCTCTCTTCAAAACCAAAGCCAACAAGAACACAAACCACTTTCCTGTGGGAGACTCCCCATGACAATCTTGTAAATTAGTTTACTCTTCATGCTAATTTTTAGACAATCTCTCTGAGGAGAAACCATGCCAGTTATATTAGATGGAACATTAAACTGCTTTTTGAGTATTATTAACCCACAAAAATGGTTATTCCACATGAGTCAACCTAATGATAATCATAGTAATGTGGAGAATTCTCCAAATGTTTTCTATATTTATTTTTCAATTCAAATGGAGACAGTGAATTGTAACAAGAAGGTAAGAAAATATAGTACATACTAAATTCTTAATGAATGTCTGTTGAATTTCCAAGTATGTAACAGTGATCTGAGGCTTGCACAGCTCTTATGCACACTAGGTACAAAACTTCCTAATGTCAAGTGAATGCACCTTACCACTTTAAAGTTTAATTTCACTAGGCTTAAAATAATCAAAACAATCCACTTGATTTATATATTTACCTTTTTATTAGAATTCCTCAGAACTGTCAACAATTGGACAACATATCAGGAAAAAAACACATGGAACACCGATATCCTTTAAACTTGCACCGCTTCCATATTTACACATAAAGTTACTGTATATATAAAAAATATTTTCAAGGACTCATGGGCTTGGGGATATTCAAAAGACATTATTGCTACATTTCAATATTTACAAAAAAAGCCACAAAATAATTTCAAACATTAAGCCACTGCAAAGAAACATCTGATGTAAAAAAAAAATTATAAAAATATAAACTTTCAAGAATATCCAAGACAAAACTCTCAGTGAAGTGCCCCTGAAGTACCTAGACATCTACAGTTAACAACCACTTTTCTTGCTCTAATCAAAGTCAACAGAAACACAAAGGAAATTTTCAAAAGTATGTCAAACAGTGACAATCTTTCGTTGACCAAAAAAAAAAAAAAAAAAAAAAAAGGCAAAAAAAAGGACACCAAAAACCCCAAAACCTGTTACCTTTGGAAAGGTGCGAGAGCATAGAACTCCAGTGCAAATGGTTACTTCCAGATAAATGGCCACAGTTCTCTAACTGTCATCTAAGGGACCTAGAGGGGAAACCGTGAAAGCAGCATACCTGAATCTTGCAAGACAACACACAAACCTTGTCATGTACATATGGACCTCTTACAGTTTGGCAGTGATGAAAAAGAAGGTAAACTCTAAGAATAATATCCAAGCTACAACCTAACGGGTAAAATTTAAATACATTTCAGTGGGAGAGTAGCATTAATAAGGTCTAAGGAATGAGTACAGTATGTTGAGTATAAATAACAGAGTGCCTTAAGTGCAGGTGGATTGCAAATAAATAAGAACCTAGGCACTCCACGTCCTATATGCCTCTACGTAAGCTTTGGGTAAGCTTCTCAGGACAGCTAGGTGAAGGGAATCAAGAGCAGCATGAATAGTGAAAGCCAAGCTACTTTTTGGGTACTGAAGGACCCTCTTGGGCTCAAGGCAAGAATACCCCCCAAAAGATTTTTCTACAAGCATACACACATGCGCACACATACACACATATATACTGGCCCGGTGTCCAGGACGTGCCTGCAAAGGAGGCTGAATCTAAGTTTTATTTCCTGCTCCAAGCTAAGGCAGCACTATTTTCTCACTCCTGCCAGAGTCATGCAGTCAATCTTTTTCAAATGGCATCAAATCCATTGAACACAATGCCATTGTGAAGCTAGTAGGCTTGTTGTGGAGAATCTATGAGTAAGTTCATTGGCTACAAGAGGAGATTTTTGTTAAAACTGTGCTTGACAATTATGCCTTCCCTTTCTCTCTGTCTCTCTCTCTCTCAGAGCACTATGTCCTTCAAACTTGCCTGGCTCCTTATCTATTCCTACATACAGCAGACTTGAGCCAGAATTGTATCCAGAAACGACAACTGTGGGTTTTCCCCCCTCAGATATATGAACATGTACAATTGGAGGATGAGTATATACAAATGCAGGCTGGGGAGGCCCTCTTGCCAATTCATCTCCCTAATAGCAAACTCTGGTTAGAAAGCAGGTCAGTAGCACAAAGGCTCACGCTCAGCAGCAAGTCTTCATTCATGCTCAGGGAGCATTTTTTTCATGGTCTATGTCTCATTCCCAGCATGAAATAGAGTTCTGAAGCCCAGATATTCACAGACTCCTGACCTTTGTCCTAATAACATTCTATTTTCCACATCAAGGGCTTAGCTTTCAGCTTCTAATCTTGCTACACCATCATATCATTATGGATGGTTACGAGGGCCGAAGGTGACTACTGCCATTTATTCAAATAAACTATCAACCATACTTTTCCTACAGAAATAGAGAAGGCTCAGAAAAAGGACTCAAGGTGTCTAAAGCCCATCCAACCCTCCCTTTCTCCAACTCAGAATCATTTTTCATTACTGGGAGCTACTCTGCTATGGAGAATAGATGCAGTTTGAACCCTGGCAAGGGGGACGGGGACTGATGACAAAAATCATCAGCCACTAAACTGTGCTGATAAAGGCAGGATTACAGTAGGTGTCCATTATCCTGGAGTAGGATGCTAGTTGAACAAAAGAGTCATAGAAACCAGAAGAATGGGGATCGCTGCACTGGGGAGACCCCAGACGTGTTTTGCTTCAGACATCTTCATGAACAAGCAGAGGCTGGGTGGATGAGGCGCTGCTGCCCACGGAATTGATCCGCACAGAATGGTCCACCACCACGTTCTCCTGGTTGGGGCTCCAGTTTGCTAAGTTGGAATAAATCTGAGGAAAACAAGTCCATAGTCAATATAGTATTCCCCACACTGAGCACAGTGATGAACAGGGCACATTTGTAGCTTCAGAATCACAAATAACTTGACAAAGACTATTAAACAAAGAAAGTTGAAAGAACTTCACAGTCCCAAACCAAATCAGGTAAACAAAAGAAAATGTCACTTTTGCTTTACCCCTCATTCTCCCCAAGGTCCAATTTTGTGGGAAGTAATGGCCCAAAAAGAAAAAAAAAAAAGTGCTTTTTCTGTTAGGACACTTCTAGAAACAGGAATTACCTAATCTCTTTAAAAGCTTTATAAATCTAAGAGGCTGACTACAACCCAGCAGCCCATGTAACTTGCTGAGAAATCAGTGGCCCTTCCATGGGTCTTCCACTGAGAATCAAGCACTTGGGCAGAAAATGCTGTTTCATTTGAAATATGTCTTGACACCCAGAAGAGCAAGCTTTAACCCAAAAGTACCAGTGGTATAACACTTAGAAAAGAGAGCTCCAAGCACACAATCCAGAAAGAAAGCAACTTAAAAAATCTGAGTCAAATTAAGGAGGCATCTTTCTTAAAAGAGGAAGAAAGAATAGATTTGGGTTTTGAATTCCTCCCTCCCCAAATCACTGGGAGGCATCTCACAACTTCAAACAACTCTTCATTCTT
The DNA here is from genome assembly GCF_021234165.1 of Pteronotus mesoamericanus. Lineage (NCBI taxonomy): Eukaryota > Metazoa > Chordata > Mammalia > Chiroptera > Mormoopidae > Pteronotus > Pteronotus mesoamericanus. Next base: position 32,543,708 of record NW_026555234.1, on the reverse strand, counting down.
CATGGCCTGTGGGCATGGCAGCTCTCTGCCATTTTCCGGCTATGCTTGTTTGAGCAGAAGGCTTATTTCACTGCAGTCATAGGCTGTCTTTTCTATGCTTTTATTCTAGTTCACATCACCCCAACCCTCCAAAAGCTGAACGGCCCTGACATGTGAGAGAACCTATGCCGACCCCATGACCAGCATTTGGGGTGGGGAAGGAAATGTCGCAAATCCTTATGGAAACTTCTACTTCCACCCTTCTGAGTGTGAAGCCCTCCGCTCTCTTCCCCCTTCATCTCACATCCTTCTATGGCTCAGAAGAGAGGTTTTGGGCAGAACGAACTTGTTTCCTTTGCTTTACTGTCCCACCCAAAGTCCAATTTACAGCCTAAGCCAAGGAGAGAAGGGATGGGGAAGGTAGTGCCCACCCCCAGAGCCTGAGAAGAAGGACACACCTGAGACAGAAAGAAGGGAGATGCTGGGCCCGGCCAGCGGTACTCACATGATTGCTGCTCTCTGAAATCTGCTTCTCAATCAGCTGAACGATCTGCTTGAATGTCGGCCTTTTTAGGGGATCAGCGTCCCAGCAAGTCTTCATTATGTCATACCTGCAAAACAAGGGCCGCGTTCCATCACTCCTCAATGCGTTTCACCAGTCCTCAGGTGCATGCCGTGCAATGATTCCAAAAATAATTCCAGGGCTAGGCAACTGGACATTCTGAATGGCATGCTCTATGTATGAAATGCTGCTGAAACCTTTTGTGCACGTGGTGACAAGAGATTAGGAAAATAAGCTACAGAAATGACATTCGACTAGGGTCCTAAACAGGAACCAGGTGACATTTCAAACTGGCCTACTCGAAAACCCTCAACATCTGGGCTTCTGTCTTTAAAACGAAAAATAAAAGGGGAAACATAAGCTGAAGGAAAACATCTTGGCCCTTACATTTCAGCAGGTGCGTGCTCGGGGCTCAGCATTCGGAAGCCTTCCTTAATCATCTTGTAGAATTTAGAATCGACTGGCATTCCTGGGTAGGGGCTGCTTCCTGAGGCACAAATGGTTTGGAAATCAGTGTTAGTCATAAGAAAGCAGGACACTGATAAAACCTTAAGAAGATGCTCTGAGCTTATGAGGGTGTTTTTGGCAAGGACCATTTTACCTAAAGAGAAGAGCTCCCACAGAAAAATCCCGTAGGACCAGACATCACTTTCAAATGTGTACACACAGTTGAATATGCTTTCAGGTGCCATCCACTTCACAGGTAGCCGAGCCTGTCATGGAAGCACAATGTTAATTAAGGAGCTCCAAAAAACTGAATAGAGTATGTTCCTCTAGATGTAGCTCCATCTGAGAGGTGGAGGTGAGAGCCTACCTGTCCTCTCACAAAAGCCTTTTATCTATATGACTTCAGATGAATCCCAACTACCTCCAAAATAGGCAGCACACAAGTATACTATCCTTATTTTCAAGATGTGGACACTGAGTTGCTACAGCACAAGCATCAGAGACAGACAGACATAGGCTCTAATTCTGACTCCACCATCGGCCTTGAGTGACACAGGCTTGTCAGTTACCACTGAGTATGTTTTCCCCTTTTCCTTTAATACTAGAAACATGGCTTCCCCACAATAAGAACTGCATTTCCCAGCTCCTTTGTAGTGTGGTATAGTCATGTGACTCAGTTTTTGCAAGTAAGTTACAAGTGTTGTAGGGAAGCTTTAGGAAAGCCTCTTTAAAATACAGTTGGCATGTGCCTTTGCCCTCTCGCCTCTTGTCCTGCCTTCTGGATGTGGTGGCCTCACTAGCAGTGGCCATCTCGGACCATGAAGATTAGGACTACACCCAGGGATGGTAAAAAACAGAAAGGGGAAAGATTTGGTCCCTGAGCACTTCATGGAGCCCCTACAATAGGCCTGGCCTGCTACTCCTATACTTCTTTTTTTCTTCTTTTGGGTTTTCTATCATATACAACGAAAATTATCCCTAACTAATACATTGGGAAAGGTCACTTAAAAATCTATAGCTAAGCCTCTGTATTTTCTTCTATAAAACAAAACTAATACTTCAAGTTACATGAGCTGTTTTATGGGTTAAATGAGATAATGAGGGTCAATATGCTTAGCACAGTCCTGCCCGACTCACTAATACCTGAGAAATAGTGTGGCATAAGCAAGCACTCAGTACGCAGTGGGGGTCTATGACGACTGACTATTCCAGGGAGGTGAGTAGCGGACTCAGGGCTTACATTCAACAGCTGAATTTCACATCCTGAATCCTTTCTACTAAAATCGAGCCAAACTTTGCATGACTATTCCTCCTAAAGATGTTCTGGATTCCTGGATCTTAATGTACCACAGAAAACTAAAATCAATCCTTCCCTTAATCCATTTAGAATCGAAAACTAAGACTTTTTTTTATAGTCTTAAAGTTATTTTAGCCTATAGGGAAAAAAATGTCCTTCCAATTATCCTCCCTGACCCTGAGATTTTGTGCTAAAGCTCCTATAGGGGCTCTCAACCTGAGGTCTACAGGTATTTTGAATTCAGGCACCTGTGAAGGTAGAAGGGAAGAAATGATATTCCAGCTCACACTAACTTCAGAATGAAGTTTAGTATTTCCTTAAATTCTGAACAAAGGCAATTAAACACAGTAGTCTGAGCAGTACCTGTGACTTTGTCACCAAAGTAATCACAACTATCTTCATCATAGTACAGTGCTTACATTCACCGTCACTTTGAAATTACAGCAGTTTTTAGACCCACAGCTATAGCATGTAATTCTGTGTAACAAAGCACATCTATTGCCATATCACAAATTTACTTTTTAATATTTTGATAACTGTATTTCAATTTCACTGCACTCTTAATTATCCTACTTATTTTATTTTGTACATTTAAAACAGTGCTTCTGACAAAAGATCCACAGGATTTGCCAGACTAAGAAAGAGACCATGGCACAAAAATGACTAAGAACCCATGTAAAAATGGAAGGACTTTCAGAGAAATTGACACAACAAGGAGATCTTGGGGCAGTAACAAGCTATATGAGGTTTACATCCTTTTTTTAACTTGTCCATAAATTTTCCTTACTCAGTAGCCCAGTGAAAGTGACATCTGAGATCAGTTAGTTCAACTAACTTGAGGTGGAGTCCACAATAGGGAAGCCTAGTAGGAACTAATCCATCCTTGTTAATTCCAACCAAGGTCACTAACCAATAACAAGCTATTAATGAACTGCAGCATAATCATTGTCATGATTATGGATATTTCACATAAGACAGCTATAAAGAATAGTCAGAATAAGTGCCATATAATTATTAGCTACAATGTGCCTGGCTCTATTCTAAAGACTTTGCATATATTAATTGATTTAGTCATCATTACATCTTTATGGTGCAACTGACAGTATTATTCCCAAAAGGAGAAAAACCACCATTCAGAAGTGTTGGATAATTCTTGCCAAGTATTACACAGCCACTAGATGGTGGAGCCAGATTCGAGCTTGGCGAGACTGGGTCCAGAAGCTGCTACCTTCTTCCTTTTGTCACTATTCAGAGGACTAAACAACAACCTTACATTCTTCCTTCCAACAGTGCATGAGGAGGAAAAGAACATAATTTTATTAATGGTCCTAATCATGAAATCTAGCTGCAGAGGAGATTTATTAGAAATGCATGCTTTGATAAGGAAGGTCAACTGACAATGTTTCTACAAAGCCAAGTCAAATACAGCCAACCCATAGAGATGCCATAGTGACGAAGAAGAAAGTATTACCTTATCATAAGGGGCACAAAGAGCTACCTCCAGGAATAAATCTGGACTACAGAAATGGGCCTGGGAAAATCATGTAGAAGACTATATATACAGGACTTCCCATATTAATGGGGGACTGTTCTGGAAATCATGAACTCTATCAACCTCTACAAACCCATTTCATCTCAGACAAACATCACTAAAATGTACTACAACTCTTCAAATGTGAAGACATTGCATTCTACTCTCAAGAGTTTATGATACAATGAAAACTGGCAATGAAATAAAGCACTTTGAAATAAGATCACCATGTTCTATAAACCGAATATAACTTACGAACCTATTTAGTAAGCTCTCTATTGATTGTAAGAGCCAACATTCTGTCTACCTCTTTCTGAACATTATCTTAGATTTTAATCTTTTTCACATGGCCTGTCAATCTCAAAATAAAATTCTCCCGCTGTGACCTTCAAGTTCACATTTGTTTCACTGGAGCAAAATCGAATTCATTGCTATTCGCTGGTTCTAATGAAAACTAAGGCTATTTCTGTTTCCTTCACATGTCCCATAATTACACAATTAGAATTAGGAATTCTATTATCGGAATGTTAGTTGTAGTAATGTTCAGCATAGCATGCAAATTTTGCTGAAGTACACTTAATTTGACTGCTAAAATGCATGGTATCTCAAAGGTAGGATTTGCATTATGAAAATCATAAAAAACAGTTCTTATGAAAACTTGAAACTAAAACCCTTCACTGGACTGTCAAGGTACTCACGTTTCCTTTGACCACATAATTAGAGTCATTCTTGATGTCTCTGGCTAGACCAAAATCACAAATCTTTGTAATTCGACCATGAGTAAGGAGGATATTTCTGGCTGCCAAGTCTCTGTGAATACACTATCAGAAGAGAGGGAGAAAAAGCCATTTAACTTTATTTTAAACCTTTAAAGAGTGAAAACTATGTTTAATACTATAATGCTGCTTATGTTGTACAAATCCAATACTTTTGCTTTACATTTCAATTATTTGGTGCACCAAAAACAAGTATCTAAATTATGCCTTGAATGATGCTCCAGATTTGTGTTTCACATCGTTAGGACCTTAATTACTATAATCACTTTCCTAAACCAACTTGAATAAATGCTTTCTTGGGACTGCTTTCATTCATAGGAAAATACATTAAATAGCTGTATCATATTTTTTACACTGAAAACTCATTTTGCATGCTTCTCTGTAAATGTGCTTTTATAGAATTTCTAAAAGGTCTTTGGAACTTCAACTTGACACTTTCCAAGGACACAGGGAAGAAGCTCTTTATTTCAGCCATCCTGTATCCCTCTTTTAGTTTGGTAATTGTTTGTAAATGTCGCCCATGACACATAAGAGTTGGCTCTGTGACCTTTTCCTATTTTGTTCATCCTACTTCCTCAGGAATTCCTTTTACCCGTCCTGAGATCATGTTCCCTGTTTTGGTTCCATCATTCCCTTCCCATCCCCATTCTTTTCCCAAATGTTTATTATTCTCTCTGATCCCTAATTCCCCCAACACTTTATAAACCATACAAGCAATATTAGTAGTCCAACTTTAATGAAACCCAAGTATATGCCTCCCCAAGCACTGCAGCTATATGAGGTACTCTTTCCTTTTGCTGATAAAATAATTACCTATTTCCTAACAGCTTCTATATCCTAAAAGCCAAAAGGTATAAATGAATTCATTGCATATAAAAGTATTCATAGAAAGCTCATTTAGACAGGATTGAACTTTAAAGCTTATAAATGAGAACAGGAATTCCAACGAGACAGCAGTTGGAATATAAAGAAACTAAATTTCCTCTGCTTTTGGTTACCACACTTTAAAATGACACTCTGCATTCTAACTATGGCTCTAAAATGCTTCATTCTGGTGAAAAAAGATTCTTCTAAAAATCACTCCCACTTACATTCTTTGAGGCCAGGAAGGCCATGCCCTTTGCCACCTGGTAAGAAAAGCTCAACAAGTCTTCCAGGTCCAGGGCCAACTCGTCATCTTCCATGATGGCGGGAGTCACATCTCTTTCTATGTACGAGCCTGTTGAGAGAAGGATTTTGTTATCAATGAACATCTTAAAGGTGAAGAAAACAAAAGACAGTGAGTGACATCAATAACAAAGGCTGGTAAAGAACGAACCGATGCGAACTTACAGGCCAATGACCTCCCCCAGTGTTGAGGACAGGTAGATGTTGAGTCACAAACTAATATTCACAATCCTGGGCTAGGTTATAAAACCTTTACAGGAGAAGGATAGTGGATTCATATAAAAATCTCCTATTTTTGATATGCAAAATAAATATTTGAAATAATCATATATGCAAAATGCATATTTAATATGCATATATTTTCACAGATGCATTACGATGCTTAGATACAATAACCCATGCTCTGACTCTGAACACCCCCTGGGAACCCTTAACTGCCACTGACCACTATTGCCATTGCCATTGAACCCTACTATACAGGAAAACTGGTCACTACGAGGAAGAGTGTTATATTCTATGGTGGTATATGAGGACTCCTCTAAATAAAGTTGATTTATCGCTTGATGGGTACCTACCTATTCTTGCTGATCTCCTTTTGTCTGCCTTGGTTGGTACGACATAAGAAACTCCGGGTTTCATGTCCATGTACTCATTAGTACTATCATTACTGCGAGAGAGAAAACATCCATGAGACCATGATTGAATAAAATGGGAAATGGGGGAAGCACCGTAGGGGTGGGCTCTATCTCCCCATCCCCTTTTACATAAGAGGCTGATTTTATTCAAAGAAAATATTGCCAAGTTTGAATGAAGAAAATCTTCCTCCGTAAGAGATGAATTTTTAACATTCAACCTTAGGGTCCAATCCCCAGGAATGAGAGGGGTTTTTTTTCTGTTCTTGAGAGACAAGACTCAGGTTAGAAATGTTCCATCTCTTGACACTAGAGATTTAATGGAAAACAGAGCCCAAAAGCATTATCCCACATTACTTCAAACTCTGTAAATTAGCCCCAAGAGACAGGATGAAAGAGACAAAGAACCAGAGTTCCTGAGATGTGTTATGGGGAGAAGACAGAGATCATTAACATACAGCAACTGATGGAAAAAGGTTTAAAAAAAACAAGTTTGGTTCAGATGAACACCAATAATTTGGATGATTTTCTGAACCATCTGGACCTCTTGAATCTGCAACATTTGGCTGGAGAGTCTTCAAGATTTCTAGTACTTCCTGCTTGTGATTAGCATAGAAACACCATGACAACTATCTCCTTCGGAGTGTGTGGATGGTTCCAGTCCCATATGGGATCCCAAAGCACAAAGAACACCACACAGGACTGAACAATTTAGGCCACTATTTCAGAAAGTAAAAAATACATGTGAGACCAAGGCTTTAGAAATAAGGCAAAGTGGCTCATTTGTTCATATAAAGAACATATGCTCTGGAGAAACTAACAAAAGGTGGCTGGTACTGTGTTTTACTACCACTTGACAGTACTCGAGTTTATAGGATTAGAAAAAATTAAAAAGCTTCACCTGGGGTTTAAAATTTTAACCAGAGATACAAAAAGGGGCTTTAAGAGGTAACTGTCCATCAGTAACATTTACTGAGGCCTCCTTAAGGGCCTAAAGTTAAGAGATTAGGAGACCAAGTCTTCCCATCTCAAAATGTAGGGAATACAGTGAATAAAGAGAAGAGAAAAAGCCCACCACACAACTACAGAAATATAAAGTATAAGGGATGGGGCTTGAGAGCTATGATTTCTGTTGGGCTGAGTGAATCTAGGAAATCTGTTTTACTGGTGGATCTTAACAACATTTGGAAAAAAGAGGCAAGGCTTAGCAGAGATTTCTATTCAAGTTGTAAACCACAAATTCTCCTTAAAGGAACTTGAAGCTCTTTACACATTATTTAAATTCAGAATGCTATCAATGATGAAAGAGATGAAAATAAGGTGCAGAATTTCTTAAAATATGCTACAGTAGTTGCGCCTTTTTATAGCATAATGAGTTTTTTTAAAAGGGTAAAGTATATAGAAATAATTTAGAGGTAGATGGCAAGAAACCTACATGCAGAGTTATGTTCAGAGCTTTCTGCCATTCTGTTAAAAGTTTTAAAGGAATGTACTGTGACAACTTGACAAGCTTTCGCATTTTCCCTATAAACAGTGTCTCGCTGTAAAGATGCATATAGAAGCAGGCTCTACAGTATAAATGGAATGACACTCAAGAGCAGAACCATGACAAGGGAAACAGGTATCTAGTTCTCACAGTTGGACAGAACAAATGTTTAGGAAAAAACTAAGTATGCATTAAAAAAAAAAAAAGAGCAAAAATCTAAGTTTAACACTACCTGAATCTTTAAAAACACTATTGGAACTTCGTGAACTGTTAATCACATTTAAATGATTTAATAATTCTGATTTTGCACCTCAAAGTACCTCAGTTCATTTTTTTTTTAAAGAATCAGTCTTAATTGCAAACCCTTATGACCCCAGAGCTGCCTGTCAACAGCTGACTATTTAGGGAAATCAGTCTTACCAGGAAGACTCCTTTGAATGCAGAAGGTTCTTATATAGTGCTGCTTCTGCGTGATCTTCTTGCTTTGAGCAAATAAATGAATCACGTTTTCTCCTCAAAAAATTCAAAAGATCACCATAGCAACAATATTCTGTAATGACCAGGGTGGGCCCTATATGCATATGCAAAAAAGTTAGAAAGAACTAGTCGAGATATACAGACAAACCCTGACTCCCATAAAAATACCACAGGTTCATCCAGGTCAGTAACATTCAGTTTCAATAGATAAGCCTACTGGGTACCAACACAATCCTATCTATTAACACTGCTCATCAAAAAGCAGCATTATGTGGATAAAACCAAACATACCAGCCCCTTTTTACCTAAATTTCTGAGTGGTTAGGGGCCAGGTATGACTGCTGGTTATACTATTATCAAACTTCCTACGTGAATCCTTGGATTCACTTCTGCTCACACACAGTGGGGCTCATGAGGGCGCACAGTGAAGCATAACAGAAAAACCAATGTCATGGAAAGCGGGCTGAGACCCGTCAGAAAATGGGGGAGACCTGGAATGACAGGGCATTACCTGTGCTCTGAGCACTCTAAGTCAAACATTTTCTTGGTGTTGTGAATGCCTAAAACTGCAGCTCTGAAGTTAACAGGCACCTAATTAACTTGGGCAGAAATTTCTCATGAACTATTCATGATGTGGTGAAGCGACATTTATGGGGACTGTTTTAAGAAATTATATAAAGTTGTCAACTTGACCGTGGAGCTCTCCAGATCTCAAGGAACAGCTTCTTTCACATGGCTTTGTTCCTTTAGACCAAAACGAAATTCCCGATGGGAGGCTCAACGGATGCTTCAGGATTAGAAATTTATTTTTAACAAAAGTGAAGTGCTTGCCTCACTTGGTGCATATTTGAGAGCTGGTAGGCTTAAAGGCCTACTTTTAATTATGGTATGCAAATGACTATTAACCCTTTAGGGACTTCATCCAGCAAAATATAAAGCCTGCGAGATAAAAGTAAAAGTTTTCTGGACAGATAAGATATTCTCCAGATATTCAAGAGGTCAATGTTTTTGACGTGACATATAATATAGCACAGTAACTAAAGTATGTCCTGGACTGTCCCACCCCATGATGATAAAACTAAGATATTCATTTTTCAGAACAATAATGGGTGGGGGTTGGAGAATCTAGCAAGAAGTAACAATGACCTGGGTAAAAATCTTGCAAGGAACTTATTAGTCGAGCACTGTCAAAATCATATCAAAATTTCCCCCCTTTTGATAATTAGTTGGCTTTACCTCCAATGGTGCATGCTCCAAGAAGATTCACAATATTCATATGATTACCGAGGTAACTCAAGACTTTGAGTTCAGACATTAGGGCTTCTCGTTCTGTTAAATGGGCACTCGCTAAAATTAGAAACATCTTATTTTAGCAAAAAAAAAAATTTTGTTTTTGGCAAACTGCTGTTGGGCACATGCAGTAGCCTGAAGAAACTTACGTTTGAGCATCTTTACAGCAACAGTCATGGCTGCATCCGACTTAATTAAGCCATAAGCTGTGGCCTCAACAACCTTCCCGAAGGCACCAGCCCCCAAGGTTTTCCCTGCAGAAAGAAGACGACAGAGTGAATGGTGGTGGAGGAACCAAAGGACCACTGTGTAATTTTAACAGCAGCAAAGGAATTAAGGACAAATTTGTCTATATATATTTCCTTATAATGAGCTTTATGCCAAATCTATCAAAGATGGTGACATTTCACAGAAAACACTTATTGTTACAGGTGGAATAAAACAAAGGAAGCTATTGAGGTTCCCTAAAGTCATTGTTATGTGTACACAAAAAGGTTCCTTGAAAAGTCCCTGCATCATACTGACCAAAGCTTAGCCTGTTTCTGGGAAACTCCCATTTGTGATCATAAGGAAGCTGCGTTGGGTCTATGTAAACATAATTGTTCCCATTTATCTCCTCAACAACCTTCCACTGTACTTCATACATGGGTTTCTGGTGGGGGGAGAAAGGGAAAGATATATTATCTTTTGATGATCAATGTTTCAATCATTAGAGTGCTCAGAACACAGAACAAATAGATGGTTACCTGTAAATATTTGTAGGTCAGAATCATCACAATAATGCACATTATACCGGCTGCAATCACAAAACCAATCAGCAAAGGCGTGAAGAGGGTGTGGGAATGGATTTGCTCTGAAACTGAAGAGGAACATGGAATCACAACCTACCAGCAGGACTGGGTCTTTGCTATAGCCATCTAACTCCAAACCGCCCACCTCCCATCATATAGCCCACGGCAGCATTCACAGCCAGTGCATGTCAACTGCTTGCTTTGGTTATGATCTTACTCTTGTTATTCAAAGAAATCTTTTTAAATAACTTTGAGCCAAATCGTAGGGAAGAGAGCGGGAGATGTCCATAGCACAAAAATAATTTTATGCCATTTGTCAATGGAAAGCAACATCTGAATGAACTTTGTACTTCAACCAAATTCCTTCCTTTGACAGCTTTTAAGACATTTTCTTTATGGATGGTTTCTATTTTTCTATTTTCTTCTTTAAGTGTCCCTGTATTTTCCAAATTTTTTTGCATTGAGCATGAATCTTTCCCACAACTGAGAAAAACATTTTTAAAGTGTTCTTTTTATTGCCCCGTCGGAAAAAAATCTATGATGAAGAACAATGTAAGACTCTTCCCCTCATTACTCAAAAACTGAAAATACCCCCACTTTTGGCACTCGTCTTTGCCAACTCAGGAAAAACAAAAACTGAGCCCTAAGAATGTAGGTGCTCCGTTCTTTGTCTTCCAATGTCATACCATTCATCAATGTGTCCACAAGGATCATTTAACTTCTGTTAAGAGAGCTAGTCACTCATGAATCAAATTTTAGAGATGTTAAAGAAATAGCTCACTAACATGACTTCGTAAAAAGCAGTGTTAACTTGCTGACATAGTGTCTGGTAATATGTTAAAATAATTGATTTTAAATGGAATTTAGGTTTTTAAACTTCCCTAATTCTGTTTGGATATAAGGTAAATATATCCCCCTATTTTCCTTCTCTTCCCATTTTGAATAAAACAATTGGAAATATACAATTTATTATATATACATGTGTGCATGCATGCATGCATACATACATACATACATGGACACATGTACAAAATATATATAGTGCATGGTTAGAATTACTGCATATGTTATATTAACAGACTAGTAGAGAATGAAAGTGAGTTTGATGACAGGACAGTGCAATGTAGATATTACCAGAAATGACATGGCCAATGATGGGATGGACTTAAAATCATGACTGATATGGTAGCAGAGCCTAAGCATCCCCTTAAATTGGATTAAAAAGAAATATACCTTTGCTGTTACCTTTAAATGCAAAGTTAAAAAAGGCAGAACTCTTGCCCACATCATTGTAAGCCCTACACTCGACCGTGCCGTTGAGCTTGAATGCACTGTAATCAATGGAACTTTGAATCACTAGCTTTCCAAATGGCGACACAGAAGAGTTCTGTATCTGCACGTCCACCGGCCCGATGGGAACGGAACATCTAGGAGGAAGCAAACAACAGCCCAGACTTACTCCAGGAAAATCCACTGCTCAAACACCCTGGGGATAATTGACCTTTCCTTTCACAGCCAGGGGCCTCTGACAACAAAGGATCATTTCTATGGCCCAGGGAGTGGGAAAGCACTGTGGGAGAGAAGACGGAGGTGTGGTTTTGGAGGTGTGGTTTTGGAGTACCGCATGGGTTTGAATCCTGACTCAAACACCTATTCGGCTTATTTCTGATCAGCTACTTCAAAATCTTCAAGGCTCAGTTCCTACAGCTGTAAAATTGGAATAAGATGACCCATCTTGGAGAGTTAAATGGTTAGAAATGACCTAAATATCCTTAAAGAAACTAATAGTGAAAGGATGTACGAAGGGCTGAAAAGGAAAAGCATTGAGGAACAAAGCATTGTCTCAACAAGGATCACCACAGGTGACCCCAAAACCCCAGTAGAGGGGACCCTACAACCACAGGGTCCCTGGAGGCAGGTACAGGTTATCCTGTCAGGTTGCCCTCCAGGTAGCAAAGACCCTGTATAGAGCCAGACCCTGATGACTCCATTTAAATTATCCCTCCCACCCTGCCCCCATACGCCTAGCAGTCGTCTGTTGCTTGCCTTGCTTTATTTTCCTCCTTCCCACTGAACACCTGCCTACGTTATTTGTGTATTTCATCTTTTGTCCATCTGTACCCATTAGAATAGGAACTGATAAAGGTGGGACTCAGGTGTGTTTCATTCACTAGACCAGTGTCTGGCATACAGTTGGTGCTCTATAAATATTTGTTGAATGCCTGACTGTAATTACTGGGTTGCTTCCACTGCGAGTAGACTTGCTAGGGGTCTTGAACCATCCCTATTATTCCTCATAGAAAACACTCCACTAACACTCAGCTGAAAACAACAATCCTATATAACCTCTTTCAACTTGTGATAAAAAGGTCTATTCAATGAAAAATAAAATTTCTACTATTATCCTGACTATTCCATAGTGATGTTACACCAAGCTTTTAAAGCCTGAGCATAAAATACCAACTGATGGATAAAAACAGCAACGTTGACCCCATTTTCATCTTCAGGTAATATGAAAGGACAATTTAAGGCTTTAACGTGGATTCTCAGGGAGAGGAAGCTCAATGCCAGATGTGCTCTGCTCAGGAGCTGGGCACCTAATCAAGGAGAAAACCGTCTTAAAACACGTAGCTTACAAACACCATATGTATGCTGTAACTGCACGATCATTACTTTTTGGTAACTTGGCAATTAACTTCTGAGGTACTATTTTTCATGATAACTACAACCACATTTCCCACACATATTACCTCCTGTGTATAGAATGGAAATCTAATTACTCTGCCCTGGAAAATTGCTTTATCTACCTGCGGGCTAGAAATTGCATGATAAATCCAAAAAGATAACCACCAAAATAGAGAAGTCACTCAGTAATCATTTTTCAGCAAACAAAATTAATGCCTACCAAGAAAAATATAGCAATTATGCCATCTCAAAAACCACGTGCACAGAAAAAAAATAACCATCAAAATAAAGCTTTTGGGGGAAAAAAATCTGAAAACAGTTGAAATTCAACTGAATTGCAGTCCTTCCTTCCCTTCTGCATGTTCTAAAATCATCACCTCACCTCTGCTCAGATCCTGGACAAAAATACCAGTCTATCGTGGGCTCTGGGAATCCCGCTGCCACGCACTGGAGCATGCCATTCATGAGCCCCTCAAGAGTCAAGATTTCTGGTTTTGCTGCAAGAAAAGACAAATAGCCATGTGTCAGACTGCTGGAGAACCTCACCAAGATTTACTCCACTCTTTTAGAATCCATAGAACCTTCTTGAGGCTAAAGAAGGACCTTAGGGAACATGTTATTCACGGGGAGAATCCGAACCATGAATGGAAGGTACAGGGAGGGGGTTGCAAAGGTCAGGCCAGGAAAGGCTTGCACAGTTCAAGTTGCCCAGCCCCAGCAAGGACTATCCACCCTGCATACACGGGGGTCTCCAAGGACTCCCTGCTCTAGGGATGGTGGAAGCAGAGAGCACAGGACCACCTGGCAGGGTTTCTGTTTTCAGTGAGTGGATATTTGAAAGACTGTTTCTAATCAAGACATTACCACTCCAAATTATTTTATTTTAAGATTTTATTTATTTATTTTTAGAGAGGGGAAGGGAGGGAGAAAAAGGGAGAGAAGTGTCAATGTGTGGTTGCCTCTCGAGAGCCCCCTACCAGGGACCTGGCCCGCAACCCAGGCATGTGTCCTGACTGGGATTTGAACTGATGACCCATTGGTTTGCAGTCTGGCGCTCAATCCACTGAGCCACACCAGCCAGGGCTCCTAATTATTTTAAAAGTGACAATTCTGTTGAAAGGATTCCTGAAATCAGGATTTCCAGTTATTGTGGAGACTAAAATGGAGGAATACAAGGAAAGAGAGGCGCCCCCGCAATAATTCCCTCTTTTTTTAGGGGAGTAGATGAAAGGTGGTACAGATAAATAGCTGAATCACCCTATTCACAGAAAACCCAAAACATAGGAGCAAAATACAAAATGGGCTTTTAACTCCAAATTTTTATTTCAAATGCAAAATACAGAAAGAAAATTAGAGGAGTCTTTATTCATACATATTATCTAAACTTGAGTACAATCACCAAAAAAGTAAATTATATCAGCAGGAATGCTCTAATTTGACGTTTCTGTGTAACTACAATAATCAACTGGTATTCAATCAAGGGTGCCCTAAAGCACTGAAAATTCCTGAGATTATTTCTAAAGGGGAAGGAAACGAACTTACATTTGCTTGTCCTATTAATAATATGTTTGAAGGATTTTAACCCCTTGAGAATGAGTAAGATAAACTGTAAATGGTGATGTGCTCACTCTGGATCCTCGGAGCAACACTGAGGACCCAAGCCTGAGCAGAGAACTTGGGAGCACCGGCCCTCGCCAGTTCTGTGCCCGCCACCCAGCCTCCTCACATGTAAAACGAGGTCAGTGACAGTACCCACTGCATAAGGATGTTGTGAGAATTAAATGAGATGGAACACAGGAGTGAGTAAAAAGAAATGAATGAAAAACTAAGAACAATCTGCAGAAATGAAACGATTACTAATGATTCAGTTAGTCTTTCCTGTTCAGAGTGCCAACCCTCCTTGGTTAATCAAGTCTGCTACCAATTAA
Organism: Pteronotus mesoamericanus; assembly: GCF_021234165.1. Lineage (NCBI taxonomy): Eukaryota > Metazoa > Chordata > Mammalia > Chiroptera > Mormoopidae > Pteronotus > Pteronotus mesoamericanus. The sequence goes on along the minus strand of NW_026555234.1, from coordinate 32,528,660 downwards.
GTTCACTATATTTGCCACTCTAAATATTCTCTTCCATGATCTAAAAATTGCTTAAGATAGTGTGAAATTGTGTTATGTGTCTTAATCTGATAAATTTGGAATTTGACATCAATTACGTTGCAACTGATAGGAAAACTATATGTGGTAAGAAAGACTGACAGATCAGAAGCTTAGGAAGCTTATTTTCTCAAAGGAAGGTAACATTGATAAATGACATCTTTGTAGAACAACCTCTCAGCACCTCACCTCCTTGCAGGCAAAACAGCTTGGCAGGGATCAGAGTGTCCACATGCATGGCACACCCACCTGTCACTCAACCTGGCTCTGCTGATGGGCTGGCCATTTGGCTAATACACACAAAAGAGCAACCCTCCAAAGCAATCTCAAGGTAGGGCCATCCTTGAGAGTTTGGACCCAATGCCAGCTTTCACAAATAGAGCAAGAAAACGAGCCATCGTCTTGCGAAGGCATCCATCTGGCAAGCTTCATTTAATTATAATGGGCAACTGTGTGATTGAACTGGAAAGTAGGACATAACACAAAAAAGTGGAACTTTAGGAGAGTGCTATTTGCTGGAGACTGCAGGCACCATACGGTGGGTCTCTCTGGACTCAGTTCAAGTGTCACCTCCTTTTCCAAGCCATCCTCAACTCTCTAAAGACAAGGTGGTTGACCCCTCCTGCCTATTCCCGCAGCACTTTAGAGCACCTGATACTCATACAATATCTTGGTCTGCCTCCTCCAACAGACTGTCTGTTCTCAGGGCAGGAAACATGTCTCATTGGTTGTGCCTCTGACCCCTGGTAGAGTCTGACCTGTGGGGGACACACAGCCAGGGCTGTTGAATGATTACACCTCCCCTTCAGGAACAAGTCCTTCAGATTCCAAAGGAATTCAATTAGGATCACAAGAAAGGACCTGGGAAAACAGCCTAATGGCAACTTCCCTGTGTAGGGGCATTATTCCCACTATTTTTGCAAAGGTAAGAAACCCATGCATACACCTGGATGTGTGACTTCTTTTTATACTGAGATTAATGTTGAGAGGGAAGGCTCTACACCACATAGACAGCAAATACAACTAGACAGGACTCAAATGGGAACAAGTTCATAAGACGGATTTCCTCAAACCAACATTCCTTTTGTCACTCATTCTTCCTAATGCCACATGATGAATTTTAGTGGAATTGGCTCAAGAGGGGAAAAAAGGGCCGAAAGGATACTTTCAGATGTTAACAATGGTCCTTGCTGGGTAATAGGGTTATGTATAGTTTCTATTTTATTCTTTTGTTTTTAAAAAGTTATTTTTTAAAAGCTTTGTTTACAATGAACATGTAGCTAATAATGAACCTATAAAACATTTTTTAATTAAAAAAACTGGAACAGCTCAAAATTATATAATCAATCACATTTAGCTTTGATTGTAAGTGTCTCACGGTCCAAGCCTTCCAGCGTGACACCTGGTAGTGGTTACACAACGGCCAGGGCTGGCAGGCCGTGCGGCCCGGCTGGCCTACTTGCTCCCGTGTGCTGGTTAATTAGGCAGGTTTTTCAGCTACTGTCCCAGTCATAACCTGAAGCTAGCAGAGCGGCTTTTGTTCTGTTGGGCCTTAGGTTGGTCAACTAGGCTCAGAAGGTCCTCTAACTTCAGTGTGCATTAAAAATACTAAGAGGTAAAAATGCAGATTCCTGGGCTCCACCACAGAGGTTTAGCAGGTTGAGAATCTCACCTAGCAAAGTGCTTTAAAAGAATACCTTCCAGGGACCCTTGATCAGGCCAGGACTCGGTGAGGCCAGAAAAGCACTTAGAATGCGGAGTTTAAGAAGGCGCCCGTCCTCGAGGTCCTGCAAGTGCAGGGTTGGCACCATAAGCGAGCCCCTCCCTAACTTTTGCATCCTAGGGGCTCTCTTACCTCACCCTAACTCCAGCTCTGTCCCCAGTGTTGGTGATGAGACACCTCATTCCGAACAAGCTACAAGACACAACTGCAGTTTGGACTGTATGTGACAAGTTGTACTATGAAAACATTTAATGCATAAAGAATAAGCGAGGTATAAATCTGATTCCTAAAAATGAAAATATGGGCTAACCTGTATTTTGTAAGTGTCTCAAAGCACTGTGTGAGGCATTAAGTATACATTTTACTTTTAAAGATACATAACTCTCTGCAACCTCCCAGTTAAATCTAAGCTACGGTTTCTTAGATATTCTGCCATCAGCAGGATACCAAATGACATTTTCCCTCGTTCCCCCCAAGTTGGAGGTTTGGCTAAGCCTAAGAGGTGTATAAGTTATGTGTTTCTTGTGGAGATAAAAAGAGCCCCTTTTTTCCTTTCAAAGTGCTGTGAATCTGAGTCATTCTGGTGCCTCCAACAACACTGATCAGCTTTGGAGGCAGATTTCCCAATGCTTATAATTTCTACTGAGAATTTATTGCTAATGCAACTAAAAATCGTAACCATTGATTTACCCCACAGATACGCCACCTTGAAAAATATTCCTTTTCACCACCATCAGGTCCATATGAAAGGCAAGAAAAAAAATGAATGTTAAAGAACGTAGCACAAACAAGAGCTTGCAGGGCTTGGGGGCAGGTACACAGAAACTGGTGGGGAAGCATTTGTGAGTACAGCTCACCTGGTCCTTAACCACGTGACCAACTACCGCTATAAACACACATTAGCCCAACCACCATCATCTGCAAAGAACAGTCTTAAGTATCCAAATAATAGAAGATTAAACAAAAAGGAATCAAAAAATTGAATTGATCAGGTATAACTGATATATAAAATTGTATTAGTATTGGGTATGTAACAACAATTTGGTATTTGTATATAATGCAAAATGACCACTACACCAAGTCTAGTTAACATCCAACACCATACAGAGTTAAAAATTTTTTTTCTTGTGATGAAAACTTTTAAGATCTGTTTTCTTAGCAACTTTCAAATATGCAATACAGTATTAACTTTGGTCACTATGCTGTATATTACATCTTATAACTTATTTATTTTATAACTGGAAGTTTGTTCTTTTAAACCTCCTTCATCCCTTTGCCCACCCTCACCCCCACTCCTGGGAATCACCAATCTATTCTCTGTACCTGAGTGCAATTTGTCTATCCACACACATAGATATGTACATTCCACATGTTTTCTCTGCCTTATTTCATGTAGGATAATGCCCTCAAGGTCCATCCATGTTGTCGCAAGTGGGAAGACTTCATTGTCTCTTATGGTTGAATAATATTCCATTGTATGTATAAACCACCTTTTCTTTATGCATTCATCCACTGACAGACACTTCGGTTGTTTCTGGGATGAATTTGTCTTTCGGATTGTTGATCTACGGGTGTCTAATGGCAATCCAGCAATGCTTTGTAGCAATTTGTCACTATCCAGGTTAGGGTCTGAGTCAAATCTACATCCCTGCCATATTGCCATTATAATAAAGAAATTTAATCCGCTAAAATAGGAGTATAGAACAAACTCAGGTTAACTTTTACTTATAAAAGGAATATTATACTTTTTAAAAAACCCCAGAGTGGGTATTTTGAAAATATTTTGTTTTATACATTCTTAAAGATAGGCAGAAACTGGCAAATGGACACTTGAACAGAAGTTTAACAAAACAAAACTTCAGCTATAATCTCCTGTGTATCTAGCTATCTTAAATAGTGCCTATCATTTTAAATAGTCATTCTCCTAAGGAAGGGATGGTTTAAACGAGTGGGAAGCAAACTTTTCATGTAAAGGGTGGGCCATAGGGCCTCCCTTACAAATAATTCTGCCATCGTAGCCCAAACACAGCCACAGGCATGTGAACAAATACCCATGTCTGTGTTCCAATAAAACTCTACTGACACTGAAATTTTAATTTTATTTTCATGTCTCATACAAATCTGATTATTTTGCAACCATTTGAAAAAAATTCTTAGCTTATGGACCATTCGAAAACAGGCTGCAGACTGACTCTGGCCTTTAGTTTGACAACCCCAGTTCTAAACAGCCATCGGAAGGATCTCCCTATTCAGGGATCATGTTAAAACAAACAAAAATGATGAAATGACTTGAAGAGGGTCTTCCTCAGTCAGAATCACTGCGCAGGAGCACCACGGCCACATGTCACAGACATGGCGGGGGGCGGGGGTAGTGCAGGTACACACATCACAGTGCAACTCTATCAAATGGTGAATTCATGTTGCCGCATAATTCAGAAGTGGGGGAGAGGGGTTATTGACACAATGCCCATGGAAAGATTATGTACCTATTCTTAGATTTACTTAAATTTCCACTAAATTATAGGTGACTCTATAATATATTTGTAAATGAAGGAGGCTAATTTGATGTAAAAACATACTGTGGCTCAACTGGAAAAAAATTTCCCATAGAGCAGAAGTTCCACTCATATAAAAGGGAATACTCATGTGTTGTTTTTTAGAAAAGCAGGTCCCAACTTCAGGGTCAATTCTAGTATAAGATGACACGGTTACATACCTAAACCTGTTTCTCCTGCTTTTCCACCATAAACATGAAGAAAGGCCAAATCACACCAACAAAGGACCTAATGATTTAGACAGTTACCTTGTTCTCTAAGAGGTGTGGCGTATAAACAGATCCTCCAAATTAGCAACGTGCTCTACCAGACCAACTTTCTTATGACCATGGAAGAAAAATAATGATACCAGCACTTGAGGGGGCAAAGGAAGGGGAGGGGGGAGGAGACTGCTTAGTTCACAGCCACATTTCCAAAGTTTTTTCAGAATGGCAGAGAGTCAAACTCTACTTTAAAAGCAGGTTGCTGTGCTATCCCCTTTCCTCCCAATTTAAATGTCTACAGCCGTCCTTGCATCCACAGAGATCCTCTTCATAAGAAGGAGATATTAAAGTGTCAAGTCAGAAACAACACTCATAACACCCAAGCAATTTAAGAACAAAACCTCATACTTCAAGTTCAGGAAAAGAAAATAAAAACAGAGCTCAAATACTGTCAGTTACTGCCAATGAACATGCAAAAATACATATTAATGTAAAAAGACAAGTAGCAATTTTTACATGGATTAACCAACTGCCACCTTAAGAAGACCTGAAAATCATTCCTTAATTTAGAGCAGTCCTGAAAGCCAGCACTGTGCACCTTCCAAGACATATGCCCAAGACACAGTGGTATGAGAGATCATGACAGACGATAACCTTACTGACTTCCAGGCACTTAGGCAAGGCTGCTCATTTGAGATCAAACAAGATAATTATAAATGTTAATCATCAGATGGGTTTCTTCCTCAGACTTAGTTACATCATTTCAGAGTCCCACCTCACACTGCACACTGTCTCAAAACTGCATCAGACATGGGTTAAAGAAATTATGAACTATCTATCCATACAGTGAGATACCAAAATGATGCTGTAGACTTTATGATACGGAAAGATGCCCAAAACACATGTATTATTCAGCACCAAAACACAAGGTTACAAACAAATAGAACCTCATTTCTGTAAAAAATAAAAATTACTTTAATGGTCTGGAAAAATATGTAGTAATACATATTTTAAAACTGGCTTGACTCTTATTTTTGCTTATATTCTAGTTTTTCTAGCCTTCACATAACATGTTATAATAAAAATATTAATTTAAAAACACAACTATAAAAATGTTTGCACCCACCAAGCCATATTCTAGTTACCGTGAAAGTCTTAAAGCAAATTCTTAAAGTCAAGTAAATAAGTCAAAAAGGAGTTCTATGTAGCACTAGCTTTCTTCAGTGGTTAAGAATTCCAGTATTTTAATATAGGAGTGGTTCTAATAGAATCCACCTAAAAGTGGGGGGAGGGGGACAAAAAAAGCAAAGCCTCTCAAGCAAAACTCAATAGATAAGTGTTGGCAGTATGTCTTGAAACTTGCAGCCTCTAATGCAAGCATGGTTTGGACACCCTAATGTTCAGAAGGTCCTATCATCTTCAAACAATGGAAATAGAAAGGCTAAGAGGTTAATAGGTGGGAAAATATTTCTACCTTCTAAAAAGGCAAAGTTCCAGTAACTTCACTCTCATTTCATGAGAACCTGTTAGAGCACAGCCCCAAAGCCTCCACACCACGCAGTCCTTAAAGCCAAACCCACCAATACAGTTTTACCTTGGGGAAAGTGTCACCAGGCTACCATCCAAAAGACCCTGACATTTCTCAATACCTAAACTATGTCATGAGCTATGTTCGCTTACAGGAACGGAAAATGATTTCCAAACAGAGTTGAAAAGGGCTGAAGTAAAGACCAGGTGTCGCTGAGTGCAAAGGCTGAGATGGTGATAGGGCATCGTGTGCAAAAAAGGGCATGTGCAAAAGGGCTGAGTGCAACAGAATAATTAGGCATACCTAAGAGAACCAAATCACTCCACATACAGCCTGTAAATACAGAAGGTCTTTGCCAGCCAAGGAGCATTAGAGCCACGCCCTTACCCTCCTCCATTCCTTAATGAAAAATACGTTTCTGCCCTGCTTTACTGAACTCAGTCTTGTTCTGTTGATATGAAAGGCACTGGGCAGGACCATGGTTTGGGTCTGTGACCTGGAAGGGTCGGTAACAAAAGGTCCCTGAGACCGCCAGCCAGGCGGGTGACCCAGATCACTGGCTGGCAGGCAGTCCAAAGGCATCTCTCTCCATGGCCAGCTTCGTAGGTCAGCCCTCACCTTTGCCAGATGGTGGGCTAGGCATGTGCCTTATTTGCAGGGTGTTAGACTTCCAGGGACTTTTCCCTGGAAGGAGAAGAGTTTAGCCACTCATAACTGAAATCAGTTATGACCAAAGATATATACAGGGCAGCTCAGATTTTGCAAATGTGGTTAAAGGGAAACTTTCTCATCAAGAGGCCTCCTTGGGTGACTTATTACTTTGATTTGGGTATACTGTATGATCTACAAATAATTGCCCACATCAGACAGGATGTTAATTATAAAGTGTAATGATTTAGAAATAATACATTATTTAGCATTTTCTTAAATTGTTTCAACCCCCTGTTAACATTCTGCCATAAACGGAGTGAAATTGGTGACTTTTGAGAGCTAATTTGGTGCAGTTCAGCAGTCATTTGGATATCCAATCTCCTTTAACATTTCATGTGTTCAGTGTAAGCCTGACAATGAAAGGAGGGTCCTTTAGCTCTGTTGGCCTTACTTGTCCTGTCTGCTCACCTGTCAGTACCACCTGAGTACCACAGGCCTCTCCTTCAACTGTCGATTTGTCAGTAAAGGACAGGCCTTTAAGATTGGAGAGAGATCTATTTATAATTTAGATAACCTAGATATATCATTTGCCAAATATCTTAAATTCCTAATACGTATCTGGAAATGCTACCGGATCAAAACTATAACGAGAGATCATTTCATACCTGTTAAAATGTCTATTATCTAAAAACAGGAGATAACGAATGCTGACAAGGATGTAGGGAAACGGGAACACTTGCACACTAATGGTGGGACTGTAGATTGGTACAACCACTATGGAAAACAGTAGGGGGGTTCCTCAAGAAATTAAAAATAGCACTACTGTAGGATCCCACAATCCCACGTGTGGGTATATATCCCAAGGAAACAAAACCATTATCTTGAAGAAATATCGTCTCTCCACTTCTGTGTTCAACGCAGCATTATTCACAATAGCCAAGGTATGGAAATAACCTGTGTCCATCCTTGGATAAATCGGTAGAGAGAATGGGTATATATATACACAATGGAATATTGCTCAGGCTTAAATGAGTAGAAAATCCTGTTTTTTTTTATGATACCATGAATGAAACTGGAGGGCATTATGCTAAGTGAAATAAACCAGATGGAGAAAGACACACTCTGCATGGTGTCACTTTTATGTGGAATCTTTTAAAAATAAATGTTGAACTCGTAGAAACAGAGAAGAAAAGTGGTTGACAGGGGCCAGGGTCCGGGAGAGGGACAGGGAGAGGCTGGCGAAAGGATACAAACCCTCCATTCTAAAAAGCATAAGGCCTGAGGATCTAATGCACAACACGGTGCTTACACATGGTAGTGCACAACTTGAATTTGCTAAGACAGTAGGACTTAAACATACTCACCAAAACACAAAACAACAACATGAAACAAAGTAGGTAAATATGTGAGGTGATGGATGTGTTAATTAACTTGATGGGGGGAATCCTCTCACAATGCAGTATACATAGATCAAATCATTATGCTATACACTCTAAATATATGTTTCATTTGTTAATTATACTTCAATTGAGCTGAGAAAAGAAAGGTTACTGGATCTTCTTAAATTATTCCAAAGCTTTGAAAAACAATTGCCTTATCATATCAATCATAATTTCTTTCCATAATTATGTAAATTATTTCAGGATTCACATGGGATATTTGAAATTATAAGCCAAATTAAACTTATAAAATATTTATATTACTGATTAACATTTCAGTCCACTATAAAGTCTAAGATTTATTTAAGAAATTTTGTGTGGAGCAGGAAAAGGGCCAAGTCAATGAATTAGGGTTAAAATTCACGTTTGGCCTTTTAGTTGTACCTGGATTTGATAAAAAATCTTATTATGTGACATTTATTTCAACGAAAGAAACCATAGGTTACTAAACAAGTATTACAAGCCACCTAAAGAATCTCTGGTGATGCCACTTGGGGATAGTTTCTGAAGCTTTTAGAACTCTATTTTTCTCCCAATTTTGATCTGCAAGAGAAACAAATGGCCAGCCACTTCACCAAAGGAGACACTTTTTTGGAAATAGGAAACTGACTGCTGTATACATCTTTGGTGAGCAATGCAAGAGTAATCCTAGTGATGCCAGTTCAAGTCAAAGTATCATGGATTGTTTTGTTTTTTAATGAAAACTCCTGTAAGTTTAACACTGGAAGTTCTGCTAAAAATAGTAAATATGTTGTAATTCTTTGCCATTACAAACCACCTTTAATGTCACTAAGCCAGCACAGACCCGTGTAAATTATAACGTGGTTAAAGAGGAGAAAGACAGCTTTATTTATATGTTACATATTTGTCCCTTAACACAGACTGACAGAACATGACTTTTTTAAAGTCCTACGTAAGTGTTAAAAAAAAAAAAATCGCTGTCTCCATATACTCAAATGTACACGTGAAATTTTCAAAACAAATGGATTTTGCAACCATCAAGCATTTAACCGCTCAAAATCAAAGATTTTTCATGATCATTTCTCAAAGCCAAATCCATTAAGCAATTATGCATCCACAACACTAATAAAAGTAGCCTGAATTTCTGTACTAACACTACGCACTTATTATTCTGATTTTTATTAATTCTAATTTTTATAGAGGGCAATTTCTTTCATCCTCGAGGCTCAACTTATTTACAGAATAAACCATACAATAGGACCTACATCCGCTAAAAGGTTGTGCCCAAATGGACACCACTGCTCCAATTTTAAATTTTAAAACTACTTTTACCTTTTGATTTTAAATTTTAATACCCAAAATCTTGCCCTATAATAGTATGAGATACTTTTTCATATTTTTCAATCCAAAAAACCAAATCCACAAAAAAATTAGCCAACTAGCCCTGACTGGAGTGGCTCAGTGGATTGGGCATCGTACCGCAAGCCAAAACGTCACCGGCTTGATCCCGTCAGGGCACATGCCTGGGTGGCAGGCCAGGCCCCTGGCTGGGGGCATGCGAGAGGCAAACGATTGAAATTATCGCTAGCATATCGATGTTTCTCTCCCTCTCTTTCTCCCCCATTCCCCTCTTTCTAAAAATAAATAAATAAAATCTTTAAAAAAAAAAAAAGAAGTTAGCTAACTATATTTGTGATGTACAATTGGGAAATATTTCACAACAGGCAAATGTTTTAAGTTTCACATGAAAATGCTACCTCTGTCAAAGCATTTGGAGATCAAGAAATCTGCTGTGTTAGGGAAGTGAACTAACTGCCTTTAGTCAGTTTAGTATTTATAACAAACTGACATCAATAAAAAGATTTCCTGAAGCACTTAACCTAAGAGAACAGAATCCACACTACCCTCATCTGTTAACCGAGCGCCATGAAGTCAGGAGTTCAGTAAATGCTGGGTGGGTGTCTGCAACCCAGGCCCCGCAATGCCGAAAAGGCCTCCCGCGCCAATAGGACTTCCAAGAAAGGATCATTTGGGAAGTTTAATGCCATTTCCGATTGAGTGTCAAAAGGGCCTGAGTTCACCAGCAGACGTGTTTAATACTGATCCTGTTCGATGGCAAATTAGCTTAGTAAAATTAGCCTGGTAAGTGAAATGGTAGCAATTGTGTCACTCAGAGAAAAGGGTGATTTTTCATAGATGTCTCTCTAAGATCAATGACTCACAACCCACTGTCAGGCCACACACTGGCAAATGGAAGCATGAAAGGGAAAAAGAGGCACATCTTAAGGCCTCCTTGGCCTTGAAGCCAGGGAGAGATAAAAATGGCACTTAATTTTACAAAATTCCCAGCTAGTGAGCTTCTCACAGTGAGGTCCATGGAGTAGGCCATGTCCAAGATCTGCTGTTACTAGTCCCCAGGAGGTAAGGACAGACTGAGAATAAGCATTTTGAAGGAGCAATTGGACAGAGTAATCTTTATTCTCTGTTGAATCAATTAATAAAAAAAAATCTTGCATTTTGTATCATCTCTGATCTTTTTCACTTTAATTTTCTAGTTACTGGTTCTTACTCTATCTTGTGAGAAGTACTGATCCAGAATGAATTGAAAATCTAAAAAAGAAAAAAAAAATGTCCTTTACCATGGATAGTGTGGAAAGCACCGCACTAAAGCACACAAAATAAAGTTTTCTGTGGACAGTATACATATTATGATTGCAAGGAAACTGATTTACCTGAAATTGTTCTTCAATTACTTGAATAGTAAGTTTTTCATCAGACTCAGGTAATTGTGCCCATGTGGACCATGCTACAGTAAGCTCCTCTGATTAACATCTGAATTAATCTAGAGATATCTGAATTGTGGGTTAATGAGATGCCACATAATCAAAAACCGTTCCAAGGAACTAAGATATTAACAAACATGATTCCCTTGGAAAAGTAAAGTTCTGTGGTCAAACAAGCACGGGATATATGCCCCTTCCCACAGCCCCTCCTGGGAAGCCATAATACGCCTTGGCATATTCAGGATTCTGAGAAGGCCTATGATTAAGAAAAATGTCTAAGTACAGATGTGACTTTCTTTATCTAAACATATTTTGTTCAGGAAACACAATTTTGGAAATTCGAGTATAGTCAAAAGCCTCTGTCAGCAATCAGAAACACCCCCAGGATTACTTACTAGCTGTTTGCTGTCTTCATTTGTACATGAATCACGCTACCCAGCCCCCATACCACTCAGCTCCAGCACCAATGAGATGATGATATAAAATGACTTCATACAGTTCGTTAAGGGTAAGAAATTGGCTCCCATACTGCAGCCCAACACACATTAAGTGCTCAGCAATTACTAAGTTATTCTCTAGGGGATGTTACAGGTTGTCTCAGCACTCCCCAAACCCAGGACAACTCATTTTGTGGGCCACTTCCCTTGGAAACCTAGGCCTGTAGAGGCCTCCCATCCCTTGGTCCCCTGGCTGGTTGGTGTGACAGGTACCTGGTAGTGTCGACAGGCCCCAGGAGAGCCAGGAGGAAGCCCTGCACTTTGGAAAACCACCCAGCTGGTGATCATGCTCCCGTGGCCTCAGCCTCTGAGCAGACAGGGCAAGACTCAGGAGTTCAGGTTCCCATGTGCACATCCTGCTCCCACCCACCGGAAACCACCTCCTCCCCTCTCCCACGGTACCCACGTGCTTGGTGCTCAGTGGGGACCCACTCAGCTGGATCAATATTACGTCATCTTAGTGGGAGAACAATCTCAACGTGAAAAATAGCACAACCCCAAAACAGAAAGTATTGTAACAAAGAAGTCATGTCAGTCCAGCTCCTATTCAACCTCTGGCTCTCCATTTCAACAATCAAGAACAACAAAAAAGTGTTATTTTTAACTTCTATGGCTCCTGTTTACTTCGAAGGCAGCATCCACTGTCTGGGCGATGTCTACAGGGTTCTGTGGTCAGTGAAATGTAGGACAAGGAATTGGTTTTCGTACACATTCTCCCAACCACCAAACCACAGGGTCTTTGTTAAGGTCAAAATTATCACGAACCATTATTTACATAGTACACAGTGAGCTGAGTTCTGCAGCTGTTACGAACCTGAGCCCTAACTTGAAATAATAAAAACAGAGAAAGATAAGGAGTCATTGGTTTTACTCACTGTTCACGTAAACATTAAATGTCACAGAGGAATCGACATCAGAATTGGACACTAGAAACGTGTACGTGCCTCCTTCGTTCCCTTTTAATCTGGTTAAATGAAGTTCACTTATGTATCTATAAAGAAAAGACAATAAATCAATCACCTGTGGGCTGCCTGCCTTGAGTACACGTCTTTTTCACCGTTTCTATCCAGAAATACATGCCTATTTAGGGAAAATACAGCTCACTTAATCCAGTGTTAACAAGAACCACAGAAACACACACACACACACACACACACACAACTTGGGACAAGTGCCTCTTGTGTGAGAATACAGAGTGGGGCAAAGGCTTTCTTGGCCTCAGGGAAACCGCAAAGAGACTGCAGCCTCTCCCACCTCCTGAGCTGTCCTCGCGGCCACCTTCACACCAGTGTCCTGAACCTGTCTGTCCTGCTTTGCTTTAACAACACTGGCCTGGAAAAACCCCAGACCAGCAGGCTGTCTCCATGCAGACACTGCAGGGCCCCCGTGGCAAGGTCAATGCTGTTGCCCTCACCTTCCTTCTTGCAGCACCATGATCTCCTGGTGTTCCCCTCCACGCCCTGGTGTTCCCCTACTCTACCACTGCTTCTCAGTGTCCTTTGCAGTCTTTGCTATTCAAGCTGTTTCACTGCAGGGCCGCCAGATACAGTCGTGTGGCCTGAGCATGCGCAGAGTTACTGACATGAGCTCCAGGGTGGATGGGGCGCCCTGGGCAGCCCTGGACCCACAAGAGCTACACAACCGACTGGACGTATGCAGGGGCAAGTTCAGACTCCTCTCACACTGCACATGCACCCCGGGCAATCCACTCTCGCACGCAACTATTTGCTGTTTGCTCCCTTTCAACCCGTTACCTCCAGTCCAGACTTCTCTGGCCCAAGGCCTCCTCTACAGAGCTATTTTTACATCACCATCTCCCCTGTCTGGGTGCAGCTAATAAAGACCCACATCTGCACCTTCTCCCAGGACTTGCTCTTAGGCACTTAGATGCACTTAAAAGCTGACTGCCTTCCAGGTCTCCAGCCAGTGAGAGACTGACCATGGGAAGGGACAAAAGCCTAGCTCCAGAGCACCCTGGGGTAAAACTGTGCCTCAGCTTCACCTCAGCCACAGCCTTCCTTTCCTCCTTCCCCTCCACTCCCTGGCTAGTCTCCTTCTCCCCCGATGAAGCCCTTGCCTGAGAACCCTTGCCTAGGTCTCTGCTTCCAGGGAACCTGACCTACGATACTCCCTGCCTGCTCATCTCCCCTCAAGGTGCTATGGTCAACCTCATATTCCATGAACCCCAAGCCCTTAGCCCCTCCTCTCCTAGAATGGGATCACCTCTCACCATCCCACCTGTCTGGGAGACCCGAACTCCTCCCCCTCTCATACCCCTCAGTCCCCTAGTCTTGTTAAGGTGGTATAGCCTGGGTATCTCCCAAATCTCTCCTCTTCCCTCCGATCCTTAGGCCTTAGCCCAGGACAACATCATCTGTCACCCACCTTCTTACAACAGCCAATAGCTCCTCACTGGATAAACACACAAATTCTTTCTAACCCTTTGATTTAGGTCAATTACTTAGTTTCCTCTTCTGTAACAGTGAGGGAAATCAGAGTGCCTGCTCACAGGGTTTGTGAGGGCTAAACTTATTAATACGTGAAAGATGCTTAAAAAAGCACAGGTAGAAAAAAAATGCACAGTTTACTTCCATAAAGGGTTACTACTGCTGCTATTTTTGTTATAAATGTTCTGAGATAAAATGAGGGGTCTGATGTAAAAGAGCTCAGGTTCAATGCCCAGCCCAAAGCTACTCCATGATTCTTAGTTTCTTATAGTTAAAAAAAAAAAAATGATTAAAGGCACTAACCTCCCTCTTTCTCTGAAGCGAATTATTTAATGTGTCCCTAGTACATGGAAGTCACTGCTTTAAAGTATCCTTGGAATACTGGAATAGAACTAGCCTCTATTTTACAGATGAGAAAACCCAAGCACAGACTTTTTTGCGCATCCTAAACACACAGCAGATTGAAACGTTGGGATGAAGATTTCAGGAAGTAGCCCCAAACGTCCTTCTTTGCAAGCTGTCCTCTAATTTACGGGCCACAGAAATAGGATCTGGAAAGCCACACAGAAGGGGGACGAAATCCCCTCCCCAGAGCAAGATCTTTTTCTCACCTGATATTACTTTCATTCTCAGACTTGGGGTAATTTTCCCATTTATCAGCGAAGGTTTTGTTCATATACATCCACTGCTGGTGTTCAGGTTTCGGATATGCCTCGTATTCAACAATCAGATCTATGTTTTCTCCATCATTTACAAACACTGTAGTATTTGCCATAGGGATGATATTAATAAATCCTTTATCTAATTGTAACAGAATAAAACAGAAAGAAACTGTTATCCACAACTACCCAGCAAAAAACACAACTTCATCTTTGGATTTCAAAGATACTGACTGATTTCCAGTGTGAATTGGCCATAATAAGTAAGAGGATTTAAACTAGCCATTTGACACTTATTTTGCTCCTGTATAATCACTATCATAAAGTGAGAAAGGACACAGACTTGAAATGTTTATTCATCCATTTCTATGTCTTCAGCAACTCTCTTAAGGATCTATCTTCATCTTTTAAATCTTCTAGAACTACTAGTCTTGATGCTTATTAGGTTTAAAAGTATTTATAGGACTAAATAGCCCATACTCAGACTCAACATTAAGTGTTTATTTGATAAGAAAATGACATAAATCAAAAAGAGACAAAACGCCTCAATGTTCAATAAAAATGTTATATTTGGAAAAAAAATAAACTAAGGTCTTCTCATCATAGTCACATATTACAGATGGATCAAGGACAGCATTGTAGCCATCAAACCATGCTTTCAACTAAACAACAGAACTGACCCCTATCAATCTTCTATGGGGCGAGAGGGAGGGAGGGGAGCCAGTTTTCTAGTTCTGTGTTTTTGTTTTTAGAAGCAACATAAGAAAAACACCATAAAGATAAATCTAAATACATAAACACTTTTCAATGTCTATATAGTAAAATTAATTAAGGTAACAGAAAAAAAGGACATAAAATATAGAAGAAAAAACATTTAAACTAGTAATTAAAATAAGGGATCACTTTCACTTACTAAAAATAGCAAAACCTCAATAAAGCTGTTTCAAAAATAAAGTATACCTATCCTTGATAAATAATAGCAAAACTAATCTGAAATAAACTTAATAATTTTCCAAGTGTGGTAAAAGTGGCAGACTGAATGACACGTTGTAGACTGACACAACTCTCAGAAAGCATTTAGCAATGTAGATTTTTAAAAATTATTCTTCAGTTTACCCTGGAATTTACATTTGAGAACTCTTCTTAGTGAGTTGGATAGCTACGTACAAAATAAGTGCTATTTACATTAGTTATAATCATTTAAAAATGAGAAACTGGTTAAATAAAGTATCCCTTAGATATAATTGTATATTAATAATATTAAAAGAACTTGATAAAGAACACAATAAAATAATTGCCAATATTATTTTTATAGCTACCATTTATGGAATATTTACTAATGTGCCAAGAACTGCCCTAAGTACTTAGCATACATTTTATTTAATAATTATAACAAATATTTAATCTTACAATAATGAAAGAGAAAGCTTATAGCCCCTAATTTATAGAGGAAAAAAATCAAGTCCTGGAGTGGGAGAGCTTAGATTTTAATACAGGTCTACGAAAAGCTACAGCTGACCTCTTCTTACCATAGTATTTCTTAAGAGTCTCTACTTTCATTTAGAGAGATAAAGAGAGCGAGAAAGAGAGGAAATGAGTTATATGTATAAGTAAAACCCTGATGCATATAAAAATACAAATAGAGCAAATCTTAAAAATGGTTATATCAAGTCAGTGGAATTTTAAGACTTTTTATTTTTCAATTGTTTTCAAATTTTAAAAATGAATCATGAAATTTAAAATTATTACTACTATTTTTGGTGCTGTTTGGTTAAATATTTGAAGTCCAAAATGATGTTGTCAAAATAGTATTTACTGCTCTTTAGTTTCCTATGTATTGAGAATAAAAAATGGAATCCAACTGTACTACATACGAACTGAAAAATGATTTTTAAGGTGAGGATGGAAAATCATCTAAATGAAAACTGACTATGGAAACCATCACCTTGTTCTAATTCCTGAATCATAAATAATACTCCCTACCATTCCTTAAGCTAATTTAAGTTAATTTTGAAGAAATCAATGTTTCCTCTGAATGCTACACTAAAGTTTCAAGTTTTAACAGCTATAAATTCAAACCACACAAAGCAAAATACTCAAATTATTACAGACAACAATATTTCATGGAACTATTTCTCTCAAATTCACCATGTATAAAATACTTGTTTTAAATCCCCCCAAAGTTTTCTCTAGTCTGGTTTGTTCAATGTAGTTTTATGTCCTATCATGGACTAGAGCATCAAATTCATAAAGTGTAAGAATTATTAGAATCAAAGAATCCGCCTCTGTTGTTATAACAAAGTTTGATTTTTCAAGTATTTCTGAATTAAGAAAATAAGGAGTTCTTTGATAATGTGTTAATATTTAATTAAGTGCAAACACTGTGCCAGCTACTTCTATAAAATCTACTGCCTTTTCTCCTGCCCAGAGCCTTGGGACTTGGCAGTTGTGTTTCTCAGAAGAGAAAATGGAGGCAGAGAAAAAGTAGGGTACATTCAAAAGGTAAGTGGCAGAGCCCCAACTCAAAACCAGGACAGGCCATTCCAAAGTCCTGTTCTCTCAGCTACTCCACGTTATATCCAAATCCTACTCTACTACTCCCAGCCCCTAGAGAAATCACTTTTCTCTTTCTCTTCCTGTTCTTGTCCCATCTCAACCCACCCCTGAAATAATACAAAACCAGATTCAGGCTTCTCAGCCACAAGTATTTCCAGTTATACAGTTATATTCTTGGAAATTGATGAATGGATTTTAAAAATTTGATTACATACAACAATATGTTCAAAACATCCTTACTAATTGCTTTCTGGAGCTGAAGCTGATATATCAACATACTCCCTAATCAACTTAGCAAATTAGCACTTACTGGGTTTAATATTTTAAAAGCATAGCCTTCTATTTAAATTAATAAATGGTCCACAATCACGTTTGGGGACAGAGTAGTACTCTTTCTCTGTACTGATTCTATAATTGCAACCAAAGTGTCTTTTCCATGTTCAGTCTGGTGAGACCCTTTCAATCACAACATGGAGAGACATACCAAAATTATGTGAGATTATTGTGGGATAAATCACAGACCCTGACACTGCTACCTAAATTACTGAAGAAATGTGGGGGGGAAAGGAGAAATGAAAACAAATATGGCATCATTTTATTATTGCTCACAATGAAGAATTTCTCCACCCTACAAGTGCCTCATCAAAGTCAAGCACTAAGAACATGTTCCCACAGAAAAGGCAAGAAAATACACTAAATTCAAACAATACTCAAAAGACAAAAAGAAAATGTGTAAATGAAGTCATTTTAAAATCACGATTATTTTCTGTAAATCGAAAACATCAAATACTTCACTATATTCCACTCTCTTTTAAGTAGATGTCTGGAAAATACATATCCATTGAAATTTCTACAGTAGGGAAGAAAAAGCTAAACCAAAGTATATACCAGATAAGGTGGAGTTATGGATCACAGGTTACTACCATGTTCCAGTGCCTACTCTGTAGAACCAGCGACCCATGTTCCTGTGCCCTCTTTCCGTAGGGTTCATGCTACAGCCTTGATGGATGGAGGACAGGGTGAGGTAGGGTGGGGAGGAGGAGTCCAACTGATCCTTCCCTGCTACAAACGAGCTAGAGCCATGAGTGACAGAACAGCAAGCCAAAAGGCTGAGGAGCCCCACCGAAGATTCAGAGAAATACTTCAGGCTCTAAGCATTTGCACTTGTCAACAGAGAATTCTATATCCATTTCCAAACTCAAGGCATTCAGCAAGGATTAGAATTTTTGAAAAAGCTCTACTTATGCTTTATTTGTTTGGTAGAGGTGGGAGGGTAAGTAGTGTGTAATGCAGAGAATGAAAGCTTTGAAGAACTGCAGTTCGAGCTTTCCACTTCCCTCTGTTAAACAGGTAGAGTTTGCTTTTTGTGGTCTAGTTGGAAGAAGCTACAATGATAATTTTCATTCATTCATTCCTTCATCCTTTGTTCATTCGATGATAATAAAAATTTCTAAGAATCTGCTCAACATTCCATTTACATAAAAAAGAAACTAATAATTTCTTCTTTCACTACTCCCAGTAATTTACACATTCCCAGAGAGATATTTACCTACTACTTCCAAGGTTGTTGTGACATTTGCTGATCCAAAAGTATTATTGGCATAACACATGAACACTCCAGAATCATTAACTCTTGTTGAGCTGATAGTCAACCTTTCCTGACGTACAAAATTGAAGTCACCGTGATGCCTGCTATTACTCTTTATCTGTGCTTTAGTTTGCTGGTTTCAGAAGGAGAGAAAAAGAAATCAGAGATTACCATAAAATTTATATTCAGGATCTTTCCTAGATAAATTAAAAATAGCAGCAATTAACGTCTCCATATTAATGTTCATTATACACTACTTAAGCAAGAGTAATAAAGCATCATGACAAGTCTGTCATTGGAACACTTCATATTACAGGGTTATATTGAAAGATAGTCATTAATGATTTGGAAAACATGAAAATTCATTTCTTAATAATCATAGCATACATAATTCCAAATTCTCTGTAGTGTTAAGTACTTTTTTAACAGTGCCAAATTTCAAAAGTCACTATATAAAAATACTGCAGAATACTGATATTTTACAATGAGTCAGCATACTTATATCAATAGTTCCTATTACAGTTTTTTCTGTTCTATAGTCCAGTGGTTAAAAGAAACACATTGCTAATAATAACCATATTCTATTTTATTAACATGTATACTATTTTTATGAATAAAAAGAGAATCACAATGTCTACAACTAACTTGGAAATTCACCCTACAGTTTTTAACAAGCAGAATTTTGGCAACTCTTAAAGGGAGTTCTAAGATACATAATATACATAAAACCAAGCCCCAAATTACTTAAGCATGTGCTGAAGAGAAAAGGTTGTGAGTTTACCCCTGTGGTATCACCATCGCACTCATTATTTTAAGACATGGAGAGATTTCTTGTATGGAAAATATCATGGGGAAAACAACACAATATAAACTATAGCCATTCTCTGAAAAGATTAAAAACATATAGCTTTTTGCCTTTTCCAAATTTTCTGAAAAGTGACATACTCCTATTACAATGGAAAAAAAAACCCTAAAAAAAGAAATTAAACAGGAGCTGATACTGACATGAAACGAGATAAAGGGTGATTGGTTGGCCAGGCCATGGTGAACCTATTAGCCTTCGTCTATTCTGACAGTCCTGTTAATCAGAACAGCCCTCTGGAAAGCAGCTTGGCAGCGTGTTCATACCCCTGATCCCTCCAGCAAATTTATTTCAAGGAAACAACAAAAAACTAAAGCTCTGAGAGCTTTACTACAGTGAAAACTTACAGATGAACTAAATGTACATTAGGTATCAAATTTATGAATGTGAAAACAAGAAAATATGTGTATTACTTAAAAAAACAAACTGAGTGGAACTTAAAATGGGAACCATGTGATAACACATGCAAAGGGACAAAAAGAAAAGAAATACCAAAAAATATTATGGGCAATATAGGTTGCATTTATAAGGACTAGCCACATGGCACATGAGTACTTAAAATGAAATAGTCCACTGAGTTGTGTCTAAAATATAAACTATGCCCCAAATATTGAAGACTTAACATGAAAAAATGCAAAATGTTCCATTAATAATTTTATGTTAATTACATGATAAAATAATATTTTCAGTATATTGGGTTAAATAAAATATATTATTAAAATCAATTTTATTTGTTTTATTCTGTCATGTGCTTCCTAGAAAATTTAAAATTACACAGGAAGCTCATATTATATTTCCATTTTACTACTATATACAATGACAGGATTATATCTATTTCTCTATTATTATAGTTTTGGAAAAATTGTTACATTAAAATAAGCACAGATAAAAGCTGACTGCCAAAGTGGAATGTTTTGAACTAAAAAGGGGAGAAGACTTTCTGTAGACTAATTGTGAGAACGTGGGCAAGTCAGGGACACCACCAGTCTTTTGTTTCTAGAAGAGAATGAGGGAATAAAGGTCTTTAAAGGGCTCTGCAGTTAGGAGCACTATGTAGATTTAAAACTACTCTAAGAGATTCTTCTAATAATTAACTGGCAGACATCTGCCACTTCACTGCATAAGATCAACTGTTAAGAAGATGCAATAGCAAGGTGAAGTGACATTTTTCTTTAGCCTTTCCCAGTCCATTATGTCACAGACTTCTCCTCTTCACAGGCAGAGTGACAATGGGCAGATAACACCCCATATGCTAGATTTTAGGTACCACCCTTGCAGTTCTTGCAAGAGCCCAAGAGTATTCAATAGCGAGCTGGACTGGGACACAGAACACGTCAATGCCAGAAGGAATGGTAACATGGTCTTAAATGATGCAGTATCAACACCTAAACCCAAAGGCCATAATTTAGCATACTGTCAAAGATCACAATCAAAGCAAGTAAAAATATGTGGGTTTCTAAGCGTTACAAAAGCCAACCAAGGTTCATAAATGTTGAATGAACTCCAGAGTCTTATATTTAAAAAAAACAACAACAAAAAACTGCAAAACTCTAAAATAGTTTTCCTAAATTTCATTGTGAGCTAAACTGACTCTAAATGGTCAGAATCAAAGATATGGCTTTTCAAGATAATTTGATAGTGCTAACAGTGC